>NW_028120107.1:0-330000 GCF_965119305.1 Pelophylax lessonae
ATTGGGTTTTAGGGCTTCAAAATGGTGTTTTTTGATTACCGAAGTTCGGGTCCCATTGATTTCAATGGGGTTCTGAAATCCTGGCTGAAATTTCGGGAAGTTCGGGTGTTCTGGTCGAACCGAACTTTTGAAAAGTTTGATCATCCCTAAGTAAGACCGCTCCGCAGCCCGTGCATCCCTGCACCATGCCCGCAGCCCCTGCATCTCCTGCACCATGCCCACAGCACTGCATCTCCTGCTTGATGCCCTCAGCCCCGCATCTCCTGCACCAAGCCGGCAGCTCTGCATCTCCTGCCCCATGCCCTCAGCCTCTGCATCTCCTGCACCATGCCCTCAGCTTCTGCATCTCCTGCACCATGCCCACAGCACTGCATATCCTGCACCATGCCCGCATCTCCTGCACCATGCCCGCAGCCCCTGCATCATGCCCGTAGCCTCTGCATCTCCTGTACCTTGTACGCAGTCTTTGCATCTCCTGTACCATGCCTGCAGCCTCTGCATCTTCTGTACCATGCCCACAGCCTCTGCATCTTCTGCCCCATGCCCTCAGCCTCTGCATCTCCTGCCCCATGCCCTCAGCCTCTGCATCTCCTGCCCCATGCCCGCAACCTCTGCATCTCCTCTACCATGTCCGCAGCCCCTGCATCTCCTGTACTATGCTCACAGCCCCTGCATCTCCTGTACCATGTCTGCATCCTCTTCATCTTCTGTACTGTGCCACAGCCTCTGTATCTTCTGTAGCATGTCCGCAGTCCTTGCATCTCCTGTACCATACCCGCAGTCCCTGCATCTCCTGTACCATGCCGCAGGCCCTGAATCTCCTGTACCATGTCCAGAGCCCCTGCATCTCCTGTACCATTCCCACAGCCCCTGCATCTCCTGTATTATGCCCCCAGCCTCTGACATATCCTCCTGTACCATGCTATCAGACTCTGACATCTCCTGTGCCATGTCCACACAGCCTATGACCACCTCCTGTACCATGTCCGCACTTTAAACTGGAATTTGCTTATATATATATATATATATATATACTGTATATATATATATATATACAAAGCCCTATATGCTTTCATATCTCTCTTATCTATAATGCACTCTTCAAATGTGCTTTAAAATGCATGGTTTTCCCTTTTATGAACAAGAATATGATGATGTTATGCTGTTGGGTCGGTATGCTATGGGGCTTGTATGAAAATATTTCCAGGGCTGAATTTTATTCCCAGTCCGGCCCTGTCTGTAGCCTTCTGTGAATGTCAGACAGCCTGCATCTCTCCTTCATCAAGAAATCAATGACTGCTCCTTGCTTCTGCTTGGAATCCAAACACAAAAATCCTTTTTAAGAACAAAGTGCAGCAACATGAAAGCAAATAAAGTCCATCGTATTGCAAAGACTTCAAAAAGAAAATGGGTGCTTCATAGACACTCATATCTTTATAATCCAATCATTTCTATAAAATTTTTACAAAGCAAGGAAACAAAATAAACCAGACATAACTGGACATCACATTTGACAATGTGCCACGCCGTTGGATTACATATTAATGAGCACACCGCTCTCAGGTAAGGAAAATAAGTTATACATAATACAATATATACTATATTGTGAAAAGTATTTACATGCACATGAACTTTATTAGCATCTTAGTCCATAGGGTTTGATATTGAGTTGGCCCACCCTTTGCAGCTGTAACAGCTTCAACTCTTCTGGGAAGGCTGTCCACAAGGTTTAGGAGTGTGTCTATGGGAACGTTGGACCATTCTTCCAGAAGCGCATTTGTGTGGTCAGGCACTTAGGTTGGACGAGAAGGCTTGGCTTGCAGTCTCTGGACTAATTCATCCCAAAGGTGTGCTATCAGGTTGAGGTCAGGACTCTGTCCAGGCCAATCAAGTTCCTCCACCCCAAACTCGCACATACGTGTCTTTATGGACCTTGCTTTGTGCACCTCAACCAGATAGAACACTTTTGGGATGAATAAGTGCGCAGACAGCGAGCCAGGCCTTCTTTCCACCATCAGTGCCTGACCTCACAAATGCGCTTCTGAAAGAATGGTCAAACATTCCCATAGACACTCCTAAACCTTATGGACAGCCTTCCCAGAAGGGTTGAAGCTGTTATAGCTGCAAAGGATGGGCCAACTCAATACTGACTCCTACGGACTAAGGCTGGGATGCCATAAAAGTTCATGTGTGTGTATAGGCAGGTGTCACAATACTTGTGACAATATACTGTATAAAGTACCAAGCCCACTCATAATCTCAATTGGACAGAGGGGCTTTCAAAAGAGAAAAACATCCAAGAACAGACATTCCCCAGACATTCCTCATTTCTAGGGAAAACAAAGATTGAAACAGAAGAGAAGGAAAAGAAAGGAGAAACAACAAGGAAAGCATGCCATGTACACCAAAACAACATACAGTATTCATGAACTGTCTGTTTGAATCAAACATAGATTTGGGCTCAAGTAGACCATAAAAAATTAAAGGATTTCAGAAGAGGTAATAGGTGCATTCAGTTTGGCTTACACGGTGGGGTCTACTATTGGAAGTTGTATGTATCTAGAAATGTAGAGATAGCAGCATCCGTAGGCTGGGCAGTGGTAGGATAATCCTTTAATTTGTATAATGAGGAGTAGTACTTCTGGAAAGCATTAGCAATATCAGTTGGATGGGAGACTTGTGAATTCCTTACCAAATCCACTACAAAGGGAGGCCAGGACTTTGGTTGCCTTGTCCTCAGCATGCTGGCCAAGAGTTTGCTTGCTCTGTTACCTTGGGCATAAAATTTAGCTTTTGCAGTCTTTAATGCTTTCTCCTGTTCATTCAACAGAAGTAGCAGGAGTTGTTGCCTACACCACAAAAGATTTTCAGTAAGGGTAGAAGTGGGTGAAGTTTTAGATTGTACTGTACCTCTAAGGATTTAATTTGTGACAGCAATAAGTCGACACCTTGCATCCTCCTCCTCTCTCTTGTCGCTAACTGTAGCAACATGCCTCTACTGTACGCTTTATGAGCACACCAGACATTGAAAACAATAGTGTCCACACTGGTTAGAAAATTCTTGCAAGAACGGTTCCAGTTGATCTCGAGTTTGTTTGTTTCCTTTGTTTCAAGGATAAGAAGTATGTGCTATTGCGCCAAAGAATAGAAGGAGACATGTTGAGATCTTCTTTGAAGTCCCCGCTACACAAATAGACGCCCACGTTGCAATCGCTGGACCTTTTTGAATAGAGTGTTAAGGAATTTCTGTTGACCCATATTAGGCGCATAGAGATTAACTGTGGTAAATGTAGTATTGTTCAGATCACATACTAATACAGGAAATCTTCCGTGAGGGTCAATAACTGTGTCATGCAATTTGAAAGAGACTGAATGTTTAATGGCTACCATCGCATTTATTTTTTTTCTCCTGTGCAGGGGTGTCAAACTCAGTTTCTTCTCGGGCCGCATCAGCATTATGATTGCCCCCAAAGGGCTGGTTGAATCTGTAAGATTAGATGTCCAGAGCACACCACCCCTCTTACATCAGATGTCAAGAGCCCCCCCCCACCATCAGAATTTAAGAGTTCCCCACCCTCCCTTACCTTGTGCTGCTGCTGGGAAGAAGCTGGGGCGTTGCTGGGAAGAAGAAAGTGCAGGGTCTAGAGGAGGACCAAAGGAGGGCTAGAACTCTCCTGTAGCTGCAGGAGAGGTGCGAGGGCCACATAAAATAGCATTGAGGGGTGGATTCAGCCCACGGGCCTTGTGTTTGACACCTCTATATGTAATCCTTGTGCATACATTCAGGCTGGGTTCACACTGATGTGATGCGAGAACCACCACAATTTATGTGTGGGTTCCTGCATCGCATCTGACTCGCAGGCACTTCACACTGCTCTCTGCTAACCACTGCGGGTGTCAATGTAATCTTAATGACACCCCAAATCAGTTTGTAGAATGCAGTGCGAACTGTGAAATTGGCCAGGGATCGGATTGCATGGGTCTGAACTCCATGCAATCCAATTGCAGTGCGGACCAAATAAAGGGTCCTCCACCATTTCAGTTCCAATGCAATGCAATTTCAGCTATACAAACTGGTGGTGGTGTAATGGTGTGGGGGATATTTTCCTGGCACACTTTGGGCCCCTTAGTACCAAAAAACTTTGTTTAAACACCACAGTCTACCTGAGTATTGTTGCTGACCATGTCCATCCCTTTATGACTACATTGTACCCATCTTCTGATGGCTCAGTGTACTCATCTTCTGATGGCTCCTTCCAGCAGGATAAAGTACCATGTCACAAATCTCAAATCATCTCATTACTGGTTTCTTGAACATGACAATGAGGTCACTGTACTCCAATGTTCTCCACACTCACCAGATCTCAATCCAATAGAGCACCTTTGGGATGTGGTAGAATAGGAGATTGGCATCATGGATGAGCAGCCGACAAATCTGCAGCAACTGTGTGATGCTATCGTGTCACTATGGAGCATAATCTTTGAGGAATCCTTCCAACACCTTGTTGAATATATTCCAGAATTAAGGCAGTTCTGAAGGCAAAAGGGGGTCCAACCCGGTACTAGCAAGGTGTACCTAATAAAGTGGCCGGTGAGTGTAGTTCTTCTTTAACCTCCCTGGCGGTATGATTCTTTCCGATTTTAGGTGCTGAAAGCGGTACAATTATTTTGCTAGTAATTCTTAATGACGAGCAGCACAAACCAACTATTTACATATGATTTTTTTTTACTGTGCGTTCTTCTTTATGACATCTAGGGTATGATAAAGTTTGAAACACAAAATCAAAAAATAATATAATAAATGACTATAAATATGTTAAAGTATACATACTGTACATATATACACATGTTTTATATATATATATATATATATATATATATGTATACTGTGTATATATATATATATATACAGTACAGACCAAAAGTTTGGACCCACCTTCTCATTCAAAGAGTTTTCTTTATTTTCATGACTATGGAAATTGTAGAGTCACACTTCAAGAGGTAATCACCTGAAATGGTTTTCACTTCACAGGTGTGCCCTGTCAGATTTAATAAGTGTGATTTCTTGCCTTATAAATGGGGTTGGGACCATCAGTTGTGTTGTGCAGAAGTCAGGTGGATACACAGCTGATAGTCCTACTGAATAGACTGTTAGAATCAGGGCTGTCTTTAACCACTTGCTACCCGCCATCAAATGAGCGGTGTGACCATTGTTCTGGGCTGCCGTTATATGGCGGCGGCCCATTCAGGCAGGGCAGGCGCGCGATCGTGTGCGCGCCGCCCTGCACTGTCGGTGGCGGCGTGTCCCCGGGACACAGCGCGTCACCGGCAGGGGGGAAACAGCCAATGGGCATGGCTGTTTCCCACGTGATCGGCTGTGATCTAATCACACAGCCGATCACAATAGTAAAGCCCAGAAGATGACAGCGCATGCGCGATCGGGAGCGCGGTCATGTCGGTGGCTCTGTGTTCCCTAGGAACACAGCTAGTCACTGACAGTGACAGTGCAGAAGTCAGGTGGATACACAGCTGATAGTCCTACTGAATAGACTGTTAAGCACCGTACACACGTACCGATCGTCGGCCGAACGATCGGCCGTCTTTTGTCCAGGGCTGTCGTGTCTGTTGAAAACTGCAAAAGACTGCACACAAATTTTGTCGGCCAACAACAGCCGACTGCAGAAGTAATGTCATGTGATGGTTAACTTTCCTTGTCTTTTTTCTTTTCTGAGCATGCCCAGTCTTGCAAATCTGCTGTCTGTCGGCCGAAATCTGTACTGACTGACGCACAATCGGCCGTTCTGTTGTCGGCGTACAAAAATTTTAATGCCTGCAGGACAGATTCTGTTCGGCCGAAAATGCGCTGTCGGCTGTCGGAAGCATCATACTAACAAGCCTACAATCGGCCGATCGGTCGGCTGCCGAATATTTGCGGCCGACAATCGGTACGTGTGTACGGGGCTTTTGAATCAGGGCTGTCTTTAACCACTTGCCGCCCGCCCGCCGTCAAATGACCATTCAGGCAGGGCAGGAGCGCGATTGTGTGCGCGCCGCCCTGCACTGTCGGTGGCAGCATGTCCCGGGATCCAGCGCGTCACCGGCAGGGGTGAAACAGCCAATGGGCATGGCTGTTTCCCACGTGATCGGCTGTGATCTAATCACACAGCCGATCACAATAGTAAAGCCCAGAAGATGACCGCGCATGCGCGATCGGGAGCGCGCAGCGCAGTCATGTCGGTGTCTCTGTGTTCCCTAGGAACACAGCTAGTCACCGGCAGTAGTAAACAGTCACTGACAGTGGCTGTTTACTATGTGATTGGCTGTGAATCCATTCACAGCCGATCACAAAATGTAAACACAGAGCAGTAACTCACTGTTACTAGCTCTTCTCCCCTCACACAGTTTCCAGTGTGAGGAGAGCAGAGCCAGAAACAGTGAGTTACTGCTCTGTACACCTGTAAAAGTAAAAGCACATTAATAAAGGTCCCCACACAGTCCTCAGCCCCCCCCCCCCCCCAATTACACCTGTCACCCAACAGTCACCTCATCAGTGCCCAGAAATTGCCACCCATAAGGCTACGTTCACATGTGAGCGTAGCGATTGCGGGCAGAACCCCCGCGATTTTCCCCGCAATCCGGAAATCATTGCAAATCACGGGACGCCTGTGCGTTGCCCGCGATTTGCAATAGTACCCCAAACGCTGTGCGATGTTGCCGTGATTTTCGCCTGCCGAATCGCGGTAACATCGCGCAAACATCGCATGACGCCCAAAAAAGGTACAAGAGCTTCATTTGCAATGATTTCCGGATGGGTGACAGATGACCACGATTCTGCCCGCGATCGCTACGCTCACATGTGAACGTAGCCTAAAGTTCACCTGTCACCAGAGACTGCCATCAGTACCGCCGTTTACCATCGCCCGTCATCTGTCACCCATCGGTGACCATCGCCCGTCACCTGTCACCCCATCAATCACCGTCACCTGTCACCCTATCAGTCATCGTCAGACTTGTATAAAGTACTCGAAATTTCTACTTGAGTAAAAGTACAAGTGCTCGATCAAAAAGTGACTTAAGTAAAAGTGGAAGTGCTTGCAGAAAAAGTTACTTAAGTGGAAGTACTAAAGTATTCAACATTTTTTTTACTTAAGTATTGCAAGTAGTTTTTTCAAAAAAATTGCTACTTAAGTACTAAAAGTAAAAAGTACCAGTAGTTTTGAAAAAAAAAATTCTACTCAAGTACTGAAAGTAGAAGTAGAAGTACTGTGTTATGTAGTTATTAAAGAAAGAAGTCAAAAGTTTGAACATTATATTGTTTTTTATTATTTCAAATGATTTATTCAAATGATTAACCTAAAGGACAATCACAATTCCTTAGGCTGTAACTTTTTGTAAACAAAAAACAGATAAAGTATGGCCCTCCCTTCCCCTTTTAAAGCATTCCTCCTTCTCTTCCCTGCCTGTTTTTTTTTTTGTCCACAGCCTATTGGTGCGCAAAATCATATATAAACCAATGTGATATACAACAATATATTCCAATAATGAAATAAAGGAAGAGTGTATGAAATCTAAGTCAATAAAAAGTTCAAAATATTGTGAATCTTCAAATATATATATGTGACTAGGGTTGAGCGGACACCTAGATGTCCGTGTTCGACGGGTTCGGCCGAACTTTAAAAAAAAGTCCGGGTCCGTGTCCCGGACTTTTACCGAACTTTTCCCGGACACCGAACCCCATTGAAGTCAATGGGGACCCGAACTTTAAGGCACTAAAATGGCTCTAAAACACCAAAGGAAAGGGCTAGAGTGCTGCAAATGGCAGCAAAACGTAATTAAGAGCATGGCAAGTGCTCTGCAAACAAATGTGGATAGGGAAATAACTTAAAACAACAAAAAAAAACAGAAAAATAAAACAATGTTCTTCTTCATCTCTGAAGGACGAGGCCCATATGGAGTAGGAGGGAGGTTGAGGTGGTGGTGGATGTGGCGGTGACATAGGCGTGCGCACAGGGTGTGCTGGGTGTGCCTGGGCACACCCTAATCACCTAGGGCACATAGCATTGCCAGTGAGGAGATGGGAAAGATCTCCCTGGGACCTGCTCTGCTCTATTTCTCCTTGCCTACAGGTACATGGCCCCGATACATTACTCTCCCTGCTGGCAAACACATGCATGTGTATTTCAACTTTGGGGTGCACACCTTAATGCAATAGGCTGCGCACACCTATGGGCGGTGTAGGTGGAAGCGGCGGTGGAGGAGGACCAGGGCCGGATTAACAGCATCATGGGCTTGGTGCTGAGGATTTTGAAGGGCCTTAAGGGCCGTGCCTTGCCATGCACCCAGAGGAGGAAGGGTGCAGCCATGCATGCCTAATTCAACATGGGATGCTGTCTCTGAAGCCCATAAACACATCCATGCATCGCCAACTGTCCCTCCTTGTCCGGCCTTCACGCTGTGTGGGGAGGTTCTGAGGGTGCTGCCTGGGGAAGCGAGCATAGAAGCCAGACTTCTGTGTTTACAAGTGACAGAAGAGCGGTAACAGTGAATATGGCCAACCCGGGGCCTATATAAAAGGTAGGGGCCTGGAGCTGCAGCTCCAATAGCCCCTACATTAATCTGGCCCTGAGGAGGAGGACGAGGTAGCCAACACTGCTTCTTTTCAAAAATTTTAAATGAGGGTACACCCCAAAAGAGTGAGAAAGAGCAAAAATGGAACAATGGGTGGGTAAGGTCGGTATCCATTGCTATTCTGCATAAGGTACGGAAAAGTCCCGTGGGATCCATGCCTGGTTCATTTTAATGAACGTGAGCTTGTCCACATTGTCTCTGGACAGGCGGCTGCGCTTGTCTGTTATAACGCCCCCAGCCGTGCTAAATACCCGTTCAGATAATACACTGGCTGCAGGGCACGCCAGCACCTCCAAGGCGTAAAGGGCAAGCTCAGGCCATGTGCCCAATTTGGAGACCCAGAAGTTGAAGGGGGCAGACCCGTCATTCACTACATGTAGGCGTGTGCACACATACTGCTCCACCATGTTGGTAAAATGCTGCCTCCTGCTAAGACGTTCCATCTGAGCTGCTGGTGCTGCTGTTTGTTGTGGCGTGCTGACAAAGCTTTTCCACATTTCGGCCATGCTAACCCTGCCTTCTGAGGTGCTGGCGGTGCCCTGGTTGCGTTGGCGACCTCCTCCTCCTCCTCCTCTGCCTTGTGCTTCCACTGTGGCCCCGCTGTCAGATGGGAATGCCAGCAGCATGGCGTCTACCAGCGTGCGCTTGTACTCGCGCATCTTGCGATCGCGCTCCAGTGAGTGAATTAAGGACGGTACGTTGTCCTTGTAACGGGGATCCAGCAGCGTGGCCACCCAGTAATCAGCACAAGTTAGAATGTGGGCAACTCGGCGGTCGTTGTGGAGACACTGCAGCATGTAATCGCTCATGTGTGCCAGGCTGCCCAGAGGCGACGAAAGGCTGTCCTCTGTGGGAGGTGTATCGTCCGTGTCCTCTGTATCCCCCCAGCCACGCACCAGTGATGGCCATGAGCTGGCCTGGGTGCCACCCTGCTGTGAACATGGTTCCATCTCCTCCTCCAGCTCCTCCTCCTCCTCATCCTCCTCATCCTCCAGAACTGTGCCCCTGCTGGACAATTGCGTCCCTGGCGTTTGCGTGTGCAGGAACCCACCCTCGGAGCCCCTTGCGAATGACTGCCCTGAAAGCCTTGGAAATGTTACCTCTTCATCCTCCTCCTCCTCCTCATCCTGTGCCACATCCTCTTCCATCATCGCCCGAATTGTTTTTTCAAGGAGGCATAGAAGTGGGATAGTTAAGCTGAGAACGGCGTCATTGCCACTGGCCATGTTGGTGGAGTACTCAAAACAGCGCAACAAGGCACACAGGTCTCGCATGGAGGCCCAGTTATTGGTGGTGAAGTGGTGCTGTTCCGCAGAGCGACTCACGCGTGCGTGCTGCAGCTGAAACTCCACTATGGCCTGCTGCTGCTCGCACAGTCTTTCCAGCATGTGCAAGGTGGAGTTCCACCTTGTGGGCACGTCACATATGAGGCGGTGAGCGGGAAGGCCGAAGTTACGCTGCAGCGCTGCCAGGCGAGCAGCAGCAGGGTGAGAACGCCGAAAGTGCGCACAAACGGCCCGCACTTTCTGCAGCAGCTCTGACATATCGGGGTAGTTTTTAAGGAACCTCTGCACCACCAAATTCAGCACATGCGCCAGGCAAGGGATGTGCGTCAAACCGGCTAGGCCCAGAGCTGCTATGAGATTTCGCCCGTTATCGCACACCACCAGGCCGGGCTTGAGGCTCGCTGGCAGCAACCACTCATTTGTCTGCTGTTCCATGCTCCTCCACAACTCCTGCGCGGTGTGTGGTTTGTCCCCCAAACAGGCAAGTTGTAAAACTGCCTGCTGTCGTTTACCCCTGGTCGTGCTGAAGTTGGTGGTGAAGGTGTTACGCTGTCCGGATGAGGAGGCGGTAGAGGATGAGGAAGCGGAGTAGGAGGAGTTAGGAACAGGAGGCAAACTGAAGCGCCCTGCAATCCTCGGTGGTGGAAGGACATGCGCCAAATTGCTATCCGCCTCAGGCCCATCCGCCACTGCATTTACCCAGTGTGCCGTTAGGGAGATATAACGCCCCTGACCGTGCTTACTGGTCCACGTATCCGTAGTTAGGTGGACCTTGGCACAGATGGCGTTGCGCAGTGCACACCTGATATTTTCCCCCACTTGGTTGTGCAGGGAAGGGATGGCTTGCCTGGAAAAGTAGTGGCGGCTGGGCACGACGTACTGTGGGACAGCCACCGACATAAGGTTTTTAAAACTGTGCGTCTCCACCAGACGGAATGACAGCATTTCAAAGGCCAATAATTTTGAAATGCTGGCATTCAGGGCCAGGGATCGCGGGTGGGTAGGGGGGTACTTCCTCTTCCTCTCAAGTGTTTGGGAGATGGAAAGCTGAACGCTTCCACGGGACATTGTGGAGATGGTTGTTGGTGACCCAGGTGGTGGTGTTGCTGACAGATCGTCTGTTTGCGGGGTGGCAGGTGCCGGTATCACTACAGATGTGGCTGGAGCGGCCGAGACTGCAGCAGAAGAGGAAGCAGGATGAGCCAGAGACGTTTCTTGGTTTTGAAGGTGTGTACTCCACTGCAGCTCGTGCTTTGCACTTAGATGCCTGATCATGCAGGTTGTGCTCAGGTTGAGAAGGTTTATGCCTCGCTTCAAGCTCTGATTGCACAGGGTGCAAACCACTCGTGTCCTGTCATCAGCACATTTTCTAAAGAACTTCCACGCTAGAGAACTCCTTTGAGCTGACTTTGGTGCGCTCGTTCCCTTGCTGCGTTGGGCAGTAGCGGGCGTAGTGTCTAGGGCACGGCCGCTCCGCTTCTGCACCCTGCTCCCTCTTCTGCTGTGCTGGTGGCTCTGTGCGACCACCGCCTCTTCCTCCAAACTACTCAGGTCACCTGCATGACGTTCATTCCATGTGGGGTCGAGGACCTCATCGTCCTCCACATCATCTTCCACCCAGTCTTCACCCCTGCCCTCCTTGTCGGTCTCCACAATGCTGAACGCCGCAGCAGTTGGCACCTGCGTTTCGTCATCATCGGAGACGTGCTGCGATGATCCTTGCATGTACTCATCTTGAGAAATAAGTGGTTGGGCATCGCTGCACTCAATCTCTTCCACTTCTGGGGCAGGGCTAGGTGGATGGCCCTGGGAAACCCTGCTGACAGAGTCCTCAAAAAGAATAAGAGACTGCTGTATGGCTTGGGGCTCAGACTGCTGGCCTGATTTGCAAGGGGGTGAGGTGAAAGACGGTTGGACATTGGCTGCAGGTGCCAACTCTGACCTTTCTGCAGTAGACTGGGTGGGAGACAATGTGAAGGAACTGGAGGCACTGTCAGCAGCAAACCAATCTACTATCGCCTCAACTTGTTCTGGCCTCATCACTTCTAGGGGCGTTTGATGCCCTACCAAATACTGATGCAGGTTCTGTCGCCTACTCACACTTGAGGAAGGTGTTTCACTTGTGCGTGTAGCTGGCACAGATCGACCACGTCCTCTCCTTGCAACAGGAGCTCTACCAGCAGCACCACGACCCAGGCCACGGCCCTTATTTGACGGTCTCCTCATATTTCTGTAATTTAAGATCTTGCCCTAGAAAGGTTTTTATTGAATAGCGGAATAGGAAATATGATCCAAAAAAGTGTATGTATCTCGCACGTACAAAACCACACTAGGCCCCAATTACTATTGTTTCTACCCCTAAAAGGATGGATGAGGAGTAGGAGGAGTATGGAACAGACAGCACCCTCAAATCTTCAGAAGTATGAGATGAACCCCAAAAACTTGGAAAGGTGGATCTCACACGTACCGACACAGACTATCCCGCAATTCAATTGATCCTCAAAGGTTTTTATTGAATAGCGGAATAGGAAATATGATCAAAAAAAGTGTATGTATCTCGCACGTACACAACCACACTAGGCCCCAATTACTATTGTTTGTACCCCTAAAAGGATGGATGAGGAGTAGGAGGAGGAGTATGGAACAGGCAGCACCCTCAAATCTTCAGAAGTATGAGATGAACCCCAAAAACTTGGAAAGGTGGATCTCACACGTACCGACACAGACTATCCCGCAATTCAATTGATCCTCAAAGGTTTTTATTGAATAGCGGAATAGGAAATATGATCAAAAAAAGTGTATGTATCTCGCACGTACACAACCACACTAGGCCCCAATTACTATTGTTTGTACCCCTAAAAGGATGGTTGAGCAGTAGGAGCAGGAGTATGGAACAGGCAGCACCCTCAAATCTTCAGAAGTATGAGATGAACCCCAACAACTTGGAAAGGTGGATCTCACACGTACCGACACAGACTATCTCGCAATTGAATTGATCCCCAAAGGTTTTAATTGAATAGCGGAATAGAAAATATGATCAAAAAGAAAGTGTATGTATCTCGCACGTACACCACCACACTAGGCCCCAACTACTATTGTTTGTACCCCTAAAAGGATGGTTGAGCAGTAGGAGGAGGAGTATGGAACAGGCAGCACCCTCAAATCTTCAGAAGTATGAGATGAACCCCAAAAACTTGGAAAGGTGGATCTCTCTCACACGTACCAACACAGACTATCCCCCAATTTAACTGATCCCCAAAGGTTTTTGATTAAATAGCGGAATAGAAAATATGATCCAAAAAAAGTGTATGTATATCACACGTACACAACCACACTAGGCCCCAATTACTATTGTTTGTACCCCTAAAAGGCTAGGAGTAGGGGGAGTATGGAACAGGCAGCACCCTCAAACCTTCAGAAGTATGAGATGAACCCCAACAACTTGGAAAGGTGGATCTCTCTCACACGTACCAACACAGACTATCCCCCAATTTAACTGATCCCCAAAGGTTTTTGATTAAATAGCGGAATAGAAAATATGATCCAAAAAAAGTGTATGTATATCACACGTACACAACCACACTAGGCCCCAATTACTATTGTTTGTACCCCTAAAAGGCTAGATGAGGAGTAGGGGGAGTATGGAACAGGCAGCACCCTCAAACCTTCAGAAGTATGAGATGAACCCCAACAACTTGGAAAGGTGGATCTCTCTCACACATACCAACACAGACTATCCCCCAATTTAACTGATCCCCAAAGGTTTTTGATTAAATAGCGGAATAGAAAATATGATCCAAAAAAAGTGTATGTATATCACACGTACACAACCACACTAGGCCCCAATTACTATTGTTTGTACCCCTAAAAGGCTAGATGAGGAGTAGGGGGGGTATGGAACAGGCAGCACCCTCAAACCTTCAGAAGTATGAGATGAACCCCAACAACTTGGAAAGGTGGATCTCTCTCACACGTACCAACACAGACTATCCCCCAATTTAACTGATCCCCAAAGGTTTTTGATTAAATAGCGGAATAGAAAATATGATCCAAAAAAAGTGTATGTATATCACACGTACACAACCACACTAGGCCCCAATTACTATTGTTTGTACCCCTAAAAGGCTAGGAGTAGGGGGAGTATGGAACAGGCAGCACCCTCAAACCTTCAGAAGTATGAGATGAACCCCAACAACTTGGAAAGGTGGATCTCTCTCACACGTACCAACACAGACTATCCCCCAATTTAACTGATCCCCAAAGGTTTTTGATTAAATAGCGGAATAGAAAATATGATCCAAAAAAAGTGTATGTATATCACACGTACACAACCACACTAGGCCCCAATTACTATTGTTTGTACCCCTAAAAGGCTAGGAGTAGGGGGAGTATGGAACAGGCAGCACCCTCAAACCTTCAGAAGTATGAGATGAACCCCAACAACTTGGAAAGGTGGATCTCTCTCACACGTACCAACACAGACTATCCCCCAATTTAACTGATCCCCAAAGGTTTTTGATTAAATAGCGGAATAGAAAATATGATCCAAAAAAAGTGTATGTATATCACACGTACACAACCACACTAGGCCCCAATTACTATTGTTTGTACCCCTAAAAGGCTAGGAGTAGGGGGATTATGGAACAGGCAGCACCCTCAAACCTTCAGAAGTATGAGATGAACCCCAACAACTTGGAAAGGTGGATCTCTCTCACACGTACCAACACAGACTATCCCCCAATTTAACTGATCCCCAAAGGTTTTTGATTAAATAGCGGAATAGAAAATATGATCCAAAAAAAGTGTATGTATATCACACGTACACAACCACACTAGGCCCCAATTACTATTGTTTGTACCCCTAAAAGGCTAGGAGTAGGGGGAGTATGGAACAGGCAGCACCCTCAAACCTTCAGAAGTATGAGATGAACCCCAACAACTTGGAAAGGTGGATCTCTCTCACACGTACCAACACAGACTATCCCCCAATTTAACTGATCCCCAAAGGTTTTTGATTAAATAGCGGAATAGAAAATATGATCCAAAAAAAGTGTATGTATATCACACGTACACAACCACACTAGGCCCCAATTACTATTGTTTGTACCCCTAAAAGGCTAGATGAGGAGTAGGGGGGGTATGGAACAGGCAGCACCCTCAAACCTTCAGAAGTATGAGATGAACCCCAACAACTTGGAAAGGTGGATCTCTCTCACACGTACCAACACAGACTATCCCCCAATTTAACTGATCCCCAAAGGTTTTTGATTAAATAGCGGAATAGAAAATATGATCCAAAAAAAGTGTATGTATATCACACGTACACGACCACACTAGGCCCCAATTACTATTGTTTGTACCCCTAAAAGGCTAGATGAGGAGTAGGGGGAGTATGGAACAGGCAGCACCCTCAAACCTTCAGAAGTATGAGATGAACCCCAACAACTTGGAAAGGTGGATCTCTCTCACACGTACCAACACAGACTATCCCCCAATTTAACTGATCCCCAAAGGTTTTTGATTAAATAGCGGAATAGAAAATATGATCCAAAAAAAGTGTATGTATATCACACGTACACAACCACACTAGGCCCCAATTACTATTGTTTGTACCCCTAAAAGGCTAGATGAGGAGTAGGGGGGGTATGGAACAGGCAGCACCCTCAAACCTTCAGAAGTATGAGATGAACCCCAACAACTTGGAAAGGTGGATCTCTCTCACACGTACCAACACAGACTATCCCCCAATTTAACTGATCCCCAAAGGTTTTTGATTAAATAGCGGAATAGAAAATATGATCCAAAAAAAGTGTATGTATATCACACGTACACAACCACACTAGGCCCCAATTACTATTGTTTGTACCCCTAAAAGGCTAGGAGTAGGGGGAGTATGGAACAGGCAGCACCCTCAAACCTTCAGAAGTATGAGATGAACCCCAACAACTTGGAAAGGTGGATCTCTCTCACACGTACCAACACAGACTATCCCCCAATTTAACTGATCCCCAAAGGTTTTTGATTAAATAGCGGAATAGAAAATATGATCCAAAAAAAGTGTATGTATATCACACGTACACAACCACACTAGGCCCCAATTACTATTGTTTGTACCCCTAAAAGGCTAGATGAGGAGTAGGGGGAGTATGGAACAGGCAGCACCCTCAAACCTTCAGAAGTATGAGATGAACCCCAACAACTTGGAAAGGTGGATCTCTCTCACACGTACCAACACAGACTATCCCCCAATTTAACTGATCCCCAAAGGTTTTTGATTAAATAGCGGAATAGAAAATATGATCCAAAAAAAGTGTATGTATATCACACGTACACAACCACACTAGGCCCCAATTACTATTGTTTGTACCCCTAAAAGGCTAGATGAGGAGTAGGGGGGGTATGGAACAGGCAGCACCCTCAAACCTTCAGAAGTATGAGATGAACCCCAACAACTTGGAAAGGTGGATCTCTCTCACACGTACCAACACAGACTATCCCCCAATTTAACTGATCCCCAAAGGTTTTTGATTAAATAGCGGAATAGAAAATATGATCCAAAAAAAGTGTATGTATATCACACGTACACAACCACACTAGGCCCCAATTACTATTGTTTGTACCCCTAAAAGGCTAGATGAGGAGTAGGGGGAGTATGGAACAGGCAGCACCCTCAAATCTTCAGAAGTATGAGATTGTGTTCACTGTACCCCACAAAGATTGAGTTCACTGCACCCCACAATGATTGTGTTCACTGCACCCCACAAAGATTGTGTTCACTGCACCTCACAAAGATTGTGTTCACTGTACCCCCCAAAGATTGTGTTCACTGCACCCCACAAAGATTCTGTTCACTGTACCCCACAAAGATTGTGTTCACTGCACCCTAAAAGGATGTTGTTCACTGCACCCCACAAAGATTGTGTTCACTGCACCCTAAAAGGATGTTGTTCACTGCACCCCAAAAAGATTGTGTTCACTGTACCCCCCCAAAGATTGTGTTCACTGCACCCCACAAAGATTGTGTTCACTGCACCCCAAAAAGATTGTGTTCACTGTACCCCCCAAAGATTGTGTTCACTGCACCCCAAAAAGATTGTGTTCACTGTACCCCCCAAAGATTGTGTTCACTGCACCCCACAAAGATTCTGTTCACTGTACCCCACAAAGATTGTGTTCACTGCACCCCAAAAAGATTGTGTTCACTGTACCCCCCCAAAGATTGTGTTCACTGCACCCCACAAAGATTCTGTTCACTGCACCCCACAAAGGATTTTGTTCACTGCACCCCAAAAAGATTGTGTTCACTGCACCCCAAAAAGGATTTTGATCACTGCACCCCAAAAAGGATGTTGTTCACTGCACCCCAAAAATGATTTTGTTCACTCCACCCCAAAAAGATTGTGTTCACTGCACCCCACAAAGATTGTGTTCACTGCACCCCAAAAAGATTGTGTTCACTGTACCCCCCAAAGATTGTGTTCACTGCACCCCACAAAGATTCTGTTCACTGTACCCCACAAAGATTGTGTTCACTGCACCCCAAAAAGATTGTGTTCACTGCACCCCAAAAAGGATGTTGTTCACTGCACCCCAAAAAGGATGTTGTTCACTCCACCCCAAAAAGATTGTGTTCACTGCACCCCACAAAGATTGTGTTCACTGCACCCCAAAAAGATTGTGTTCACTGCACCCCAAAAATGATTTTGTTCACTGCACCCCAAAAAGGATTTTGTTCACTGCACCCCAAAAAGGATGTTGTTCACTCCACCCCAAAAAGATTGTGTTCACTGCACCCAAAAAAGATTGTGTTCACTGCACCCCACAAAGGATTTTGTTCACTGCACCCCAAAAAGATTGTGTTCACTGCACCCCAAAAAGGATGTTGTTCACTGCACCCCAAAAAGGATTTTGTTCACTGCACCCCAAAAAGATTGTGTTCACTGCACCCCACAAAGGATTTTGTTCACTGCACCCCACAAAGATTGTGTTCACTGCACACCAAAAAGGATTGTGTTCACTGCACCCCAAAAAGATTTTGTTCACTGCACCCCAAAAAGATTGTGTTCACTGCAGCCCAAAAAGATTGTGTTCACTGCAGCCCAAAAAGATTGTGTTCACTGCAGCCCAAAAAGATTGTGTTCACTGCAGCCCAAAAAGATTGTGTTCACTGCAGCTCACACACAGAAAAATGGATGTGGATCACTGACACCTGCCTATCTCCAATCCCACACCACACAGCAATATCGATTGTAGTTTGTAGAACACAGTTTCCCTAAAATTCAGCAGACTCTGTCCCTAACAGGATTGAGAAGAGATCGTAGATCAGGATTGAGTGCAGATTCACCCCACCCCCCACACAGCAATATCGATTGTAGTTTGTAGAAGACACTGACCCTATAATTCAGCAGACTCTATCCCTAAAATGCCTACAACTCGCCCTGCCTAAACACTCCGACCTGTCCCTCAATTCTATCCGGACACAAATGGTTTTTTCCTGCCTATCTTTCCCTAATCAGCAGCCAGCACATTGATGTGTGCTCTGTCCCTTAGCTAAGCAGCAGAATGACGCTGCTGCGGCGGCTGCCTCGAACTTATAAAGACTTGGTCACATGCTTCAGACGGCCAATCACAGCTACTAAGACATTTGCAGGCATGGCTGGGATGGCTTAAGGCACACCAGTTAAACGATTGTTGATTGGCTGTTGAAAGCCCGCCATGAAAAGAGCGCCAAAGCATGCAAAACCCGGAAATAAAACGACCGAACACGGATTTTTACCCGAACATACAGTAAAGTGTCCGTGTCCGTGTTCGGGTAAAAAAAATCCAATTATTCGGTACGAACACGAATAATACAGTCCGTGTTCGCTCAACACTATATGTGACAAAACAAGATGAATATAATTTCATATCTGCTGTTAATGGGAAAGAACCTCCCAACCAGGGTCGGCCTTAGGTGTTCAAGCGTCCTGTGCGAGCTTATCCTGTGGCGCCCCCACCAGCGCCCTGCACATTTTTTCTTGCACTTTTTTTGCACTTCATTTGACTTTTCTTTTTTATGATCACTACAAACTTAGCCCCCCTTACATTAGAGACCCCCCTTACATCAGAGGCCCCCCTTACAACATAAACCCCCCAACTGAGCCCCCTTACAACAGAAACCCCCCACAGAGGCCCCACTTACATCAGAGACCCCCCACACAGAGCACCCTTACAGCAGAGACCCCCCAGCCCCCACAAAGAGCCCCCTTTACATCAGAGACCCCCACACAGAGCCCCCCTTACATCAAAGACCCTCCACACAGAGCCCCCTTGCATCAGAGACCCCCATACAGAGCCCCCTTTACATCAGAGACCCCCCCACACAGAGCTCCCCTTACATCAGAGACCCCCCCACAGAGCCCCCTTACATCAGAGCCCCCCACACAAAGCCCCCCTTACATCAGAGACCCCAACACAGAGCCCCCTTACATCAGAGACCGCCCACACAAAGCCCCCCCTTACATCAGAGACCCCCCCATGTTTCCCTTAACCAAGATGGCCGCCAGTGCCTCGATCGCACTGCGCATGCACACGTGCCTCTACTGCGCGGCCGCCGGAATCCCCGCCTCCCAGCGCTGAGACGTCAGCGAATGGAGACAAGGAGGGGAGGAGCGGAGTGGCCGAAGGCCGCCACACATGTCAGAGCGCCGAGAGGCGCATGTGGGAGCACTCCACGCCGACCCAGCGGAAGCCTGGAGCGGAACAACGCTACCCAAATGGCCAGAGACCAGGTACCCATGAAAAAGGGGGGTATCTTTACCTTTGCCTTCCTATAGAAAAGGGGAGGGGAGGGGGGAAGGCAGAATAGGGAGGATAATTGAAAGAGTAGGAGAGAGCTGTAAGGAGGGAAACCAAACAAAAAAGAAAAAGGGAAAAGTAACGAGTAACGATGCAGCACAAAAAAAAAAATATCGGAGTAGAAGTATCGAAATCATCGAAAAAATGTAGTGAAGTAAAAGTAGAAGTAGGAGAAAAAAATTCTACTCTAGGAAAGTACAGATACCGCATTTTGGTACTTAAGTACAGTACTTAAGTAGTTCTACTTCGTTACTATACATCTCTGGTCATCGTCACCTGTCACCCCATCAGTCATCTTCACCTGTCACCCCATCAATCATCGTTACTTGTCACCCCATCAGTGATCGTCATCTGTCACCCCATCAATCATCGTCACTTGTCATCCCATCAGTGATCATCATCTGTCACCCCATCAATCATCGTCACCTGTCACCCCATCAGTGATCATCATCTCTCACCCCATCAATCATCATCACCTGTCACCCCATCAGTGATCGTCATCTGTCAACCCATCAATCATCGTCGCCTGTCACCCCATCAGTCATCGTCATCTGTCACCCCATCAGTCATTGTCACCTGTCACCCCATCAGTCATCGTCATCTGTCACCCCATCGGTCATCGTCACCTGTCACCCCATCAGTCATCGTCACCTGTCACCCCATCAGTCATCGTCATCTGTCACCGCATTAGTCATCATCACCTGTCACCCCATCAGTCATCGTCACCTGTCAACCCATCAGTCATCGTCATCTGTCAACCCATCAGTGACCGTCACCTGTCAACCCATCAGTCTCCTGCCACCCATCAGTGATCATCCGCAGTCAACCGTCACCCGTCGCACAGCCCATCACAGCCAGCATGTCAAAAAGGATGTACAGCAGCGAGGAGGCCCTTCAGGTCCTCTCCATGACTGATGAGAGCACCGGGGAGCTCTCATCAGTATCTGAATCCAATTCTGATCCCCAATTCGGAATTTGAAATCGCTAATAGTAGCGGATCGGAGATGGACTCGGACTATTCCTGTACACTTTCCTTTATAGAATGTATTTTGGGGTGCAATTTTTGCTATATACATGCAACCACTTACCGACCGCCTAACAACTATATACGTCGGCCATTTAAAGCTAAATACTGGGGTTATGGCAGCAGATAGCTGCCATAACCCCAGTATTTTTTTAAACGGCGGGCGGTTGGCTTTCAGATAAGGGTGGTCCCAATGGCGGACTTTTTCCCAGCTTACCGGCCCCGCCAGCAGAGGGGAAAACTATCCAGTCCTGGATCCTCAGAGACAGGAAGTCGAGTGAGGGCAAGATGGCCCTCACTCGACTCTATGTTCTTGGAGGACCGGAGCTATGTCAAAAGTCATTGCCTAGCAACCGTTTTTTTTTTGTTTTTTTTTTTTCTTTTTCAACAATTTTTTTTTTTTTTCTGTTTTAGTGTAGTTGTGAGGTGTGAGGTCTTTTTGATCCCAGATCTCACAATAAAGAGGACCTGTCATGCCTATTTCTATTACAAGGGATGTTTACATTCCTTGTAATAGGAATAAAAATGATCAAAATTTTTTTTTTTAAAACTGTGTAAAAATAAAAAATGAATAAATAAAATAAATAGGAAAAAAAAAAAATGAAAGCGCTCTGTCCCCGTTAGCTCGCGCGCAGAAGCAAACGCATACGCAAGTCCCGCCCACATATGTAAACGGTGTTCAAACCACACATGTGAGGTATCACCGTGATCGTTAGAGCGAGAGCAATAGTTTGGTCCCTAGACCTCCTCTGTAACTGTAAGCTGGTAACCTGTAGAAATGTTTAAAATGTTTCCTATGGGGATTTTTAAGTACCAATGTTTGGCGCCATTCCGTGAGCGTTCAAATAATAATAATTCAAATAAGTCATTTTTTAAAAAAAAAATTGCATTTGGAAGACTGCTGAGCAAATATGATGTGATAAAAAATATTGCAACGATCTCCATTTAATTCTCTAGGGTCTCTGCTAAAAAAATATATAATGTTTGGGGGTTCTAAGTAGTTTTCTAGCAAAAAAAATGATTTTAGCTTGTTAACACCAAATGTCAAAAATAGGCCCAGTCTTAAAAGTGGATAAATGGACAACTTTGTGTAAAGTGCTACTTGGATGTTGGGACTCTATGTGGCTAGGCTGTGTAAAAGTGTTAAACATGTGGTATCGCCATACTCAGGAGGAATAGCAGAATGTATTTTGGGGTGCAATTTTTGCTATGTACATGCTATGTGTTGGAAATATTTCATAAATGGACAACTTTGTGTAAAAAAAATGCATTTTCATTTTCTTTCCACAGTTTCCAAAAACTTGTGGGAAAAAATGACAATGATGGTTGTCAGGAAATTATATGTGTAATTTATGCTCCTAGAATGCCGAACGGTGCTACTTGGATGTTAGGCCAGGCTGTGAAAAAGTCTCACACATGTGGTATCACCATACTCAGGAGGAGTAGTAGAATGTGTTTTGGGGTGTAGTTCCAAGTATACATATGCCGTGTGAGAGAAATAACCTGTTAATACGTCAAATTGTAAAAAAAAAAAATCTTCATTTTGCAAAGAATTGTGGGAAAAAATTACAACTTCAAAAAACTCACCATGCCCCTTATTAAATACCTTGGAATGTCTACTTTCCAAAAAGGGGTCATTTGGGGGGTATTTGTACCTTCCTGACTTTTTAGTGTCTCAAGAAATGAGATAGGCCTTCAGTACATCAGGTGTGATCAAGTGTGATAAATGTTTAATGATTAGCACCATAACTTGTGCACTCTATAACTTTCACAAAGACCAAATAATATACACTTATTTGGGTTATTTTTACCAAAGATAAGTAGCAGTATAAATTTTGGCCAAAATTTGTGAAGAAAAATTACTAATTTGCAAAATTTTATGACAGAAACAAAGAAACATCCGTTTTTTTCACAATATTTTCAGTCTTTTTTTATTTATAGCACAAAAAATAAAAAACCCAGTAGTGATTAAATACCATCAAAAGAAAGCTCTATTTGTGTGAAGAAAAGGACACCATTTTTTTATGGGTACAGTGTTGCATGACTGAGTGAGAGTCGGTTCACACTGCCAGGACCATAAAGTCGCCCCATGTCGGAGCGACTTTTTACAGCGATTTTACCGCGACTTGTGAATTATTTTGCAGGACTTATATGACAGACGACTTTGTGTTTGGCCAATCAGAATATGATGTGTTGTGACCTAATTCCCCTTTTCTGTTTTTTTTTTACTCATTTCCTCATTGCCCACCAGTGCCACGTATCAGTGTCCACCAGTGCCACTGCCCATCAGTTCCACGTATGTGTCCACCAGTGCCACTGCCCATCAGTGCCACGGATCAGTGTCCACCAGTGCCACATATCAGTGCCACAAAACAGTGTCCACCAGTGCCCCGTATCAGTGCCACGAATCAGTGTCAACCAGTGCCACGTATCAGTGCCACGCATCAGTGCCACGTATCAGTGTCCACCAGTGCCATGTATCAGTGCCACATATCAGTGCCACGAATCAGTGTCCACCAGTGCCACATATCAGTGCCACGAATCAGTGTCCACCAGTGCCACGCATCAGTGCCACAAATCAGTGTCCACCAGTGCCATGTATCAGTGCCACGAATCAGTGTCTACCAGTGCCACGTATCAGTGCCACGTATCAGTGCCACATATCAGTGTCCACCAGTGCCACATATCAGTGCCACAAATCAGTGTCAACCAGTGCCACGTATCAGTGCCACATATCAGTGTCCACCAGTGCCACGTATCAGTGCCACATATCAGTGCCACGAATCAGTGTCCACCAGTGCCACGTATCAGTGCCACGAATCAGTGTCCACCAGTGCCATGTATCAGTGCCACAAATCAGTGTCCACCAGTGCCACGTATCAGTGCCACGAATCAGTGTCAACCAGTGCCACATATCAGTGCCACGTATCAGTGCCACATATCAGTGTTCACCAGTGCCACATATCAGTGCCACGAATCAGTGTCCACCAGTGCCACGTATCAGTGCCACGTATCAGTGTCCACCAGTGCCACGTATCAGTGCCACATATCAGTGCCACGAATCAGTGTCCACCAGTGCCACATATCAGTGAAACTAATCAGTGTCCACCAGTGCCACGTATCAGTGTCACGTGTCAGTGCCACGTATCAGTGTCCACCAGTGCCACATATCAGTGCCACAAATCAGTGTCTACCAGTGCCAAGTATCAGTGCCACGTATCAGTGTCCACCAGTGCCACGTATCAGTGCCACATGTCAGTGTCCACCAGTGCCACGTATCAGTGCCACGTATCAGTGCCCACCAGTGCCAGGTATCAGTGCCACGTATCATTGCCACGAATCAGTGTCCACCAGTGACATGTATCAGTGCCACGAATCAGTGTCCACCAGTGCCACGAATCAGTGTCCACCAGTGCCACGTATCAGTGCCACGAATCAGTGTCCACCAGTGCCACGTATCAGTGTCCACCAGTGCCACGTATCAGTGCCACGTATCAGTGCCATGAATCAGTGTCCACCAGTGCCCCTTATCTGTGTCCACCAGTGCCACTCACACAGACCAAGCAGAGATAATGGAATATATATACCATTACATATATATATATATATATATATATATATATATATATATATAATGGTATATATATTCCATTATAGGCATGGCTGCAATGTGGGGAATGCCTGGCTAATCTCTTTCTTCTTCCTGGAAATCTGATAACAAGTCGTGTCAATTAAGATAAGGAGGCGACTCCCATTGAAGTATATAGGACAGGTCGGATCACAGGTCGCCTCAAAGTAGTACAGGACCCTTTTCTGAAGTCGGAGCAACTTCAGTAGTGCCAATTAAGACGGCACTGATTGATTAACATTGCTTTTGTTATGTCAAGCGACCTGGGGCGACCTGGGGCAAAACAAGTTGCCTCACAAGTTGCGCTAGTGTGAATGGGCTCTAATTGTCATTCAAAGTGTGAGAGCGCTGAAAGCTGAAAATCGGTCTGGGCAGGAAGGGGGTGAAAGTGCACTGTAGGCAAGTGGTTAACACAGGGCAAAAGGGGCAGCTGCACTGTAGCCCTCTAGTCATTGTTGTGGGGCCCAAAGCAACTGCCCCTTGAGCCCCCAAATAGTTGATAAGTGGATTTAAGAGGGCCCAAGAACATTTTTCACCCAGGGTCCAATCAAGAATAAAGACGGCCCTGGTTAGAATTTGTATTATAGCAAGAAAAAAGCAGCTAAGTACAGGAAAACGAGTGGCAGAAGAGACTTGTTTGGGCTAAAGAACACAAGGAATGGGCATTAGACCAGTGGAAATCTGTGCTTTGGTCTGATGAGTCCAAATTTGAGATCTTTGGTTCCCACCACCGTGTCTTTGTGCGCCGCAGAAAAGGTGAACGGATGGACTCTACATGCCTGGTTCCCACCGTGAAGCATGGAGGAGGAGGTGTGATGGTGTGGGGGTGCTTTGCTGGTGACACTGTTGGGGATTTATTCAAAATTGAAGGCATACTGAACCAGCATGGCTACCACAGCATCTTGCAGCAGCATGCTATTCCATCCGGTTTGCGTTTAGTTGGACCATCATTTATTTTTCAACAGGACAATGACCCCAAACACACCTCCAGGCTGTGTAAGGACTATTTGACCAAGAAGAAGAGTGATGGGGTGCTGCGCCAGATGACCTGGCCTCCACAGTCACCAGACCTGAACTCATTTGAGATGGTTTGGGGTGAGCTGGACCGCAGAGTGAAGGCAAAAGGGCCAACAAGTGCTAAGCATCTATGGGAACTCCTTCAAGACTGTTGGAAGACCATTTCATGTGACTACCTCTTGAAGCTCATCAAGAGAATGCCAAGAGTGTGCAAAGCAGTAATCAAAGCAAAAGGTGGCTACTTTGAAGAACCTAGAATATGACATATTTTCAGTTGTTTCACACCTTTTTTTTATGTATATAATTCCGCATGTGTTAATTCATAGTTTTGATGCCTTCAGTGTGAATCTACAATTTTCATAGTAATGAAAATAAAGAAAACTCTTTGAATGAGAAGGTGGGTCCAAACTTTTGGTCTGTACTATATATATATATATATATATATATATATATATATATATATATAAGTACAGTAAAACTACAGGAAAGGGCACTGGGGGGCAAACTAATATCAATTTATTTTATTTTGTAATGAAATCAGTGTGTTTGTGTTTTTTACTTTTCAAATTTGCCACCGGTTCCACCCCCCCTGCGAGCATCACGTCGCAGGAGACGGAAGCCGGGGCTCACAAGCATCGGGCGGAAGATCCGGCCGCCGTATGCCGAAGGGACACATCGCTGGATCCCGGCGACAAGGTAAGTAACCTCTACAAGAAACCAGCGATGCTCCATGGCGGTACCCCGAGTGTGGCTCAGGGTTACCGCTTATGGCAGTGAAATCCCACCCCGAGCCACACTCGGGAATACCGCCACAGAGGTTAAGAACTCAATGGCAGCCTGTATACTGTCTTACTAAAGGTTTCTTTTAGCTAATCAGGGGTCAAAGAATCATTTTATTTTCAGTGGAGTTTTTCACATCTATACAAAGAAGGCAAAAAAATCAGACTGTGGATATCCAATTCTATAAAAAACTATAAAACAGATTTGATGTTTAGTGTATTTTAAAGAGTAAAAAACATTCCCCTCTGAGTAATCTCTGTACATTGCAGGGATTTTAACAAATTTTGTTGCAGAATCCTACCGTTGGTTATTCTGAAGAAATATCGGTTAGTTTGTCTGTGTCCATGTGCGGAAGGAATCTGTAGGGTCTGCATCTCTTTAGACATGATTTCCCTTTGGGAGTATCTCAAAAAGAATGACATTTTTGTTACATGCCCAAAATCTGACCTGTGTCTTAGTGCAGACTTCTGGAAGAATCAGTAAACCAAAGAACACCTCCAGGATGCCATATGGCATTGCATTTTACAGAAAATTACAGCGCTGCAGATTGAAAAGGAAAGGTAAATTTTTTTAGTAACGTTTAACCCCTTCCCGACCGCCCACCACCTTTTTACTGCGGCAGTGCTGCCCCCCTGCTCAAACTGACGTAGACCTACGTCAGTCGTGCGCCTGCAGCTAGGGGGCGAGCATGCGCCGCCAGTGGCGCGCTTCCACCCCCACTCGGCAGTGGGGACTCCGATGCACGGGGCTGGGGGCTCCGATTGCTTCCTGACACCCGCGATCGCTCCCCGCTGAGAGAGAAGGACGGTTGGCTGTTGTAAACACAGCCGACCGTTCTTCTCTCTGGAATGATCACAGAGCTCCTGTGATCCTTCTATATAGGATCGCATGTCTCTATGATCATTTCAAAAGCCACGCCCACCACAGTTAGAATCACTCCCCTAGGCTCCCATTTAACCCCTTGATCACCCACAATGTTAACCCCTTCCCTGCCAGTGTCATTATTACAGTAACAGTGCATATTTTTAGCACTGATTACTGTAGTAATGTCACTGGTCCCCCCAAAAGTGTCAAAAATCTCAGTTAGGGGTCTGATCTGTCCGCCGCAATGTCGCAGTCCCGCTGAAAATCGCTGATAGCTGCCATTACTAGTAAAAAAAAACCAAAAGAATAAAAATGACATGTCTTTCCCGTAGTTAGTAGACGCGATAACTTTTGCGCAAACCAATCAAAATACGCTTATTGTGATTTTCTTACCAAAAATATATATCAGAAAAAAATTGGCATAAGATGTTAAAAAATTTAGATTTTTTAAGTTTTTTTTTTGAGAATGTTATATAGCAGAATGTGAAAAATATATATATTTTTTTCCAGAATTGTCGCTCTTTTTTTGTTTATAGCGCAAAAACAAAAATTGCAGAGGTGATCAAATACCACTAAAAGAAAACTCTATTTGTAGTAAAAAAAAGCACACCAATTCTATTCAGGTACAGCTTCGCACGATCGTGCAATTGTCCATTAAAGTAACGCAGTGCCAAATTGCAAAATATGGCCTGGTCATTAAGGGGGACAATCTTCCGGTCCAGAAGTGGTTAATTACATTATTACTTGAATCGCAATTGTATACATTATTGTTTTTTTTTTTTTTTTTTCTTGCTATGCTATTTTTTTGTCCCATGTGGAGTTATGAACTGACTTTTATAACTTTATTATTATGTGTCTTTTCATTATGATCAAAAATACAAATTGCAAGTAATGGCTGTTTTGTGTACAAAAAAGTGTTTGAGGCACAGGATCTTTAGTGCAGAAGTAACTCTTCTCTTCCTACTGCAACTGCTCCTGGTCACCACTAGAGGGAGCTACAGAGAAGAAAAGAGACAAGCTTTGTATTGGGATAAATGAGCAGCTTGTATCTATTCTTCAGCGCCTCTAGTGGCAGCCTGGAGCTACTGCAAGTAGAAAGCACACAGTTTCCAGGCTGGAGGTCGTTTCTGAAACATCTACTAGGACAGATAGTTCTTGTTATTTATATTTTTAAGAAGGCTACTAGGACAAGTAATAAATAAAAACTAAGTCCTGAAAGTGATATACTTGCACACATTCACCTCTCTAATTAAATTTAAATGTAATTTAATTTAATTTAAATGTCATTTTAAATTTAAATTCAATTTAATTCATTTTAATTCATTTGTCCTTTATTTGGAGTTTTGCATGAAGTTGAATGATATGGTAGGTCTCAGTACAGGTGGAACTAACACAGAAAAAGATTTGTTTCAATATTTCTGCATAAGTTAGACCAAAGTAGACGGATCAAGGCAAAGTCTACTGTGCTATAGATTACAGCTAATAGGACACTGTATTGATGTGTTTCCTAAATGAGTTACTAGGATTGTGGAACACAAGATAGAGGCAGCTGAGTCACTCATCAATTATTGATTGAGTAGGCCACAGGTGTCAAACACAAGGCCCGCAGGCCGAATCTGGCCCTCCAGGCCATTTCATGTGGCCCTCACACCTCTCCTGCAGCTGCAGGAGAGTTCCAGCCCTCTTTTGGTCCTCCTCTAGACCTTGCACTCTCTGCTTCCCCCACAATGCCCCAGCTTCTTCCCAGCAGCAGCACAAGGTAAGTGGGGGTGTACTGTGCTGTAAGGGAGGGTGGGGAACTCTTGACTTCTGATGGTGGGGGGCTCTTGACATCTGATATAAGAGGGGGTGGGGTGCTCAGGACAACTAGTCTTACAGATTCAACCGGCCCTTTGAAGGCAATCATAATGCTGATGCGGCCCAAGAAGAATTTTAGTTTGACACCTCTGGAGTAGGCTATCAATTCAATGAAAAGGGAAAGGTGGTTATGAATTATACTACACCTAGTTTTCTTATTTTAAAATCCATAGTATTTATATTTCCATCATCGGTGTGCGCAGCTTATTGCGTTAGGGTGTGCACTTCAAAGCTCAAACACAAATGGGTATATATGTATATATACAGTAAATATGTATAAATATATATACATATATATATATATATATATATATATATATACACAGACTCATAAATAAATGTACATTTTTTAAAAATGTTTTAAAATATGGTCAGTGTGAGTAGTGCAGTGGACATGTCAGTAGTTTTTTTTTTTTATTCTTATTATTTTTTTTGTATTTTTGTTTTTTTTACAATTTTTATTTTTTATTTTTACAATTTTTTTAGGAGCCCTCTTAAAGGGGCTTTGGTGAAATATCAGCAGGGGGAATCTGCACCTGATTAGGATGGGCCCAGGCTCAAACACAAATGGGTATATAAACAGTAAATGTATATATATGTGTGTGTGTATATATATATATATATATATATATATATATATACACACACACACACTCATAAATAAATATACAATTTTTTTTTAATGTTTTAAAATATGGACAGTGTCAGTAGAGCAGTGGGCAGTATTTTTTAAAAATCTTTATTTTTTTTTTTTACGGTTTTTTTTTTTTTAGGAGCCCTTTTGAGGGGGCTTTGGTGAAATATCAGCAGGGGGAATCTGCACCACACTGGGTGATTAAGGTGGGCCCAGGACCACCCGGCACCCCCCGTGTGCACGCCTAGAATTGAATATAATCACTGATGCAGGATGAAGAACTTCAACACAGGAATTGAAGTCACCAATTTTCTGTTTTTACAGGAAGTGAAGTCCCTAATTTTCTGTATATACAGGAAGTGAGGTCACTGTTTTTCGCATATACAAGTGGCATGCAGGAGCAGAGACCACTGAGGTCTATCCCCCAGCTCACGCAGTATTGTGGTACAAGTAGCCCACTTCTCTAGTATCTATTTCAATGCCATGATTTAATGCCTTGATTGATTAACCACTTGCCCACTGGGCATTTATACCCCCTTACAACCAGGTCAATTTTCAGCTTTCAATGCTCTCACATTTTGAATGACAATTACTCAGTCATGCAACACTGTACCCATATGAAATGTATGTACTTTTTTCACACATGTATGTTCTTTTGGTGGTATTTAATCACCACTGTTTTTTTTTTTTTTTTGCGCTACAGATGAATAAAAACTGAACATTTTGATAAAATTAATTAAATGTTCTTTATTTCTGTTATAAAAATTTGGAAATTAGTAATTTGTCTTCATACATTTTGTCCAAAATTTACACTGCTACATATCTTTTGTAAAAATAACCCAAATAAGCATATATTATTTGGTCTTTGTGGAGGTTATAGAATCTACAAGCTATGGTACTAATCATTGAAAAGTGATCACACCTAATCACATCTAATGTACTGACGGCCTATCTCATTTTTTGAGACAAGCGAGGTCACTGCAAATACCCCCCCCCCCCCCCAAGTTACCCCTTTTTGGAAAGTTGAAACTCCAAGGTATTTAGTAAGAGGTATGGTGAGTTTTTTGAAGTTGCAATTTTTTCCCACAATTTTTTGAAAAATAAAGATTTTAGTTATTTTATGCTTTCACAGAATTGTCATATTAACAGGTTTTTGTCTCTCACATGGCATATGCTTACTTGCAGCTACACTCCAAAACACATTCTGCTACTCCTCCTGAGTATGGCAATACCACATGTGTGAGACTTTTACATAGCCTGGCCACATACAGAGGCCCAACATGCAGGGAGTACCGTCAGGTGTTCTAGGGACATAAATTACACATCTAATTTCCTGACTTTTGTGAGGCACTGTAGTGGCACTGATGGGCACTGTAGTGGCACTGATGAGCATTGTGCTCACTCAGTGCCACTACAGTGCCTAATGGCATTGATGTGGCACAGTTGAGCACCGATGTGGCATGGATTTAACACTGATGAGCACTGTGGTGGCATGGATGTGGCATAGCTAAGCACTTATGTGGCACAGGTGAGCACTAATGTGGCATGGATGAGGCACGGATGAGCACTGATGTGGCATGGATGAGGCACGGATAAGCACTGATGTGGCATGGATGTGGCACGGATAAGCACTTAAGTCACACGGATGAATCATGGATAATCACTGATGTGGCATGGATGAGCCCTGATGTGGCATGGATTAGCACTGATGTGGCATGGATGAGCACTGATGTGGCACAAATGAGCACAGATGTGGCATGGATGAGGCACGGGTGAGCATTGATGTGACATGGATGAGGCATGGATGAGCACTGATATGTCATAAATGTGGTACGGATGAGCACTGATGTGGCATGGATGAGCACTGTTGTGGCATGGATGAGCACTAATGTGGCAAGGATTTGCACGGATGAGGCAGGAATGTGGCATGGATGAGATGTGGGATGGATGTGGCACAGATGAGTACTGATGTGGCAAGGATGGGTAAAGATGAGGCAAGGATTAGCACAGATGAGGCATGAATAAGCACAAAAGAGGCATTGATGAGCACAGATGAGGCATTACTGGGCACGGATGAGCAATGATGTGGCATGGATGAGCACGGATGAGGTATGGATGGGCATGGATGGGTACTGATGAGGCATAAATGGGCACAGATGAGCACTGATGTAGCATTGATGAGTACAGATGAGGTATGGATGAGCACAGATGAGGCATGAATGGGCACGGATGAGGCACAGAACAGCACTGTGGGCACTTCAGATCCAGCCCACTTGCACTGCTGCACTGGCTCACTGACAGTTGAACCCAACATGTGCCGGTTTGTTGACAAACGATCGCTCCGTCATTGGACAGAGCAATCACGTGGTAAAGGACTTCTGTCATTGGCCTTTTACCCCGATCTGTAATGCGCTGGGTCTGGAGGACCCAGCGATCATGGACACTTCTGGATGCGTGCCCCATGGGGGAAGTCAATGTACGCCTTCGAAAAAAACACACCACAAAGTCCTACAAGGTATACAAGGCTTTCCCCTTTAATCCAATAGAGGGAACTGATTCCACCAATCTACAATGCACTATAAACACCAAACTTAGGATGGATACAAGCTCAACCCCCTCCTCTATATTGTTTAATTATAAAAGAGTTCTAGAGGGTACTTTAAGATACATGTAAAGGAAATACCATGAAAATACACATATGTTGCTGACTCCCATCCATGTACAAAATGCATCCTTTATTGAAAATGTGTAAAACCAACATACAACATACATAAATGACACCACATTTATATTATATTTCCCCATGTGAAAGAGTAAGGGGTACATAGAACCTTTACTTATTCAAGAAAAAAAGTGTAAAAAAACATAGAGAAAGTTTATGACAAAAAAAACAAAACATACATCCTTTGCCAATATGTCACTGCCCAGCGATATAGACCATGTCAAGCACAATGCCCACCATGATTGATGGTATAGATTTTTTAGAAGACCTCACTTTCTTGATTTTTGTATGAGATTCCCTCCTAAAATTCATACCAGACCTAAAGTCTCTGGTATAGAATTTGGAGGGGACCTCATGCTTCTTTTTTTTTTGGGGGGGGGGGGGGGCCTCGCTTTTTTCTTTCATTTTTTTTGTGGGGTTCACTCTGAAAATGTATTTATTTATAATATAATTTTGAGGGGACACCATGCCATTTTTTTTTTTTTTTTGCATGGGGCCCCCTTTAAAATTCATACTAGCCCTGGAGGACAAATCCTTTAACTGCTTCCCACCCATGCCATTGTAAAATGGCAGCCGGGCGGGAACCCTATTGTTCTGGGAGCACATCATATGACATCCTCCCGAGAACGGGCCGTGCTCTGGCATGATCTGTCAATAGCTGCCGAAATCATGTAACTGCTGTAAACAAACACAGCAGACCACGGAACAGTTGTAAACAATGAATGGCTTCCTTTCATAGCATTTATTGTATGCTAGCTGTGATTGGGCACAGTGATCACATTGTACAGACAGAGCCAATCACAGCCTATTTGTTCCATGTGATTAGCTGTGGCCAATCACAACACACTGTCCTTCAGTAAGAATATTTGCCTATAGCAGTTAAATTCACAGCTAAAAGCAAGCATAGTATGTATGTAGTACTGCCCCCGTAAGGACTGCCAGAGTCAGGCTTTCCAGGTCCCCCTGGGCTACCAGCATACAGTTCTTTTGTTCTCCTTCCTCTGGCTCGTTTCAATAATCAGTCCAGGGGTATTTGGTTGTTTGTGTTTTACTATAAATTAGGGATAGGAGAAGGGAATATTGGGATACTTCGAATTAACAATACACAATGTTGGATGACTTCTATCTTCATGTACAGCCAGGCTGTTAATTCCCCCTGGCACTAAAGATGAATTAGAATTAAGTCTATTTGCCTTAGACTACTTGGTGTCGTCACCTGTCACCCCATCAGTGATCGTCATCTCTCACCCCATCAATCATCATCACCTGTCACCCCATCAGTGATCGTCATCTGTCAACCCATCAATCATCGTCACCTGTCACCCCATCAGTCATTGTCATCTGTCACCCCATCAGTCATCGTCACCTGTCACCCCATCAGTCATTGTCATCTGTCACCCCATCAGTCATTGTCACCTGTCACCCCATCAGTCATCGTCACCTGTAACCCCATCGGTCCTCGTCACCTGTCACCCCATCAGTCTTCGTCACCTGTCACCCCATTTCATTGTCACCTGTCAACCCATCAGTCACCGTCATCTGTCAACCCATCAGTGACCGTCACCTGTCAACCCATCGGTCACCTGGCACCCATCAGTGATCATCCGCAGTCAACCGTCACCCGACGCACAGCCCATCACAGCCAGCATGTCAAAAAGGATGTACAGCAGCGAGGAGGCCCTTCAGGTCCTCTCCATGACTGATGAGAGCACCGGGGAGCTCTCATCAGTATCCGAATCCAATTCTGATCCCCGATTTGGAATTTGAAATCAATAATAGTAGCGGATCGGAGATGGACTCGGACTATTCCTGTACACTTTCCTTTATAGAATGTATTTTGGGGTGCAATTTTTGCTATATACATGCAACCACTTACCGACCGCCTAACGACTATATACGTTGGCGGGCGGTTGGCTTTCAGATAAGGGTGGTCCCAATGGCGGATTCGCCGTGCAATTACCCTTACGGTGCAGGGGAATAGGTGCCCCCCCCCCCCTCCCGCCGCTTCTCAGACGTTTTCCCAGCTTACCGGACCCGCCAGCAGCGGGGAAAACTATCCGGTCCTGGATCCTCAGAGACAGGAAGTCGAGTGAGGGCAAGATGGCCCTCACTCGACTCTATGGTCTTGGAGGACCGGAGCTACATCAAAAGCCGTTGCTTAGCAACCGGTTTAAAGGGCCATTTTTTTTTTTTTTTTTTCTTTTTTTCTTTTTCAACAATTTTTTTTTTCTGTTTTAGTGTAGTTGTGAGGTGTGAGGTCTTTTTGACCCCAGATCTCACAATAAAGAGGACCTGTCATGCCTATTTCTATTACAAGGGATAATTACATTCCTTGTAATTGGAATATCAAAATGATCAAATTTTTTTTTATTAAAACTGTGTAAAAATAAAAAATGAATACATAAAATAAATATCTCATTACCTCCACTACCCATCACCCCCCCCCCCTCTTGCTACCCCCCATTAGTCCTACTCTTTGATTCCCTGAGGGCAGAAGCCATCAGAATTGATAACATTGCCTTTGGAAATAGCATTTCCATTGAATAAACACATTGCACTACCCCACCATCATTCAATGATGGATATGCTGTCCCCCCCGGTAATATATATTATGCTATACTGTGAATGAGGGGGGATAGCTGCAAGCATTTATGGAATATCTTGATTGACTCCTAAAGTTAGTCTGGAGTGCCTTATACTCTGTTACCATTTGTTTCCACTTTCTAACCGGATATGGAACTCCAGGATTGTATATGGTAGGCAGATGGGAGGTGGGGGGGCTGCATGGGGGGAGACTCCCTTGGGTGCATTATATTGTATTTATTTTTATTTTTTTTCTTTCTTTGGTTAATTTGATTGCAATACCTGTAATGTTTGTAACTTTTACTGGTATGACTTAGGGGAGAAACTGAGTTGCAATATAGATCTGACCTGGTGGATATCCCGGTCGGGGAATAGAATCCGGGGATCCGTTAGGACCTTGAGAGAGGCCGGCAATGGCGGAATGGCCTGGGCGCCCTACCGTCTCTCTATGCATTAGCATTCTATTATTTATGCCTTTTTTTTGTTTATATATAGGAGGACTGAAGCTTTCTTAAGCAATATATATAGTAGGGCCTCTTAGAAGAAAAGGAATTGGGATACCTGGGGTGGGAATGGGGTAGTCTAGGGGGCTCTCTTGCATGAGGGGGACTTTACGTACATTTCTTGAGGGAACGTCTCAAACAGGGATATAGGGGGGCCTCTCTAATGCCAGTGGTGGTGATAGAGAGGCAGCTCATTTTCTCTCCCTCTTTATTTTTTGTTTCCATTTCTTGTATTATCTTATTTTCTTCTTACGGTGCATTGGGGATTGATTGATGATGCCCTCTGTTTTGAAATATGCTGTATTTTTTTTTTTTTTTTAAAGTGCCATGTATTGTATTGTTTATTGCTTTAATATTTAATTGGCTGAGCTGGGTAGGCGGGGATGGGTCTCTGTACTTACTCATCCCTCCCTCTCCATCCACCCCCCTCCTTAGGCTAGCGCACTGTGTGAGAATCATTCCTCAGTGCGCTTTTGCAGGTTTTCTGCTTATTTAGTCTCTTTTTTTTCTTTTAAATCTTTCTCTTTTTTTTTTTTTTTATTGTTTCTTCATGGACGCATTAAAGGTGTGGTCCTTAAATATAAAAGGGTTGAATATCCCCGAAAAACGCAGGCTGTTGCTTAATGACCTTAGACATCGTAAAATAGACGTAGCCTTTATTCAGGAAACTCATTTTAGGGATGACCGACTTCCAGTTTTGAGAAACTGTCATTACCCATTCACATATCATTCCACTAATGCTATGGTAAAATCTAGGGGAGTGTCCATATTGATCTCCGCCAAGATACCATGGACACATACTGAGAATATGGTCGGTATCTGTTTCTCAAGGGCAAGGTGGGAGATATTGTGGTTACTTTTGCCACATTATATGTCCCCAACGATAAACAGGATCATTTCGTCACTCGCACCTTGTCCAAATTATCGGCTTTCACAGAGGGGGTATTAATTGTTGGAGGTGACTTCAATATACCCTTAGTACCTGTGGTGGATACGTCGGTGGGTCGATCTTCGATCTCCCCCCGCACCCACAAACGAATCCTGCAGGCACTACACAACTCCCAATTGGTGGATGTGTGGCGTCTGCAACATACTGGGGAGAGGGACTATACGTTCTACTCGAACCCTCACAGCTCCTACTCGAGGATAGTTTTTTTCTTGATCCCACACCGCCATTTACATGCAGTTAAGTCGACCTGTATTGATCCCGTTACATACTCGGACCACGCGGCTATTTCCTTAACTTATGCCCTTTCTGAGGCTCTTACTGCGGGCACACGGTATTGGCGTCTCAATGAAAGTCTGTTACAATTACCGACAGTCATAGAAGAGGTATCCAAAGAATTGGATGCTTACTTCGCTATTAATGGGATGACGGATTGCAACCCGGGTGTCGTTTGGGAAGCACACAAGGTGGTAATCAGGGGGATTTTAATAAAAAATGGTGCTTGGATTAAGAAAAAGAGCTGCGGGACCTTGAATTCCCTCTTGACCAAAATACATGATCTGGAGCTACTCCATAAGAGACGACAAGAATTAGTCATAGAACAGGAGTTGACTTTTTTACGCAAACAGGTCAACGATCTCTTATATTCTAAAGCTAGGGCAGACTTACAGAGGTGCCGCCAACACACATATATTTCAGGGGACAAGTGTGGAAAGCTTCTGGCACGGACAGTCCGGGAACAACGGAAGGCTGCTTACATCCCTCACATTTTCTCTGCCTCAGGTCAGAAAATGTCTCTCCCACAACATATCTTGAGGACATTCCATGACTTTTACGCATCTCTTAACGACCTGCAAGATAGACGGATACCATTATCCCAAATGGAGGAGTATATTGCTACCTCTCAACTTCCAAAGCTCTCGCTGGAAGTTCAGCGAGAGCTGGAGGGACCAATATCTCTGGAGGAGCTGAGTGCTGCACTCAACTCCTTCAGGGTAGATAAAGCTCCTGGTCCTGATGGACTTACGGTTCATTATTACCGGACATTTTTCCCTATTCTGGGGCCTCATATGATCGCTCTTTTCAATGGGTTGGGCTCCAGTGCTTCCTTACATCATGATACTTTGAAGGCACATATTTCATTCATCCCAAAAGAGGGGAAGGACCCAGCAGCCTGCAGCAGTTATCGCCCCATATCACTCTTAAATACTGACCTAAAAATCCTTACCAAACTCTTGGCCTCACGGCTTTCACCTCATCTGGGTTCTCTGGTATATTTGGACCAGGTGGGATTCATCCCAACCAGAGAGGCCAGGGATAATACCACCAAGGTACTTAATCTGGTACATATTGCATCTAAGACCACTACGCCTAGCATCTTCCTTAGTACAGACGCGGAAAAAGCGTTTGACCGAGTAGATTGGCGGTATATGTTCTCGGTCCTCCGCTATATTGGTCTAGGAATTAACATGATCTCATGGATATCTCAAGTCTACTCTGATCCCTCCGCACAAGTAAAGGCCAATGGGCTTTTGTCTGAACCATTTCGGATAGCTAACGGAACACGCCAGGGTTGTCCGCTCTCTCCTTTACTCTTTGCCTTATCCATGGAGCCTTTCCTGTGCAAAGTCCGTCTTAATCCAGACATCTCCGGAATATGTGCGGGGAACACCGAACATAAGGTCTCTGCATATGCGGATGACCTATTATTTTCTCTGACTAAACCAATGATCTCCGTCCCGAACCTCCTGCGTGAATTTGATATATATGGTAGGCTATCCAACTTAAAAATAAATTATGGTAAGTCCGAAGCTATGGGCATTGGACTACCTCCAGATCTGCTCCATCAGCTCAAAGACAATTTACCATTTCGATGGACTGATACAGCCCTCCAATATCTGGGTACTTATATCCCACCCGATCTGTCTGCAACATATACGGTCAACTTTCCCCCTCTATTAGATTGCATTCGCGTACTTCTAGAAGGATGGAACCAGGGTTTGCACTCATGGTTCGGGAGGTGCAACCTTTTAAAGATGTGCATACTTCCTAAGCTGCTCTACCTACTTCAAGCCTTACCCACTACCATTCCTTCCTCTTTTTTTAAAAGAGTTCACTCTGTATTCATTAGTTTCGTATGGGCTAACAAAAAACCTCGTATCTCTCGTGCCCAACTATCCCGGCCAAAGTTAACGGGAGGCCTGGCCTTACCGGATATTCTCAAATACTATCAGGCAATACATTTGAGTAGAATCATTGACTGGAGACGTCATTCTAGCCTTAAGCTGTGGGTACACATTGAGCAACTACAGTCAGAAGTAGACCTGGGTGGGGCACCGTGGCGCAGTACCTCGCATTCTCGAGACCTTTTACAACATCCAACGATTGGACCAACCCTGAGGGTCTCATCCTTACTTATGAAATGCCCAATGTTGACCACATTTGACTCTCCCTTGACTCCGGTTTTGGGCAACCCAGCTTTTATGCCGGGTATATTGGATGGCCCACTATGGGATTTGAAAAAAAGGGAATTTTTTCAGGCCGCACACTTTTTAAAGGAAGGCAGCTGGGTTACTATCGCACAGCTCACTGACCCACAGGGGCCTTTTCGACTTCCTTTTTGGAACGTCATACAATTGAACCATTTTTTATATTCATTGCCAAATCCGGAGACATTAAGTAGAGACCTTACGCTATTTGAAGAATATTGCTCAGGTATGGAGCTCCTACCTAGACTGTTATCTAAGGTTTACTACTTATTGTCTCTGACGTCAGCAGACAGATGCTTGCCCTGTCTGGAAAAATGGGAGAGAGACCTGAATTATAAATTCACAGCGAAGCAGGAACGCAATATATTTACGTTGGCTCTAAAGATTCCTGTTTGTACTAAGATCCAGGAGATTAATTATAAACTCCTCATGAGATGGTATCGAGTCCCTTCCTTGCTTCACAAGTTCTCCCCGAATAACTCAGACCGCTGCTGGAGATGCAAGGAGGAACTGGGTACAGTATTGCATATTTTCTGGTCCTGTTCACGGTTATCTCGTTTCTGGAGTGACGTAAGTGCCTTAATTCAAGAATTCACTGATTGGGAGATCCCGAACAACCCCGCCTTTTTCTTGCTACATGTCTCTACCATCCCTCTTGAGAAGTATAAGAGATCGATCTTATTCCATATTCTGAACGCAGCTAAGTCCTGTATCCCTCTGTTTTGGAAGTCACACTTTCATAGTTACATAGTTACATAGTAGGTGAGGTTGAATAAAGACAATAGTCCATCCAGTTCAACCTGTGTAGGCATGTGTGGCTGTAATCATCTCCCATACCCCTGAATGTTCTGATCCTTGAGATGTAAGTCTAAGAGTCTTTTGAAAGCCACCATACTACCCGCAGAAACCACCTCTTGTGGTAGAGAATTCCACAATCTTGTTGCCCTAACAGTAAAGAACCCCCCGCGTTGCCTGAGGTTAAAACGCTTCTCCTCTAATCGCATTGTATGCCCTCGAGTCCTCATGCAATCCCTTCGAATGAACAGCTTTTTTTCTAAGCTGGGATCCCCATTAAGATATTTATAAATTGCTATCATGTCCCCCCTCAGACGTCTCTTCTCCAGGGAGAATAAATCGAGCGATTGTAGACGCTCTTCATAGTCAAGGTCCTCCAATCCCCTAATTAGTTTAGTTGCCCTTCTCTGGACTCTCTCCAGCTCCAACACATCCCTCCTGAGGACTGGCGACCAGAACTGGACGGAATACTCCAGATGCGGTCGGACCAGAGTTTTATAAAGTGGAAGGATTATAGTCTTATCTCTGGAATGCATCCCTTTCTTTATGCATGCTAATATTCTGTTGGCTTTGGAAGCTGCCGCTTGACATTGCATGCTGTTTCCTAATCTATCATCAACCAATACTCCCAGATCCTTCTCCATTTTTGATTCCCCCAAGGGCTCCCCTCCTAACGTGTATTGTGATTTTATGTTTTTAGTCCCCAAGTGCAAAACCTTACACTTCTCCACGTTAAACCTCATTTGCCATGTCGTTGCCCACTCTGTTATTTTGTCCAGGTCATTCTGCAGGATATCTGCTTCATGTTGTGAAGTTATTGCCCTGCCCAATTTTGTGTCATCTGCAAAAACTGATATCGAACTACTGATCCCGACCTCAATGTTGTTTATGAATAAATTGAACAAGGTTGGTCCCAGGACTGAGCCTTGGGGGACCCCGCTTACCACCTCAGACCAGTCTGAGTATGCGCTGTTTATTACTACCCTTTGGACCCGCCTTTTTAGCCAGTTCCGTATCCAAGAGCAAACCCTGCTATCGATACCTGCAGACCTTATTTTATAAATTAAGCGCTTGTGGGGAACTGTATCAAACGCCTTAGCGAAATCCAAGTACACCACATCCACTGGTCTCCCCCTATCTAGCTCACAGCTCACCTCCTCGTAGAATGTAAGGAGATTGGTTTGACAAGAACGCCCATTTGTAAACCCGTGCTGATTACTGCTGATGATGTTGTTGTCCTTAGCAAACTCTACAATATAGTCCCTTATCATCCCCTCCAGAAGTTTACATACTACTGATGTCAAACTGACAGGCCTATAATTTCCCGGGATATGCCTCTGGCCCTTTTTGAATATTGGAATCACGTTAGCTTTCTTCCAATCCCCTGGTACATCTCCTGTCCTAATACTGTCAGCAAAGATCAGGAACAGTGGTCTCGATATAACTTTACTGAGTTCCTTGAGTACTCTCGGATGTATGCCATCCGGTCCTGGCGATTTGTTTGTGTTAAGTTTATCCAGCCTTTCCCTGATTTCCCCCTCTGTTAGCCATGGTGGCAAGTCCTGTTTATTACTACTAACCATACAGTCATGGTCAGTGTACCCCTCCTTTTCCTGTGTAAAGACTGACGAGAAAAAAGCATTTAGCACGGTTGCTTTTTCAGTGTCCTCTGTAACCATCCTCCCATCATTGTTAATTATGTGTGCAATATGCTCTGCCTTAGTTTTTTTGCTGTTGATATATTTAAAGAATTTCTTTGGGTTTTTTTTACTATCCTCCGCTATTTGTCTCTCAAAGTTGATTTTAGCCATCTTGATTTCTTGTTTACTTTTCTTATTTGCCTCCTTGTATTGCTCGAAAGCCGATACTGTGCCCTCTGATTTATACTTCTTGAAGGCCAATTTTTTCCCCCTAATAAGTTTTATGACGCTACAGTTTAGCCAGCCAGGTTTGGCTTTGTCTCTTCTAAATTTATTTCCCATAGGAATGCACTGCAAGATGCCTTTGCCTAATATGTTCCTAAAGCATTCCCATTTTTCCTCTGTGGTCAGGGATCCCAGGGTTTGGTCCCAGTTTACCTTTTCCATCATTGAGTACAATTTTGGAAAGTTTGCCCTTCTGAAGTTTAGGGTTCTTATGTTCCCCACTTGTCTTGTTATGTTGTTATTTACACTAAATGTGATCATCCTGTGATCGCTAGAGCCCAGGTTGTCCTGGACTCCTACCTCCGAGATTATGTCTGGGTCATTAGTGAGCAATAGATCCAGGACTGCGTTTTCTCTGGTGGGGGAATCCACCAACTGTGACATGTAATTATCCAGTAAGGTTTCCGTGAATAGGCGGGCCTTCTGTGAGTGTGCAGTCCCCTCTTCCCAGTCAATGTCGGGGTAATTGAAGTCCCCCAATACGATGACTGATCCCAATTTTGCCACTTTACCCATTAGTGCTAAAAATTCCAGCTCTACCTCCTCCCCTTGGTTAGGTGGCCTATAGCAAACCCCCACAATTACTTTCCCCTTTTCTCCTTCCCTATGGAGTTCAACCCACACAGATTCTAAATCCATGCTCATCCCATCCGTAATGTCGCTCCTTTCTGTCACCTTTATATTGTTCTTGACATAGAGACATACCCCTCCCCCTCTTTTTCCTACCCTGTCCTTCCGGTACACCGAATACCCTTGGATATTGGCCAGCCAGTCATGTGAGGGGTCGAACCAAGTCTCTGTTATTCCCACAAGGTCTATGTCCTCCTCATGTACTAACATTTCCAACTCATCCATTTTATTAGCTAGGCTCCTGGCATTAGCATATACCCCTCTTAGTTTTAAGGAAGTTAAGCGCAATTGGCGGTTATGTTTATTCCTGTTTGGTCTGAGGTTCTCCCGCACAGACCCGCCAATTGACCTTGTGGACCTACTGTCGCTGCTGACACTACAGCTGCCTTCAGTCCTCTGCTTCCTCCTGACTGACTCTACTTCTGAGCCCTCCCCCCCGTCTCCTAGTTTAAAAGCCCCTCCAACTTGGTGGCCATCTTTCTCCCCAAAAGAGCTGTACCGTCCCCATTAAGGTGCAGCCCATCCTTACTAAAGAGCCGGTAGCCGACTGAGAAGTCAGCCCAGTTCTCCAGGAACCCAAACCCCTCCTTCCTACACCAATTCCTCAGCCACTTGTTAAGTTCCCTAATCTCCTTCTGCCTCTCCTGTGTGGCTCGAGGTACAGGCAGTATTTCAGAGAAAACCACCTTGGAGGTCCTTTTCCTCAATCTATTACCTAAGTCCCTGAAATCGTTCTTAAGGATCCTCCACCTACCTTTAACTTTGTCATTAGTGCCCACATGCACCATGACCGCTGGGTCATCCCCAGCCCCACACAACAATCTGTCTGCCAGATCTGCGATGTGCCGAACTCGGGCGCCCGGTAAACAGCAAACTGTTCGGTTCACGAGATCTTTTTTACAGATTTCCCTCTCTGTCCTCTTGATAATTGAGTCCCCAACTACCACAACCTTTCTAACCTTTCCTGAGTTACGGCCCCCCCTCTTCCTGGAGCCGTCCCTCCCCTGGCAGCTGGGGGAGGGTGCATGCTCCAGCTCTGCCACCCCTGAGCTGATATCCCCCTCAACCTGCAACTCGACAGATTTGTTAGGGTGTACCAACTCAGGATTGGCCTCCCTGGCTCTCCTCCCTCTACCCTTCCTAACAGTCACCCAGCTGCGTACCTCTGCTTCTTGCGTCTCCTCTGTTCCTCCCTCCTCTATGCTGGCCCCTACCAGCGCCTGATAGGTAATGTCCAAGCTCCTTTCCAGGTTGTTGATGCCACGCAGTGTTGCCACTGTGTTCTGTAGGTCCAGGATCTGGTCTACCAGAGCAACAAGTTGCTCACATCTTGCACAGCAGTATTCGCCCTCGAATGGTTCATCAAGGAACGCATACATGCCGCAAGAAGTGCACTGAGTGGCATCCGCAATCCTGTCGGACATTATTACCCTCTACTCTATGGGGATAATGTTAACGACCTGCTCTTCCTTACCTACCCTACCTCTAACTTCCCTGGTACTAAACCTGGGGTACTCACCAGTCGCTAATATACTAACCAGTCGCTAAGATACTCACCAGTCGCAAAGATCCAACAGACGCAAGATACTCACCAGTCGCAAAGATCCAACAGACGCAAAGATACTCACCAGTCGCAAAGATCCAACAGACGCAAAGATACTCACCAGTCGCAAAGATCCAACAGACGCAAAGATACTCACCAGTCGCAACGATACTCACCAGTCGCAACGATACTCACTAACCGCAACGATACTCACCAGTCGCAAAGATCCAACAGACACAAGATACTCACCAGTCGCAAAGATACTCACCAGTCGCAAAGATACTCACCAGTCGCAAGGATACTCACCAGTCGCAAGGATACTCACCAGTCGCAAGGATACTCACCAGTCGCAAGGATACTCACCAGTCGCAAGATACTCACCCGATACACACCAGTTGCAAATATACTCACCAGTCGCAAGATGCTAACCCTCGCAAGATGCTAACCAGTCGCAAAATGCTCACTAGTCGCTAAGATACTCACCAGTCTCTAAAATACTCACGGTCGATCAGTCAAGAGCGCCGTCGGTCGGTCGCAGAACAGTCTTGTCGGTCGCAGAACAGTCTTGTCGGTCGCAGAACAGTCTTGTCGGTCGCAGAACAGTCTTGTCGGTCGCAGAACAGTCTTGTCGATCGCAGAACAGTCTTGTCAGTCGCAGAACAGTCTTGTCAGTCGCAGAACAGTCTTGTCAGTCGCAGAACAGTCTTGTCAGTCGCAGAACAGTCTTGTCAGTCGCAGAACAGTCTTGTCAGTCGCAGAACAGTCTTGTCAGTCGTTGACGGTCGCAAGCAAGGTCAGTCAGTCACAGATCCCTATGGTCAGTCAGTCACAGATCCCTATGGTCAGTCAGTCACAGATCCCTATGGTCAGTCAGTCACAGATCCCTATGGTCAGTCAGTCACAGGATGGTCTGTCAGTCCGTCAGTCACAGGTCCCCAAAGCACGTCACACAGCTGCAGGGAGATACTCACCAGTCGCCGCTGCTCCTCCTCCCCTGCTTCCGTGAACCTCCCTCCTCAATACTGTGTGGTGTCCGTTCACCGCCGCAGCCGCCGCTCCGCCGTCTACGGCCGCGGCTTCCAGTCCCGGTCCTTCACGTCCTGGTCCCGCTCTCTGTTCCGGTCTCTCTGTCCCCTGTCCCCTGCACTCGCGCCGGCTTCTGGTGACCTAGTGCGGCTCCCCCGCACGTGTCACCCGGCTCTCCTCCACGCTCTCCTCTACACACACTCCTCCGGCTGCTCGCTGCTGCTTGCTCCTCCCACTTCCGGCTCCAATCAGTTGATTGGAACATCCCTCTGACACTGAGAGTGAGAACATTGATACCCCAATCTTTCCTCCAACAATTAGTGATTGTATTCGCAAAATTGAAGAAGTAAATAAAATGGAAGACCTACGCCTCTCTGCACAACTTAAAAAGGAATCATATAATAAAACATGGGGGCCGTGGAATCTCTTTATGCTTTCGGAACGGGGGCAAAACTTATTGTGCCCGGCAAAGGCCGCTGTTTCAAGTCAACAGTGAGAAAATGAATGGTGCACATAATATATGTATCATGACCACATGCGTCCATTTTTTCCTTTTTTTTGGTGTGTTGTTTGTTTGTTTGTTTATCTTTTTTTTTTTTCTTTTTCTGTTTTGTTTTTTTTTTTTTTTCTTTTTTTCCTTACTTTAGAAAATCAAGGAGAAGACGAAATAGATATCGTAGTCTCTGCAGCAACCTAATCCTGTTGAACATTGCTTGCAAGTGTCTCATGGGCTTTGGCCCCAGCCGTGGCTGCTGCCTTGTTCTGATATGTAAGGTTTGGTATACTGTTATTAGGGCACCCATATAGGTGCACATTACTACTATTGGTTTATCACTGATGTAAGTTGTATTCATTTGACCTTGTTTGCTCTTTTCTTGGTATAAATAAAATATTTGAGAAAAAAAAAAAAAATGAAAGCGCCCTGTCCCCGTTAGCTCGTGTGCAGAAGCGAACGCATACGCAAGTCCCGCCCACATATGTAAGCGGTGTTCAAACCACACATGTGAGGTATCACCGCAATCATTAGAGCGAGAGCAATAATTTGAGCCCTAGACCTCCTCTGTAACTCTAAGCTGGTAACCTGTAGAAATGTTTAAAATGTATGCTATGGGGATTTTTAAGTACCAATGTTTGGCGCCATTCCGTGAGCGTGCGCAATTCTGAAGCATGACATGTTGGGTATCTAATTACTCGGCGTAACATTATTTTTCACATTATGGAAAAAAATTGGGCTAAATGTACTGTTTTGTTATTTTTTAATTCAAATAAGTGAATTTTTTTTAAAACAAATTGCATTTGGAAGACTGCTGAGCAAATATGGTGTGATAAAAAATATTGCAACGATCTGCATTTTATTCTCTAGGGTCTCTGCTAAAAAAAAATATACAATGTTTGGGGGTTCTAAGTAGTTTTCTAGCAAAAAAAAATGATTTTAGCTTGTTAATACCAAGTGTCAAAAATAGGCCCAGTCTTAAAAGTGAATAAATGGACAACTTTGTGTAAAGTGCTACTTGGATGTTGGGACTCTGTATGTGGCTAGGCTGTGTAAAAGTGTTACACATGTGGTATCGCCATACTCAGGAGGAATAGCAGAATGTATTTTGGGGTGCAATTTTTGCTATGTACATGCTATGTGTTCAAAATATTGCATAAATGGACAGCTTTGTGTAAAAAAAAAATGCGTTTTCATTTTCGTTCCATATTTTCCAAAAACTTGTGCAAAAAAATGACATATTCAAAAGACTCATTATGCCTCTAAAATTATACGTTGGGCTGTTTGCTTTCCAAAATTGGGTAATTTTATGGGGGTTTCCATTGTCCTGGTGCTCCAAGGCCTTCAAAATTGTGATAGGTTGTCAGGAAATTATATGTGTAATTTCTGCTTCTAGAATGCCGGACGGTGCTACTTGGATGTTAGGCCTCTGTATCTGGCAGGCTGTGAAAAAGTCTCACACATGTGGTATCGCCATACTCAGGAGGAGTAGTAGAATGTGTTTTGGGGTGTAGTTCCAAGTATACATATGCTGTGTGAGAGAAATAACCTGTTAATACGTCAATTTGTAAAAAAAAAAAAAATTCATTTTGCAAAAAATTGTGGGAAAACATTACAACTTCAAAAAACTCACCATGCCCCTTATTAAATACCTTGAAATGTCTACTTTCCAAAAAGGGGTCATTTGGGGGGTATTTGTACTTTCCTGACTTTTTAGTGTCTCAAGAAATGAGATAGGCCTTCAGTACATCAGGTGTGATCAAGTGTGATACATGTTTAATGATTAGCACCATAACTTGTGGACTCTATAACTTTCACAAAGATCAAATAATATACACTTATTTGGGTTATTTTTACCAAAGATAAGTAGCAGTATAAATTTTGGCCAAAATTTGTGAATAAAAATTACTAATTTGCAAAATTTTATGACAGAAACTAAAGAAAAATGCGTTTTTTTCACAATATTTTCAGTCTTTTTTTATTTATAGCACAAAAAATAAAAAACCCAGTAGTGATTAAATACCATCAAAAGAAAGCTCTATTTATGTGAAGAAAAGGACACAATTTTTTTATGGGTACAGTGTTGCATGACTGAGTAATTGTCATTCAAATTGTGAGAGCGCTGAAAGCTGAAAATCGGTCTGGGCAGGAAGGGGGTGAAAGTGCACTATAGGCAAGTGGTTAACACAGGGCAAAAGGGGCAGCTGCCCTGTAGCCCTCTAGTCATTGTTTTGGGGCCCAAAGCAGCTGCCCCTTGAGCCCCCAAATAGTTGATAAGTGGATTCAAGAGGGCCCAAGAACATTTTTCACCCAGGGTCCAATCACGAATAAAGACGGCCCTGGTTAGAATTTGTATTATAGCAAGAAAAAAGCAGCTAAGTACAGGAAAACGAGTGGCAGAAGAGACTTGTTTGGGCTAAAGAACACAAGGAATGGACATTAGACCAGTGGAAATCTGTGCTTTGGTCTGTTGAGTCCAAATTGGAGATCTTTGGTTCCAACCACCGTGTCTTTGTGCGGTGCAGAAAAGGTGAACGAATGGACTCTACATGCCTGGTTCCCACCGTGAAGCATGGAGGAGGAGGTGTTATGGTTGGGTTGGTGCTTTTCTGGTGACACTGTTGGGGATTTATTCAAAATTGAAGGCATACTGAACCAGCATGGCTACCACAGCATCTTGCAGCGGCATGCTATTCCATCCGGTTTGCGTTTAGTTGGACCATCATTTATTTTTCAACAGGACAATGACCCCAAACACACCTCCAGGCTGTGTAAGGACTATTTGACCAAGAAGAAGAGTGATGGGGTGCTGCGCCAGATGACCTGGCCTCCACAGTCACCAGACCTGAACTCAATCGAGATGGTTTGGGGTGAGCTGGACCGCAGAGTGAAGGCAAAAGGGCCAACAAGTGCTAAGCATCTCTGGGAACTCCTTCAAGACTATTGGAAGACCATTTCAGGTGACTACCTCTTGAAGCTCATCAAGAGAATGCCAAGAGTGTGCAAAGCAGTAATCAAAGCAAAAGGTGGCTACTTTGAAGAACCTAGAATATGACATATTTTCAGTTGTTTCACACTTTTTTGTTATGTATATAATTCCGCATCTGTTAATTAATAGTTTTGATGCCTTCAGTGTGAATCTACAATTTTCATAGTCATAAAAATAAAGAAAACTCTTTGAATGAGAAGGTGGGTACAAACTTTTGGTCTGTACTATATATATATATATATATATATATATATATATATATAAAGTACAGTAAAACTACAGGAAAGGGCACTGGGGGGCAAACTAATATCAATTTATTTTATTTTGTAATGAAATCAGTGTGTTTGTGTTTTTTACTTTGTAATTTTCCGCCGGTTCCACCCCCCCCCCCCCCCCTGCGAGCGTCACGTCGCAGGAGACGGAAGTCGGGGCTTACAAGCATCGGGCGGAAGATCCGGCCGCCTTATGCCGAAGGGACACATCGCTGAATCCCGGCGACAAGGTAAGTAACCTCTACAAGGATCCAGCGATGCTCCCTGGCGGTACCCCGAGTGTGGCTCAGGGTTACCGCTTATGGCAGTGAAATCCCACCCCGAGCCACACTCGGGAATACCGCCAGGGAGGTTAAGAACTCAATGGCAGCCTGTATACTGTCTTACTAAAGGTTTCTTTTAGCTAATCAGGGGTCAAAGAATCATTTTATTTTCAGTGGAGTTTTTCACATCTATACAAAGAAGGCAACAAAATCAGACTGTGGATATCCAATACTATAAAAAACTATAAAACAGATTTGATGTTTAGTGTATTTTAAAGAGTAAAAAACATTCCCCTCTTAATAATCTCTGTACATTGCAGGGATTTTAACAAATTTTGTTGCAGAATCCTACTGTTGGTTATTCTGAAGAAATATCTGTTAGTTTGTCTGTGTCCATGTGCAGGAATCTGTAGGGTCTGCATCTCTTTAGACATGATTCCCCTTTGGGAGTATCTCAAAAAGAATGACATTTTTGTTACATGCCCAAAATCTGACCTGTGTCTTAGTGCAGACTTCTGGAAGAATCAGTAAACCAAAGAACACCTCCAGGATGCCATATGGCATTGCATTTTACAGAAAATTACAGCGCTGCAGATTGAAAAGGAAAGGTAAATTTTTTTAGTAACATTTAACCCCTTCCCGACCGCCCGCCGCCTTTTTACTACGGCAGTGCTGCCCCCCTGCTCAAACTGACGTAGACCTACGTCAGTCGTGCGCCTGCAGCTAGGGGGCGGGCGAGCATGCGCCGCCAGTGGCGCGCTCCCACTCCCACTCAGCAGTGGGGACTCCGTTGCATGGGGCTGGGGGCTCCGATTGCTTCCTGACACCCGCGATCGCTCCCCGCTGAGAGAGAAGGACGGTTGGCTGTTGTAAACACAGCCGACCGTTCTTCTCTCTGGAATGATCACAGAGCTCCTGTGATCCTTCTATATAGGATCACATGTCTCTATGATCATTTCAAAAGCCACGCCCACCACAGTTAGAATCACTCCCCTAGGCTCCCATTTAACCCCTTGATCACCCACAATGTTAACCCCTTCCCTGCCACTGTCATTATTACAGTAACAGTGCATATTTTTAGCACTGATTACTGTAGTAATGTCACTGGTCCCCCCAAAAGTGTCAAAAATCTCAGTTAGGGGTCTGATCTGTCCGCCGCAATGTCGCAGTCCCGCTGAAAATCGCTGATAGCTGCCATTACTAGTAAAAAAAAACAAAAGAATAAAAATGACATGTCTTTCCCGTAGTTAGTAGACGCGATAACTTTTGCGCAAACCAATCAAAATACGTGATTTTCTTACCAAAAATATATATCAGAAAAAAATTGGCATAAAATGTTAAAAAATTTAGATTTTTTAAGTTTTTTTTTGAGAATGTTATATAGCAGAATTTTTAAAAACATATATTTTTTTTTCCAGAATTATCGCTCTTTTTTTGTTTATAGCGCAAAAGCAAAAATTGCAGAGGTGATCAAATACCACTAAAAGAAAACTCTATTTGTAGTAAAAAAAGCACACCAATTCTATTCAGGTACAGCGTCGCACGACCGTGCAATTGTCCATTAAATTAACGCAGTGCCGAATTGCAAAATATGGCCTGGTCATTAAGGGGGAAAATCTTCCGGTCCAGAAGTGGTTAATTACATTATTACTTGAATCGCAATTGTATACATTATTGTTTTTTTTTTTTTCTTGCTATGCTATTTTTTTGTCCCATGTGGAGTTATGAACTGACTTTTATAACTTTATTATTATGTGTCTCTTCATTCTGATCAAATATACAAATTGCAAGTGGTAGCTGTTTTGTGTACAAAAAAAGTGTTTGAAGCACAGGATCTTTAGTGCAGAAGTAACTCTTCTCTTCCTACTGCAACTGCTCCTGGTCACCACTAGAGGGAGCTACAGGGAAGAAAAGAGACAAGCTTTGTATTGGGATAAATGAGCAGCTTGTATCTATTCTTCATTGCCTTTAGTGGCAGCCTAGAGCTACTGCAAGTAGTAAGCGCACAGTGTCCAGGCTGGAAGTCGTGTTTCTGAAACATCTACTAGGACAGATAGTTCTTGTTATTTATATTTTTAAGAAGGCTACTAGGACAAGTAATAAATAAAAACAAAGTCCTGAAAGTGATATCCTTGCACACATTCACCTCTTTAATTACATTAAATGTAATTTAATTTAATTTAAATGTAATTTTAAATTTAAATTCAATTTAATTCATTTTAATTCATTTGTCCTTTATTTGGAGTTTTGCATGAAGTTGAATGATATCGTAGGTCTCAGTACAGGTGGAACTAACACAGAAAAAAAATTGTTTCAATATTTCTGCATAAGTTAGACCAAAGTAGACAGATCAAGGCAAAGTCTACTGTGCTATAGATTACAGCTAATAGGACACTGTACTGATGTGTTTCCTAAATTAGTTACTAGGATTGTGGAACACAAGATAGAGGCAGCTGAGTCACTCGTCAATTATTGATTGAGTAGGCTATCAATTCAATGAAAAGGGAAAGGTGGTTATGAATTATACTACACCTAGTTTTCTTATTTTAAAATCCATAGTATTTATATTTCCATCATCGATGTGCGCAGCTTATTGCGTTAGGGTGTGCACTTCAAAGCTCGAACACAAATGGGTATATATACAGTAAATATGTATAAATATATTTACATATATATATATATATATATACACACACACACACACTCTAATAAATAAATGTACATTTTTTTTAAATGTTTTAAAACATGGACAGTGTGAGTAGTGTAGTGGACATGTCAGTAGTTTTTTTTTATTCCTATTATTTTTTTTGTATTTCTGTTTTTTTTTTACAATTTTTATTTTTTAATTTTACAATTTTTTTTTAGGAGCCCTCTTAAAGGGGCTTTGGTGAAATATCAGCAGGGGGAATCTGCACCTGATTAGGATGGGCCCAGGCTCAAACACAAATGGGTATATAAACAGTAAATATATATATATATATATATATATATATATATATATATATATATATATATATATATATATATACACACACACACACACTCTTATAAATAAATGTACTTTTTTTTAATGTTTTAAAATATGGACAGTGTCAGTAGAGCAGTGGACAGTATTTTTTTTGTATTTTTTAAAAAAATTTATTTATTTTTTTACGTTTTTTTTTTTAAGAGCCCTTCTGAGGGGGCTTTGGTGAAATATCAACAGGGGGAATCTGCACCACACTGGATGATTAAGGTGGGCCCAGAACCACCCGGCACCCCCCGTGTGCACGCCTAGAATTTAATATAATCACTGATGCAGGATGAAGAACTTCAACACAGGAAGTGAAGTCACCAATTTTCTGTTTTTACAGGAAGTGAAGTCCCTAATTTTCTGTATATACAGGAAGTGAGGTCACTGTTTTTCGCATATACAAGTGGCATGCAGGAGCAGAGACCACTGAGGTCTATCCACCAGCACACGCAGTATTGTGGTACAAGTAGCCCACTTCTCTAGTATCTATTTCAATGCCATGATTTAATGCCTTGATTGATTAACCACTTGCCCACTGGGCATTTATACCCCCTTCCAACCAGGTCAATTTTCAGCTTTCAATGCTCTCACATTTTGAATGACAATTACTCAGTCATGCAACACTGTACCCATATGAAATGTATGTACTTTTTTTCTCACAAATATAGCTTTCTTTTGGTGGTATTTAATCACCACTGTTTTTTTTTTTTTTTTTTTGCGCTACAGATGAAAAAAGACTGAACATTTTGATAAAATTAATTAATTGTTCTTTATTTCTGTTATAAAAATTTGGAAATTAGTAATTTTTCTTCATACATTTTGTCCAAAATTTACACTGCTACACATCTTTGGTAAAAATAATCCAAATAAGCATATATTATTTGGTCTTTGTGGAGGTTATAGAATCTACAAGCTATGGTACTAATCATTGAAAATTGATCACACCTAATCACATCTAATGTACTGACGGCCTCTCATTTTTTGAGACAAGTGAGGTCACTGCAAGTATCCCCCCCCCCAAGTTACCCCTTTTTGGAAAGTTGAAACTCCAAGGTATTTAGTAAGAGGTATGGTGAGTTTTTTGAAGTTGCAATTTTTTCCCACAATTTTTTGAAAAATAAAGATTTTATTTATTTTATGCTTTCACAGAATTGTCATATTAACAGGTTTTTGTCTCTCACATGGCATATGCATACTTGCAGCTACACCCCAAAACACATTCTGCTACTCCTCCTGAGTATGGCAATACCACATGTGTGAGACTTTTACATAGCCTGGCCACATACAGAGGCCCAACATGCAGGGAGTACCGTCAGGTGTTCTAGGGACATAAATTACACATCTAATTTCCTGACTTTTGTGAGGCACTGTAGTGGCACTGATGGGCACTGTAGTGGCACTGATGAGCATTGTGCTCACTCAGTACCACTACAGTGCCTAATGACATTGATGTGGCACAGTTGAGCACCGATGTGGCATGGATTTGGCACTGATGAGCACTGTGGTGGCATGGATGTGGCACGGCTAAGCACCTATGTGGCACAGGTGAGAACTAATGTGGCATGGATGAGGCACGGATAAGCACTGATGTGGCATGGATGTGGCACGGATAAGCACTTAAGTGACACGGATGAATCGTGGATAATCACTGATGTGGCATGGATGAGCCCTGATGTGGCATGGATTAGCACTGATGTGGCATGGATGAGCACTGATGTGGCACAAATGAGCACAGATGTGGCATGGATGAGGCACGGGTGAGCATTGATGTGACATGGATGAGGCATGGATGAGCACTGATATGTCATAAATGTGGTATGGATGAGCACTGATGTGGCATGGATGAACACTGTTGTGGCATGGATGAGCACTAATGTGGCAAGGATTTGCACGGATGAGGCAGGAATGTGGCATGAATGAGATGTGGGATGGATGTGGCACAGATGAGTACTGATGTGGCATGGATGGGCACATATGTGGCATGGATGGGGCACAGATGAGCACTGATATGGCATGTATAGGCACAGATGAGCACTGATGTGGCATGGATGGGTAAAGATGAGGCAAGGATTAGCACAGATGAGGCATGAATCCAGCCCACTTGCACTGCTGCACTGGCTCACTGACAGCTGAACCCAACATGTGCCGGTTTGTTGACAAACGATCGCTCCGTCATTGGACAGAGCAATCACGTGGTAAAGGACTTCTGTCATTGGCCCTTTACCCCGATCTGTAATGCGCTGGGTCTGGAAGACCCAGTGATCATGGACACTTCTGGATGCGTGCCCCATAGGGGAAGTCAATGTACGCCTTCGAAAAAAACACACCACAAAGTCCTACAAGGTATACAAGGCTTTCCCCTTTAATCCAATAGAGGGAACTGATTCCACCAATCTAGAATACACTATAAACACCAAACTTAGGATGGATACAAGCTCAACCCCCTCCTCTATATTGTTTAATTATAAAAGACTTCTAGAGGGTACTTTCAGATACATTTAAAAGAAATACCATGAAAATACACATATGTTGCTGACTCCCATCCATGTACAAATTGCATCCTTTATTGAAAATGTGTAAAACCAACATACAACATACATAAATGACACCACATTTATATTATATTTCCCCATGTGAAAGAGTAAGGGGTACATAGAACCTCTACTTATTCAAGAAAAAAAGTGTAAAAAAAACATAGAGAAAGTTTATGACAAGTCCTTTAATTAAAAAAACAAAACATACATCCTTTGCCAATATGTCACTGCCCAGCGATACAGACCATGTCAAGCACAATGCCCACCATGATTGATGGTATAGATTTTTTAGAAGACCTCACTTTCTTGTTTTTTGTATGGGATTCCCTCCTAAAATTCATACCAGACCTAAAGTCTCTGGTATAGAATTTGGATGGAACCTCATGTTTCTTTTTTTTTTTCGGGGGGGGGGGGGGGGACATCGCTCTTTTCTTTCATTTTTTTGTGTGGGGTTCACTCTGAAAATGTATTTATTTATAATATAATTTTGAGGGGACACCATGCCATTTTTTTTTTTTTTTGCATGGGGCCCCCTTTAAAATTCATACTAGCCCTGGAGGACTAATCCTTTAACTGCTTCCCGCCCATGCCATTGTAAAATGGCGGCCAGGCAGGAACCCTATTGTTCTGGGAGCACATCATATGACATCCTCCCGAGAACGGGCCGTGCTCTGGCATGATCTGTCAATAGCTGCCGGAATCATGTGACTGCTGTAAACAAACACAGCAGATCACGTGACAGTTGTAAACAATGAATGGTTTCCTTTCATAGCATTTATTGTATGCTAGCTGTGATTGGGCACAGTGATCACATTGTACAGACAGAGCCAATCACAGCCTATTTGTTCCATGTGATTAGCTGTGGCCAATCACAACACACTGTCCTTCAGTAAGAATATTTGCCTATAGCAGTTAAATTCACAGCTAAAAGCAAGCATAGAATGTATGTAGCACTGCCCCCATAAGGACTGCCAGAGTCAGACTTTCCAGGTCCCCCTCGGCTACCAGCATACAGTTCTTTTGTTCTCCTTCCTCTGGCTCGTTTCAATAATCAGTCCAGGGGTATTTGGTTGTTTGTGTTTTACTATAAATTAGGGATAGGAGAAGGGAATATTGGGATACTTCGAATTAACAATACACAATGTTGGATGACTTCTATCTTCATGTACAGCCAGCCTGTTAATTCCCCCTGGCACTAAAGATGAATTAGAATTAAGTCTATTTGCCTTAGACGACTTGGTGGACTAGCAATTATCTTCAGGACACTCTCCTCAGCAGCCTCTCTCTCTTTACTTCTAACCCCCGTCCACTGACTATCCTACATGTGGGGTGGCCCCCCTCAGGTCAGGCCCCTTGACACCAGTCCCTGTACTCATGATACTCTTATTCCAGGGTCTCCAGTGTCCCCCTCTTCAGTCAGCTCTCCTTGGTCTCTGGGTTCAGCTCCTCTCATCCATTCCTCTGGCCTTCAGGGTGACCTCCTGCGACCATGTGCCACTGCAACAGAGGAGGAGGCAGCCACCCCCTCCCTCCGGGGCTCTGCTCTCCAGCCAAAGACCCCGCAGCACATGTGTTCCTGGCTCTTATACAGTATCCCAGAATGCACTGAGACAACTTGCCGCTGCCAATCACCAGGACCATATCAAAGCCTATGCATTTATTTGTCAGGTTTCCTCCCACTGTCCAATATGCCTCCCTATTGGACCAGTGTGAAACACTCTCTAGACACAATGAATCACATACTGAGCACACTGAGCAGACCTCACTAACAGATCCTGCTCTCTGGTAAGTATAGAGCAATATAGATCTGCCTGCAGCCCCTCTAATAATTAGACAGAGCCAAAAACTATACTCTCCCACCAGCACCTACCTAGGAGGGTGCTACATGTAAAAAAAAAAAAAAACTTCTGATTCACTCCCCAGAGTAGTACAGTGTTAATATGGTAACACTGTATTGCTCTGGTCACAGTATGTACATTTTTATTTTTTTACATACTGTCACCAGTCAGTGTCCCTGATCACCGCCACGCCAGTTATATGATGGCGCTATACTGCACTGGTAACAGTATGTGAAAATTAAAAAAAAAAAACGTGAAAAAAGCTATTTTTTTCTCTTCCTTTTCCAAAAAAATTACAAATTAAAAAAATGTGCCGTGCCTCTCACTAAATACCCCGGACTGTCTACTTTCCATAAAGGTGTTATTTGGGGGATATTTTTACTGTCCTGGCATTTTTGGGTCTCAGTACATCAGGATTGATTGATTTGCAGATATATACCATCATTTGTGGACTATATAACTTTCCTACATGCTAAATATTAAACACTGATTTGGGGTTATTTTCACCAAAGAAATGTAGCAGAATACATTTTGCCCCTAATTTATGAAGAAAGATTATTTATTTGCAAAATTTTATAACAGAAACACATGTTTTGTGTGGAAAAAAAATGATAAAAAATTTCATATGGGTACAGTGTTGCATCACGCGCAATTGTCATTCAAATTGAACAGCGCTGAATGCTTAAAATTGGCCTGGGCAGGAAGGGGGTAAAAGTGCCTGGTATTGAAATGGTTAAAGGATAAGTTTACCTTTGGGAACATGTTACATGGTGGAACATGTAACATGTTTCCACTGCTGCGGTCTGTCCCCAATGCGCCACCTCTAGTGACAGTGAGTCGGGGATCTTCTTCCCACACTTGCTGTCATGCTGTCACAATTGAAAAATAAAATTCTGTGAATAGAAAAAAAACACAATTATCACTATCCTTTCCAGCTGCCAGCTTGTAGGCTCAAGCTAGTCCATTGATGGTTCCTGTCATTGTGTAACTGCCTGCCCATACGTGTTACAAGTGGACAGCTTACACTGACAGTCTACAGAAGCCTTGCTTTGCATCTGTGATCTGCAGGCTCCTATTAAAAAATTATAAATGCACATTGTTTTACCTGCAAAAAAATGTGCATTATTATTATTTTTAAAAATCTGAACTTATCCTTTAATGGAAAAGAGTGTATATCCACTGACAATCAGCCACTGCCCAGCAATATAGATCATGTCAAGCAAGATTCCCGCCATGACTGATGGTTTGGATTTTTAGAGGAACTCCACCTACTTCTTGATTTTTGTGTAGGGTTCCCTCCAAAAATCCATACTAGATCTGAAGCATCTGGAATAGAATTTGGAGGGGACCTCATGCGTTTGTTTATTTTTTGTGTGGGACCCCCCTTAAAATTAATTCCAGACCTGAATGATAAATCTTTTAATAAAAAAGAATGGTCATCCATTGCCGAAAAGTCAGTGCCCAGTGATATACTGTCGATTATGTTAAGCATAATTCTCGCCATGATTGATGGTATACATTTTTGGGGGGACCTCTAATGAAACTGCAACCCACACTGTACTTGTGGACTTCCGTCATTATACGGCTTCCTCCCAGTCGTGAACATAGAGATTAGGGATGATCGAAGTTTTGAAAAGTTTGTTTCGACCAGAACACCCGAACTTCCCGAAAGTTCTTCAGTAAAGAACATAGGTAATCAAAAAACACAATTTTGAAGCCCTAAAACCCAATAAATGCCCCTAAAAAGTGCCTAGGGTTCTGGGTCATGCCCCAGGGACTATTAATCACACAAAAAAAAGTTCTTACAAATTGTCGTTTTTGATAGAGAGCCAATTATTGAAAAAATTATTGAAAAAAAAAAAAAAAAGAGATTTCTTTGAATTTAGTGTCTGGTGGGTCTAAAAGGTGTACCTGTGAAGTTTCAGCTCTGTAGCATGTCCAGAACCAGAAAAAAAAGATTGTTTGTATTAGAATTGCAGTAGAGCAGGCATAGGGCTCCGCTATTTTCACACCCGGCCGTTTTTGTTGCAGGCGTTTATTGGGCTTTTTTTGTGGACATGTTTGGAGGCAGGCATGACATCTGAACTTCTGTGTAGGGGTATATATACATACACATATATGTATATATACACATACACACATATAGGTGTGAAAGTAGCGGAACCCTATGCCTGCGCTAATGAAATTATTTGCAGGCATAGGGCTCCGCTCCTATCACACCTATATGTGTGTATGTGTATAAATACATATATGTGTGTGTGTGTGTATATATACCCCTATACAGAAGTTCAGATGTTATGCCTGCCTCCAAACAAGCCTAAAAAATTCCCAAAAAAATGCCTGCAACAACACACCTGGGCATTTTTGTTGCAGGCATTTTTTTGTGCATTTTTTGGGCATCTTTGGAGGCAGGCATAACATCTGAACTTCTGCAAAGGGGTATATATACTGTGACAGGAAGTCAGGTAAATCTGTGGATGTAGTCACAGACAGGAGATACATTTCCACCTGGTTTAGAAAATTCACCAATTACTATAGGGTGTCGGCTGAAAAGGTAGCCAGGACGGCTTAAGGAAGTTGAAAGGCCTTCAGCTGTTTGGAATGAGGAAGTTAAGGCCTCTATAATTTGTCCAAAGTAAGTCTATTGATTGCTGCCTCCTAACGCTGTGTGAGCTGGGGAGAGGAGGACAGTCAGATGTGTGCCTACCAACGCTGTGTGAAGCCTGGGAGAAGGATTGCTGCCTCCTGACGCTGTGTGAAGCTGGGGAGAGGAGGACAGTCAGATGTGTGCCTCCCGACGCTGTGTGAGCATGGGAGAAGACCTCCTGGAGCGATGTGCGCTAAGGAGGGTAAAAAGTGTGAAAACTTCTCCAGGTGAGAAAATGAACTATTTCTATGTGGAAGAAATAAATGAACTGTTTGCTATGTGAAGAGACACGCAAAGGGACATGTTCAATGTGAAGAGGAAAAGGGACATGTTCAATGGACATTTGTTGTGTGAAGAAAAAACATGGACTATTGAGTGTCTGCTGTAGGATCAGCAAAGTTTGCCCAACAGTAGGTTGGAGACAGACTCCGTAGGTAGGTTCCTGTATGTGAGAAGGTAGCCGCCCACAGTGGCAAGGATTTATTTTGTGTTTTACTTTTATTTTGATGTTTTTGAGGCTTGCAGTCTGGTGAAGGAAATTGCATGAATAAACCAAACTGTTGTTTGCAACCACTTCTCGGCTATCTCCCTGTGTAACAAACCCCCTCAAGGGGTCATCCACACCCGCCACTGAGCTAATCCCTCACAATACACACACACTTATATGTATATATACACATACACACATATAGGTGTGATAGGAGCGTAGCCCTATGCCTGAAAATAATTTCATTAGCGCAGGCATAGGGTTCTGCTACTCTCACACCTATATGTGTGTATGTGTATATATACATATATGTGTCTGTGTTTATATACCCCTACACAGAAGTTCAGATGTCATGCCTGCCTCCAAAGACGTCCACAAAAAAGCCCAATAAACGCCTGCAACAAAAACGGCCGGGTGTGAAAGTAGCGGAGCCACTACCCTGCTCTACTGCAATTCTAAGACAAACAATCTTTTTTCTATGGCGGTCACCCTGACATTGAAGAGTTTGGTCACCCTGCCATAGCAGTCAGAGTCAGTTAACCCTGCACTACACTACAGTCACCCTGACACTTAACACTTTCCCTACAGAAACTAGATTATTGAATCTAACTATAGTGGAAAATAGTACCCTAACTACACTAGATATCCCTTTCCTCACACTAATAATTGCTAAATGACACTTTTGAAGCAGGAGTAACAGAACTGCTTCCACTCTCTTCCACAGCCCCTGTATTACAATGCTAGAGATTTGGCGGGGCTATCTTATATACTGGGGGGCGTATTCACTACTGATTGGCCTCTGGACCCCCTAGTCACTCCAATCACATTCCTAGCATCCTCCTGCCCCCTCAATTGGCTTTTACTGATGGTTCTGGTCCAGTCACTGGCTTTTAAAGCCCAGTTCCTGTCCCATTGCATTTTGGTCGGTTCTGGTTGCCGAATTCCGAACTTTTTTAGCAAAAAGTTTGGAATTCGGCTGAATTTCGAACAGTCAATGTTCGGGGTGAACCGATGGTTGACCCGAACCGTTCGATCATCCCTAATAGAGATCAGATTTTCCCAGCCACCCACATACAAAGGTAGCCGACAACTTAGCTTGTATTCGTTTTGGAACCGTCCAGGATAAGAACTGTTTATTCAAACACAGGCACAAAGAGATATACACTGTGGGACAATCCCCCCTCCCACTTAGCAGCCAATCCACATACACATATACATCCCATAATAGGTTGATCTTAAGGCAGACAGAAACAATAGAAAAATGGGATACAGGCACTTACCAATAACAAACCCCACCCCACCCCACCTCACAATCTAGCAAGGTTCTATGAGAGACTCCAACAATATTCAAGCAATCTGAAAAGTCAAATTGTTTATCTTTATATATTTCTTGAGGGATATTGTTCAGAAATATTATTGTCTCAAGTGAAAGAGGCCCTTCATTCTTTCAACACAAACCACACATATAGAACCCAGGATAACTGGGGTAACGCAAAATGCGGTGTTGTTGTACAGCGAGTCTGATTAGTGCACACTCGACTGGAGTTCTTGGTCACCCTGTGCCCCTAATAGACACAGGATGACTTACACATTTGAGAGGCCGGGGAAGCTGGAAAAGGAGTTTCTTGACCTCTCTAAAGTAATCTGGGATCCACAAGCCCCCCCCCCCCCCAAAGTGACTCCTGTCACAGGACCTTACTTGTTTCTTGATTTTTGTTTGGGTTTCCCTCATAAAATCCATACCAGACCAGAAGGGTCTGGAGAAGAATTTGGAGGAGGCCTCATGCTGTTTTTTTGGGGGTATATATAAGACCCCATATAAGACCCTTACCTAGGATAAGGGTCTGATACAGATAAATGTCTGTTTTTTTTGCAAACAGAATGAAGCAGCTGGGAGCTGTCATTTTGCCAGCAATTTAAATACACATTTTTCTTTAGAGGCCTCAATCCATTTATTTCTCCTTTTTCATTTATACCAGACTTGAAGGGCCTGGTATGAATTATGGTGGAACCTCCACACTTTTTGAGTGGTGGTCCCCCTTTATTATCTATATCAGATCCTCATTTTGAATAAACATCTTGTATAAATGAGGGAATTCCTGGCTGCTTTGCATACAATCAGAACAAATCGGTAGGGAGATTTCATTTTGTCACCTTTTTCTTTGTTGTCAGTTTTACGGCAGTAGACTTTATACATTGTACAGATGTGCCACTTCTCAGGCAGGGTCAGGGCATCCCCACGCATTTCATTTAATCACTTGCAGACCACCAACCGTACATTTACTGCAGCAGGGTGGCCGCTCTGCTCCAGATCAGGTACCTAATATGTGATCCGACACTTCTGGGTCTGGGGCGCGTGCCTCCGGCGACCTGCTCCCCCTGTGATCACACATAGCGGGAGCCCAGCGGCAGGTACCGCGAACTTGATATCTGTCATCACCCGCCGATTACACAGTACTCAGGCAGAACGGCAGTCTGTCTATGTAAACAAGTTCTGTCAGAAGGGAAGGCATTGATCCTGTGTTACTACAAAGCAGGAACACAGATCTCTGCCTTCCCCTAGTCAAAGGACCTCCCCCATATTGAGTAAGCACAACCTAGGCACACGGTTAACCCTTTGATCGCCCCTAATCTTAACTTCTTCCCAGCCAGTGTCATTAGTACTGTCACAGTCAGGGCCAGCCCTACCATGGGCCCCATTGGGTCCATTGGACCCAGGCTGAACTTGGAGAGGGGCAGCAAATTGGCTCCCAAGATTTTTACTCTAGCAGTTTTGTGTGAGTTTTGTGTGAGAACATCACTCACGTGACTGTGGTGTGCGTAATGACGTCAGACATCAGCGCACTCCATCTCACACAGGGCAGGCTGGATGTTCTAGGACGGTGGGCGTGGCAGACACACGAGTGACAGTAGGACTGAGGACAGACCGTGGATGTTTGGAGGACCGGTCTGGTGGTGAGTTATGGAAGAAGATAACAGTATATATAATTATTTAAAAAAAAAATATTTATATAAAATAATGGATGTGGGGGCTTTTTGGTGGGCGTGATTTTTTTTGGGGGGGGCAGAATTTCATTCTTGGACTTGGATGTCTTGGGCCAGCCTTGGTGACAGTGCATATTTTTTAGCACTGATCACTGTATTAGTGTCACTGATCCCTAAAAATGTAATTTAGGTGTCCGATTTGTCCTCCGCAATATCACAGTCCTGCTATGAGTCACTGATCGCCACTATTACTAGTAAAAAAAAAAAAAAAATAGATAAAAATATCCCGTAGTAGTAGACGCTATAACTTTTGCAAAAACAAATCAATATTGGGATTTTTTTTACCAAAAATATGTAGCAGAATACATATTGGCCTAAATTCCTTATGTTTTATAACAGAAAAAATAAAAAATAGTTTTTTTTTTCAAAACTGTCGCTCTTTTTTTGTTTATAATGCAAAAAATAAAAAACTGCAGAGGTGATCAAATACCACCATAAGAAAGCTCTATTTGTTTGGAAAAAAGGACACATGAACGTGTAATTGTCAGTTGAAGAACCACAGTGCTGTATCAGAAAAAATGGCCTGGTCATGAAGGGGGGTAAACCTACCGGAGGTCAAGTAGTAAAGGAATTGTGCATTTTTAATACTTCACTTTAAACTTTACTAAAATTGCTGCTCCCCACCGAATTGATTGATGTTGCCTATTATGTCTATGAGAAACAAAAAAAAAACAATTATGGTCTGCTCCCCCCCCCCCCACCTGTCATTGTTTAGACTATTGATGAGCTGAATACACCTGGGTTTGGTGAACAAAAATGAACTAATTGAACTAAATTTTGGGTGCCAAATCTGAATCCTATTGAAGTCTATGGCAGGTGAATGTTGAAAAAAATCAGAAATGCTATTTTCTAGGCTAATAGACAAAGGAATGTCAAACAAATGGTATGGAGAGCTAGGCACTGTCCTGGAAAACGTATTGAAACAGGAAAAAAAAATGAAAAATTCAAGGTGCAATAATTTTTTTAGCAATGCTAAAACATTAAAATGCACAATTCCAATAAATAACATGTAAAGAAATGCCTTTTTGGGACCTGCCACTGTGGTGCAGCACATTCCACAAATTTGAGAAAGGGAGCCAAGTCTACCAGCTGAAACGGCAGCAACTGTAATGCTAGCAATTTGGCCAAGCTAGCAATAAGACGCTGAGCATGTGGATGGCTGGGACAGTATTTCTTTTTACGTTTCAAATACTGGGTAGTGAAATTTGCCTGCTGCTCAAATCAAGCGGTGGTATACTGCTAGCAGATTGGGTGCAAGTGTCTGTGCCACTCATTGCTATACCATCATCCCTCTCAATGCTGGTATTTGAGAAGGCATGAGGTATAGTAGGGTTAGAGATCGTAGATGAGGACAGGCGTGCCCCGCCTGCAGAGGATGCACTATGTCGACTGTGACCACCATTTTTCACAATGGACACAGAGGCTGCTTGCCCTCTTTTCGTGGCCTGTGAGCATCAGCCTCTCCTTGTCGGCCTATAGATGAGCTGTGGTGGTTATAAATGTACGCAAGTGACCAATTATCAATACTTTCACTGATATATGATGTAATCTATAATCCTATAGATGGATGATCTGTGATCCCTATAGAAAGATCCACAACTGAGCAAAGGTTACTGTGGCTGATGTCTGCAGTGATCTCTATTCCTACAGGTCTGAGGCCCCTATAGAAAGATCCACAATTGGGCATAGGTTACTGTGGCTGATTCCTGCAGTGATCTCTATTCCTACATGTCTAAGACCCCTATAGAAAGATCCACAACTGAGCAAAGGTTACTGTGGCTGATTTCTGCAGTGATCTCTATTCATACAGGTCTGAGACCCCTATAGAAAGATCCACAACTGAGCAAAAGTTACTGTGGCTGATAGCAGTGATCTCTATTCCTAAAGGTCTGAGACCCCAATAGAAAGATCCAAAACTGAGCAAAGGTTACTGTGGCTGATATCTGCAATGATCTCTATTCCTACAGGTCTGAGACCCCTATAGAAAGATCCACAACTGAGCAAAGGTTGCTGTGGCTGATTTGTACAGTGATCTCTATTCCTACAGGTCTGAGACCCCTATAGAAAGATTCACAACTGAGCAAAGGTTACTGTGGCTGATTTCTACAGTGATCTCTATTCCTACATGTCTGAGACCCCTATAGAAAGATCCACAACTAAGCAAATGTTACTGCGGCTGATTTCTGCAGTGATCTCTATTCCTACAGGTCTGAGACCCCTATAGAAAGATCTAAAACTGAGCAAAGGTAACACGTTTCGGAGCATGCGCAGTAGATGGAAGAAAATAAGGCGCGCTCCTTGTGACGCTGGCTTGTGACGTCTGAGGAGTGACGCTTACTTACCATCGTGCGTCTCAGCCCTCACCCCCAGCTGGGGATTATTCTCGTTCCATCTCCGGATGGATACAGAGGGACACGAGTGAGACACCATACAGGTATCAAATCGCATAGGTACAAACCCCCAATGCGATCCGATTCAGGTGCGGACCAAAAAAATGGTCCTGCACGACTTTGGTCCGAATGTGATGCAAATTCAGCCATAGAATATGTATGGCTGAACTCGCAATGCACAGACATCTCATGTTATTTGCATAGCAGTGCAGTGCGAATTACATGTGATGTCTGACATCGCTATAGTGTGAACCGGCACTAAAATCTTAGTAAGTCAACTATTACGCCTTAAAATCTTAGTAAGTCCATACAGAGGAAAAACGGGCTCAGTCAGGTGACTTTAAGAGCTTAGGCATGGGAACAGGGCCATTTTTAATGCAGAGCAAAAGGGGCAGCTGCCACGGGCCCAGTCATTGTTGTGAGGCCCAAAATATCTGCCCCTGGAGCCCATGCTTCCTGCAAATGTGAATGTGAATTTGGGTGGACCCGAGAAAATGTTTGCCCAGGCTCCAATCAACATTAAAGATGGCCCTGCATGGGAACAAAGTACACCGTGTTCTCAACAGATACATCACCATATATTTTGCTGCATTCCAATACATAAAAAAAATACTGGCAAGAGAAAACATTTTGTCTTCAATGGGACTCTTTTCACATTAATGTTTCTTGTTGCAGTGCATTGTGGAAGCATCCCGTATGCTGTATTTTGGTTATAATAACCTGTATTTTACCAGTCTATGCTAGGAAATGATTATAAAGACATGTTAACGTGCTAAATTGTGCTTCTCCCGTACTGGGAATAAAAACCAGCCCTGGAAATAATTTCATACCAGCCCCAGAGCATCATAATACCAGCCCAACAGCATAACGTCATTATTTTCTTGTTCATCAAAGGGAAACCATGCATTCTAACCAGTTCTGTACCAGAAGGTTTTACCCCCTTAATCACTTTAAAAACCGGTAGGATTTGCCCCCTTCCTGACCAGGCCCTATTTTGTGATTCGGCACTGTGGGGAAGCCGATAAGTCTACGTTGGTTTGCACAGGGCCACTCTGCCGCAGTAAAAAGGTGGCGGATGGTCGGGAAGTGGTTAATGACCAGGCCATTGTTTGCGATTTGGTGTTAATTTAACAAAAAATTGCGCGGTCATGCGACGCTGTACCCAAATAAAATGTATGCCCATTTTTTCCCCACAAATAGAGCTTTCTTTTTGGTATTTGATCACCTGTGCAATTTTTATTTTTTGCGCTATAAGCAAAAAAAGAGCGACGATTTTTTTTAAAAAAACAATATTTTTCACATTCTGCTATATAACATTCTCAAAAAAAATAAAAAAATTTTAAATCAAAATTTTTTAACATTTTAGGCCAATTTGTATTCTGCTACATATTTTCGGTAAAAAAAATCCCAATAAGCATATTTTAAATGATTTACGCAAAAGTTATTGCGTCTACAAACTATGATAAAGATTTATGTCATTTTTTATTTATTTATTTATTACTAGTAATGGCGGCGATCTGCGATTTTTAGCGGGACTGCAACATGGCGGCGGACAGATCAGACCCCTAACTGACATTTTTGACACTTTTGGGGGGACTAGTGACATTACTACAGTAATCAGTGCTAAAAATATGCACTGTCACTGTAATAATGACACTGGCAGGGAAGGGGTTAACCCAGGGGCGATAGAATAACCTGAACTAATTATCTAGCCATCTGGACAGAAACAATGTGAGGTCATTAACATTTAACAATGGAACAGACAGACTTAACACAATCCACATCCCACCTCAATAGACAGACAATAAGAAAAGACTGCCAGTGACAGTCTGTCCATCTCCTACATTGAAGTACATGGAATACACATCTAAGCATTGCTTTGATTATTTAGGAGTCACAGACTTCATGGCAACAGGCTATAGGTGTCACAGTGTAAAGTGGGATTAAATCTTCATATTTCTTGAGAGATATTGTTGATAAATATTACTCTCCCATTTGAAGTTATCCAAACCATTTTCTCAGTGTCCATTAAGAATCTGTCTTTCACTCCCAGTGATGGTGAGTACCGTCACAAATACTACAGCTCTATCCATATAGGCGGTTATATGATCTCTCATTTCTTGCACTCTCCAAATGAGCAGATCTATGCAAGATGAATTTAGGACAAAACAAAAATGTCTGTATTTAGCGAGAGCAGTGATCACTAATTAATTGTATTAGAAAAGTGTGCACCTAGCTTGGGGTGGTTGGGATCTGCTGGAAGGAGGAAACACAGCCACAGGTGTGTGCTAATGAGGTCAGCTGATTAATTCCTTCCTGTGTCTTATGGTGACCATACACTATATGAATAAAATCATCCGAAATTTGGACGGTTCGTTCATTTTTCGCCCAGTTAATGGGCACAAATCGGTAATCGGTTGTGACGTTTTTGAGCCAAAAAAAAATGAAGGACAAGTTTTGAAATTTTCTGCTGAATGAACGATAAATTGAAAGGTTAATGTTTTTTCTCGGCCAAACTGTTTGCACTCGGTATATGTGAAAAAACAGACAAAAAAAGGATTCATTTATGTCCTTTGAACGATTTATCAGTCATTACATCACTCTCACGGCCGGAATGAGTTTGAACAATTTTTCATGTATCAATAAAATTCATCACCAAGAAACATCCCAGAGTTCTTATAGAATCTTAGTAGCGCAAGGATGGAAAAACCCTCCTATCATAAAGTGCAAATATGCATACATAGCCTATAAAAGCATAAATTAAATAAATAACTGTGACAAGTCCTTCTCAAGTCCTTATGTAATATATCACAGTGTGAAGAGGGTCTTGTCGGTGCCAATGCAGGGGTCACCAAAGGATGTCACCACCACCAGTGCTGGGGGAGATTTAGCCAAAATGCACACTCACCAGAAGACCATGCCTAACCACTCTCATGGAATAGGCTAAAACCGCATGAATAAATCAGATGGCTTCCTCCCGGTATAGATGGCTGCTGCACACTTACTCCTCTCATATATGGTATATGGGTGACAAAACAAAGAACACCTCCATAGCGTGATAACGTTTCAACATCAATTTATTTGAAGAAGACAGTACACAGTCCGCGGTCCCGCTGCTTACACCAGACGCCAGAGCACCTTCCCCATCACAAAAGCTCTGGGGGACAGGGGGGCTTGATTTTTTTTTATTTAATTTTTTTAAATTATTTTAACACCTTTCCTTTAATTTTTTTTCTTTTTTTTAATCAATTTTATTGTTATCACAGTGAATTTAAATATCCCCTATGATAGCAATCTGCAGTGACAGGTACTCTTTTTAAAAAATTGGGGTCTTTTAGACTCCAGATCTCTCCTCTGACCTTAACGCATCGGACCACACCAAAATTGGTGTGATAAAATGCTTTCCCAATTTCCCAATGGCGCTGTTTATTTCTGGCGAAACAGAAGTCATGAAATGCTCGTAGCTTCTGGTATCTTAGGCCATAGAGATGATTGGAGCCATTCTCGTCTCCAATCAGCTCTATGGTTAGATAATTGAACTACCGGCTGCACTCTCGGGTTAACCGGTGGGACAGGAGAGCCCGAGAGAAACCACGGAAGGTGGAGGGGGGAGGGGGAGTCACCTCCCACTGCTTGTAAAAGCAGTCTAGCGGCCAATTATCCACTAGGATCGCTTTTAAATGTAAGCCGACTGCTGGCTGTAAAAAACGATACCAAGATGATGCCTAAATCTGCAGGCATCATCCTGGTATAACCACTCAAAGTCCAGCAACGTACCAGTACATTGCTGGTCCTTGTTTGGCATATAGTGTCGTTTTTTTTCTTTTTCATGCAGCCTGTGGGCAGAACGAAAAAAAAGAACCTAACAGAAATCTCCGCAGAAAAATTGACTAGTATACACACCATTAACTGCCCAAACATCCAAACCCACTTCTTAATGGCGGATATACATGACAAAATTCCATGTATATCTAAAGGTATTTTAACTGCAGTAGCAAACGCTGTTTGTGTCAGAATATGTAAAATCAGTGTGGCAGCCAATGAGTGTAACTGCAATGCAAACAGGTTAACAAAAGAATGAAAAACAAACAAAGTACAGTAAAAGTACAGTAGGAAGAGTAGAAGAACATAAAAATAACTGAAACGTTATATATTTTTTGTTTATTTCTGTAAATTTTTTACATTTTATTTGTGAAAAAAATGTGAAAAAAGTGACGCTCATGTGGACATGTGAAAAAAGTGACGCTCTGTCACTTTTGTGACAAAGGCGTTCAGCATAGCCAATTGAAATAAATAAACCAAATTGTATCAGCGTCTCGCTTTAGGGGCAACTAAGTACGGCATCAAAAGCTGGTCGTTAAGGTCCACACTTATTAGTCGTGGACACAGAGGGGTTTCTCCATAACACCAGTTGCCATAGTAATTTGGACTGTCATGTCTGCGTGAAGGGATGACAAAATGAAAACATTCCGTGTATCCCTCCACTTCACTGCAAGCAATTTGTCCCAAACTATCTTGCCGCTGCTCCCTATGTAGTCTGGGCAGTTGGGGAGCTCCACAGTGCTATCTTTTCCCTTGTAGACCCGGAAACAGTGTTGCCAACCGTCCGTATATTTACAGACAGCCCGTAAAATCAGGGCACTTTTCTCCTGCCCGTAAATGCCCGTAGCAGGAAAAAAGTGCCCGTTAAAAAGATGGCTGTGGCGAGACAAACTGACTGCGCATGCGCAGCGTGCGCCTCTCGGTTTCGGTCACTCACTCACACTCAGTCAGTCAGTCTCATGTCTCCTCCCCCGCCTGTGCCCTGCCCACATGGCCCGCCCAGAATTTTCCCGCCACTTCCTGCCGCTACCTCCCCCAGCCTAAATAGCCCAGGACCGAGCGGGTGGCCGCGGCGCGCGCAAGCAAGCCAAGCCAGGAGGAAGGAGCCTGCTGGAGGTGCCGAGGTGGACAGTGGAGGAGTCCGACGACCGACCAGCCCAGGGCAGCAGCACTAGCCAGCTCCCACCCCTGCCGACGTCCCCCCACGAGGATCCATCCATCCATCTGGCTGGCACACCACCATCCACTCCACTGTCTCTCCATCTGATCTTCTCCAGTGAGTACTCCTCCTAGTCTCCTCGCTTCCGAGTCCAGTGGGGACTCCAGTCCAGTCCCCACCACAGTCCTGGTCCTGGCCCTGAGCCCAGGGCTGCTGGAGGATCCATCCATGCCATTCGTCGCAGGAAATGCAGAATGCGGAAGAAAGTCCAGCTTAAACAAAATGTGTTATGCCCAAAGGAGGATCAATTGGGATGTCACAAGAATGATTGCAGAGAATTTCAATTGTTGTGCTGCTGTATTCCTTCACCTAAGTTTGACTAATAGAACCTACACCCTGGGGGACAATACCATCTAACTAGAAAAGACAAGCATACGGTTGTAGAAAACAATATGAGTGCCAGAGCAGGTAAAATGTACAATATAGGCCTATCTACTACATACAAAATAGTCTGTTGTTAGGGAGACTGCACAAAAATTCGACCATTCAAGCCGGTACCTATGGTGGAAAATTCTACTTTTATATAACGGGCAGCATAATGCTGCCCCACAGTGTGTAATGGAGCATAAGCTTTTAATAACTTTATTGCATCATGTTTTGTGATATTCCTGAGAGACATAGGACACTGAGGACAGCCTCTGTTTCACACAGTCTATGACAAGCTTGTTTGGTGACGGGTCTGTCTGTCCACCACACTCCACACAGTTAGCTTCTAACTGTAAGAAGACACACTTTTGGGTAATACACACACACTACCACTACTGTATCAAAGCTGAATTTGCAGGAGAGGCTATAACACACTACGTATGACCCATTTACTGTCAAGAGGTTAAAGTGTTTTCTTCTAAGGTTATCATGATCAAGAGCATGCAATAGAATTATAGAATTCACAGGACAGGAAAAAAAATGTTAATATACTCATATATACTAATTATATGCCATTGCCAATGCTCCTACATCACAAAAAAAAAAAAAACTGCTCTTTCATTTCCAGTAATTCATGCAAGGTAGTGAAAAAATAAATGGAATTGATAAGAAGCCTGAAAAAAAGTCCATTGTGGGCAGGCCCAGCCCCCCCACCCCAGTCAGTCCATTCCACTCTAGTCTAGTAGTCCAGTCAGAGCCAGCATTCTTTTACCTTGAAATCTCCCCCAAATCACACTGTTAATTGCACATTGTATTTGTTTGCAACATAAAGACTTAAATTTGCACTTAAAATGTAATTTTGTACGTTTTTGAAAATGCCAGTAAAAAATTTGCTCTGCCAGTAAATTTTGGGTGTCGTATCAGTGATTTTTAATGTAACGGGTTGGCAACACTGCCCGGAAACTAACTGTATAGCCTGTGGCCCTGTCACAGAGCTTATACAGCTTGACCCTGTATCTGGCACGCTTGCTGGGGAGATACTGTTTCATAGCAATGCGGCCAGTAAACTTAGTCAGGGACTCATTAACGCAGACAACTTGTTGGGGGGGAAACAAGGCTGCAAACCGCTGATTGAAGTGGTCTACGAGGGGCCAAATTTTGTGGAGCCGGTCATATTCAGGGTCTCCCCAAGGACAAAAGATTTCATTGTCGTTGAAATGCATAAACCGCAGAATTTGCTTGTATCTCGCCCTGGACATGGAGTACACGCGCATCTGGTGAATTGGGCTAGTGGACCAATATAACCGCAATTCACTCTTTTTGGTTATGCCCATGTTGAGGGAAAGGCCCAGAAACGTCTTAAACTCGGAAACCGTTACAGGTTTCCAGCCAAATTGTCTGGCAAGGGGCAAATTTGGGTTGTCGGCGATGAATTGACCAGCATATACATTTGTTTGGTCCACAATAGATCTGAAAAGATTTTCCGTGAAAAACAGCTCATAAAAATTCAGGGGAGTAAAATTGGATGTTTCCACGTGGATTCCAGGTTGGCCAGTGAATGGGGGAAGTACTGGCTCTGTAGTATCAGTGGGTTGCCATTCAGGATATGCCAGGGGGGGCACTATGGGCTCTACGGGCCTGTCTTCGAATATGCGGTGGCTGCAGACCACTACTTGTGCTAGCCACAGCAGCAGCTTCAACTGCACTTATGGGACTCGCCACGTCACCAAGTGTTACTGCAGTGCTGGTTGTACTAGGTCCAGGGTGTACTAGGCCGCTGGTGCTCACCAGATCACCAGAAGGCTGAGCGCCACTAGTACCGACCAGAGATGTATAGTAACGAAGTAGAACTACTTAAGTACTGTACTTAAGTACCGAAATGCGGTATCTGTACTTTCCTAGAGTAGAATTTTTTTCTCCTACTTCTACTTTTACTTCACTACATTTTTTCGATGATTTCGATACTTCTACTCAAGTATTTTTTTTTTGTGCTGCATAGTTACTCGTTACTTTTAAAAAAAATACCACTGACAGAACAGTAGATGGCAGGTTGCATAAAGCTCAAAAAAATGTGTATAATGTCATTTGTAAATCAGCGCATACGAAAATAAAGGCTGTGTATAATAAAAGCTGCTATACCAAATCTTTCCAATAAAAAGAAAATATGAAACAAACAAATAAATGGTGCTACAGCGCTTAAAGTGCATCAAGAAACTACTAACAAACACAGGTTAATCATTTGAATAAATCATTTGAAATAATAAAAACAATATGATGTTCATACTTTTGACTTCTTTCTTTAATAACTACATAACACAGTACTTGTACTTCTACTTTCAGTACTTGAGTAGAATTTTTTTTCAAAACTACTGGTACTTTTTACTTTTAGTACTTAAGTAGCAAATTTTTTGAAAAAACTACTTGCAATACTTAAGTAAAAAAAATGTTGAATACTTTAGTACTTCTACTTAAGTAACTTTTTCTGCGAGCACTTCCACTTCTACTCAAGTAATTTTTTGATCGAGCACTTGTACTTTTACTCAAGTAGAAATTTTGAGTACTTTATACAAGTCTGGTACCGACACTCTGCTCCATACGAGCACGCTGCGATCTCTGCACCTCTTCAACTCCAGAATGGGGTCGGGTACGCCTGGTTCTAACAGGGACCCATCCATCGTCTGAGCTATCTGTCAGGGAGCCACTGCTCTCTTCAGGTTTCTATACTAACCCTGATTCTGCCAGTGAGGCTTCCCCATCGCTCTCATCTGACATGGTCAGTATACTGCAGGCCTCTGCACTACTGTACCACCGTTTTGTCATTTTAGCAACTAAATTTACAGATACAGTATTGTGACTCACAGGTAAAAAAGCACCTGGTTGTAAAGGACTATTTCAACCGCTACCAAAAAAAAACTGCTAATGCTAGCAGGGATCAGGCCTGACTCTGCTAACACAGCAGTTTTGTGTTTTTTGTAAGTGACAGCAATCTATTGATTACTACACTTGCCTGGGTGGGGTGGGCTGGGCGGAGGGGCTAAATGCTGGCAGGAATCAGTGCTGATCGTGCAAACACCGTGTTTTGGGAACCCTAAACTATTGGGGACGATAGTATAGTTCTGATCAGATCGGATATTGATCTGTTCAAACAATATACTAGTAATGGATGTGTATGTGTGTGTGTGTATGTGGTAATCAAAGGGTTATTTCTAACTTTGCGCCGGGGATCTGCGATATCCTAAACTGACGTTAACACTAACTAATGTCACCTGTGACACTAATAATAGTGATTAGAAAAAAAACTGTACACTATAAAAGTGACACTGTGACAGGGCAATGGAGGGTATAACCGGGGGGGATCAGGGAGTTTATCTTTATTGGGGGATGAGGGGTGGCGGGGACCCTACACCTACTTGGGACAGAAATGTACTAACTGAAGTCACAATCACACTATCACAGATATACAGAAAAACACTATATTACCTGTGTATAGTGTGCAATGTGACAGAGGGGAAGGGGTTAACTGGGGGGGGTATCAGGGGGTTAAATCTTTATTGGGAGGGTGGCGGTATCCTAACCCTAAAAGGAACGGCCGCAAGCGCTAACCACCCGGACCACATCCAGGGAGTGCAAGGCAAACTCCTGGGGATGCTTAGGTGGCACACACAGCAAAGGCATAACTATATCATCATTGAGGTGGAACGCAGAAACCACCTTGGGAAGAAACCACTGATTCGGTTGCAGAACCACCTTATCTCTATGAATGATCACATAAGGAGAACAGCAGGATAAAGCCGCCAATTCGGATACTATGTGAGCCGACGTGATGGCAACCAGAAAGGCAACCTTCTGTGACAACACAGAGGAACCTTCCTGATGTTTTCGAAGGGAAGTTGTTGTAACACAGACAAAACTAAATTCAGATCCCAGAGAGGCAAAGGAGCTCTCCTCGGGGAGCCAAATGCTGCACCCCCTGAATGAAGGTGCGGACCAAGGAATGCGACGCCAAAGGTCGCTAAAAAAAGATGGCCAAGGCTGACAATTGACCCTTGACCATAGTCAGTGCGAGACGCTGATCCGCGCCCTTCTGCAAGAAGGCCAAGACCCTCGCCACCGAGAAGGAACGAGGATGAAGACCCTGCGATTCGCACCAAGCAATATACGCTTTCCAGGTGCAGTGATAAATCTTTCTGGAAGTGGCTTTACGAGACTTCAACAAGGTAGGGATGACCGCCTGTAGAAGACCTCTATCCCTCAGGACCTGGCTTTCAACAGCCATGCCGTTAAAGCCAGCGACTGTAAAGCAGGATGGAAGATCGGTCCTTGAGACAGAAGATCGTCTCTCAGCGGAAGACGCCAGGGAGGTTCGACGACCATCTGAACGATGTCTGCGTACCAGGACCTTTGAGGCCAGTCCGGGGCCACTAGAATGACTGACATCCGTTCCGACGCCACCCTGCGGAGGAACCTGGACAGCAGTTGAATCGGAGGAAAGGCATAAATCAGCCGATAGCGGTGCCAAAGCACCACCAACGCATCCGCCAGAGGATCACGAGTTCTGGCCAAGAACCTTTCCACCTTTTTGTTGAGATGGGACGCGAATAGATCCACGTCCGGTGTCCCCCACTGGGCACATAGCGGATGCAGGGACCATTCCCCATGGTCCAAAGTCTAGCGACTCAGATAGTCTGCCTGCCAGTTTTCCACACCCGGAATGTGAACAGCCGAGATCGCCGGTACATGCGATTCGGCCCAAGAAAGGATCTAGGCCACTCCCTAGGCCGCCCGGGCACTCCTGGTGCCCCCTTGGTGATTGATATAGGCCACGGCCGTGGCATTGTCTGTCCGTCGTGGCATTGTCTGTCCGGACACCACCTGTAGCTGAGATGACCACCGGATCAGACAAAGCTTTATCGTTGGAGCTCCAGGACGTCAATAGGCAACAAGGTCTACCCCGCCGACCAAGTCCCCTGGGCACAAAGCATGCCCAGAACTCCTCCCCAGCCCGACAGACTGGCATCCGTGGTGAGAATCGTCCACAACAGAGGCCGAAAATTCTGGCCCTGCATCAAGGACAGCGACTGGAGCCACCACAAGAGATCCAACCTTACTCGACAACTCAAGGAAATTCTCCTTTCCAAGGACTGAGGCGTCCTGTCCCACCTGTCCAGGATCTCTGCTTGCAGAGTCCTGGTGTGAAATTGATCAAATGGAACTGCTTCGAAGGCCGAAACCATCAGGCCCAGAACCCGCATGCAGGTCCGCAAGGAGGAAAGATCGTTGTGCCTGAGAGCCCTGATCTCTTCCCGTAAAGTCCAGAGTTTGTCCTCCGGAAGGAAGACCCAAGAGTGAGCGGAATCCAGGACCATCCCCCAGGTACTGGAGACGAGTTGAGGGAGTCAGTGCTGACTTCTGAAAGTTGATGGTCCACCCGAAATCATGTAGCGTCTGAACCGTCACAACCAGATCGCTTGCCAAGGTCACACATGAGTTCGACCTTAACAAGAGGTCGTCCAGGTAACCGAGGACCGCAATGCCCCGTAAACGCAGTAAAGCTAGAACCGGAGCCAACACTTTGGTGAAAACTCTGGGAGCCGAAGCGAGACTGAAAGGTAACGCCACAAATTGGTAATGCTCCCCAGCCACCGCGATGCGGAGATATTTCCGACGACCCTCGAAAATAGGGATGTGCAGATACGCATCCTTCAAGTATATGGATGCCAGGAAGTCCCCGGGCCTCAACAATGTCACCACCGACTGGATGGATTCCATCCTGAACTTCTGTACCCGCACAAAGCGGTTCAGAGATTTCAAGTCCAGAATCGGACGTACCTTGCCCTCTTTTCTGGGCACCCTTAATAACGAGAGCTTCTTTTAAGCGCTAATGAGTGCATCCATTTTGCACTTTCCCACGCTACCGAGGAGGAAGATTCCTCCTCTTCCCGCTCAGACGCGGGGGACCGGACCCCTCAGGGGTCCGTGGCAACCAATTCAGGCTCAGAATCAGAGGACTGGGAGGGCATAGGCCATTTTTTGGAGGAGCGTTCCGACATCAGCAGATGCATCTGAGACACCAAAGTCGAAAGGGCAGCAGATAAGGAGGCCATGGAGGAGGATTTAGAGCCCATTCAGACTAGCGCGACACGACTTTGGAGGGCGACTTGCAGAGACTTCACATAATGGAAGTCTATGCAAGTCGCTCCCAGGTCGCCCCAAAGTAGTACAGGACCCTTTTTCTAAGTCGGAGTGACTTGTGTCGCTCCTATTAGAATGGCTCCTGTACTAATCAATGGACCGTGACCTACCGCGACTTGTCAGGCTGACAAGTCACGCTAGTCTGAATGGGCTCTAATGCAATTTTCGTTTACTGCAATTGGACTCTGTGTGTTTACTACCGCTGCACTGCACTTCACCTCCTTGGTGGCAGTCTTCTTGCTGCGGGTGCAGGGTCCATCATGGCACCATTAAAAATGGCCCTGGCGCTACTACCTAAGTTTACCGGCTCCAAAATTCCTCTGGCTGAGTTGGAGGAGAGATTAGAAAGCATCAGGTTCCTGCCCGGCTGATCGAGGAACTAGCTATTAACGCCTTTAAGGATGATGCCAGCAGAGTGGTGATGCGCGTCCTAAAGAGGAACGAGCCACCCTGGAACAGATTGTGTTGCACCTGAAGGGCCTGTTTGAAGAGAACGTAATGGTCCCATAGTTGAGGCAGAGATTCTATGTCCAGAGGCAGCAGGAAGATGAGAGCCTCACATATTTTGCGGTTACACTCCAGAATCTCAAGAAACGCATGGAGAAGAGAGATGTATGTGGCTGTGCTGATATTACTGCTTCAGACCACCTCCTAAGGGACATGTTTATGGGGGGGAATAAAAGCTGGTCTGGTCAGGAGAGCCCTGCAAGAGTGAGTTAGAGAGCAACCCGCCATCTCTTTCAATGACATTGTGGTAGATGCAGTTGCGTGGAAGCAACTGTGGCAGTGACAAAGAAGTATGATCCAATGCACTTGAAAGCAGAGGTCATAGCCCCTTTCAGCCACACAGAGGGCGCTGAGAGAACTAACTCAAGATGTTGCCTCCCTGAAACAAGAAATGTTCTTGTACAAACAAGACTTGGCTCACCCCCTTAAGGGCAATACAAGCTACTGCTGAAACAGCTGGACATTCCTTTCTGGGACTATCCACTGCCATAATGCTGCTTCATCAACTGCTGCAAAAACATCTACTAGTCTTCGCCACCAGCCCAGAAAATTAACGTGTTCACCGATGCCATCCATACAGGGGATTCTCCACACATCCGGGATCGGTACCTGCACATTCTCCCAGCCCTGTGTCAGGAAGTCCAGTACCTGCTCTGCAACATGCTACAGAGTGGGGTGATTCATGAGAGCCGTTGTCCCTGGGCTGCCCCCATGGTCCTGGTGTGAAAAAAAGATAAAAGCCTGCTGTTTTGGTGTGGACTACCGCAAGCTAAATGAACACACTGTTTACACACTGGGATGCCTACCCATTACCCTAGGTGGAGGAGTCTCCTATGGCACTGGGCCAACCCAAGCATTTCTTGGCTGCCAGATTCTCTTACGATTATCGATAGCAGCTGCTATAGCCGGTAGCGATAATCACTGCCTTCTCCGGGTGGGGAGGGCTTCCCCCGCCCGCCCCCGCCGGGAGCAGACAATTGCTCGGCGGGAGGGATTCCCCTGTCAGCACTGTCTGTGTTAATGGGGGAATCGTGCAAATTTCTTTCCTGCAACCTGTGGTTGCAGCCAACACTACAACTTTTACTGCTGAGGAACAGCTGCGGAGACATTAGGTGTGGCATCTTAAAAATACCAGAACACTGGAAAATACCACAGAGTTTGAGGTGCAACACAAGACTGGCCCTTGCATGAAAGATTGCCCAAAATTGGCAGCAGAGGTGCAAATGCAGAACCATTAGGTGCGGTACCTTCCCAGTGTCAGAGCTCTAGAATACAACAAAAACTCTGAGGTGCAATGCAGCAACAACCCTGCAAAAATAAAATTTGCCCAAATTTAGCAGCTGAGGAGCAGCTGCAGAAACATTAACTGTGGCACTTTGACAATGAGGGAACACCAAATTAGAGCTGTAGAGGCAGCGTGAGAAAGCTTAAGATTGGCAGCCCGCGGATGGCGAATCCGCCCACAGCCCCAGACTAGCTGACTCTTCAGCGGTGGCTCCTCCTGCAAGGCAGATCTCTTTGGCACGCTCTCTCCCGTGTCGTGCAGTAACCCCTTCATCATTGCTATAACGTTTCTCAGCCTGCACGAATGGTACTGCATTGCAGATTGTGTTCCCTGCCACAGATACACATACATCTGCTTCTTCTGTCTGTACTTGAGCTTCAGTTGCACTTCTCCATTCACAAGCCAACCAAACTCCCTCACTGCTGCTAGCAATTGTTCCGCTGTAACCAGCTGTACTGCAGACATTTTCTTCCACAGCACATGTACACACACAACCCCTGACGTGCCGATCCCTGCATCCCAGGTCAATCTTGACCAAAACTTAAAAGCCCACTTGCACAGGTTACTATAAGGCAGACATGATTTTCTCCTACAATAAAGTATATCCTTTCTCCATTGACCCTCCAGCACTTTACTTGTGAAGACAGTGTTACTTGGGCAAATACTCGGCCGCTGCTGGTAACAACCACCGCTGTCACTCAGAGGAAATCTTGGACGATGCCCTAAAATGTAGCACTGTCCTCGTAGGGCTTGCTGTGTCATCACTTGTTGGGCCTCCTCTGATTACCAGCAGACAGTCACTTAGGATACAGTTCACACATTCATCCTTACTCCCAATGGCTTGTTACTTAATAAACAGTCCAGGGGTGTTGGTTTTTAGTATTTATTGTGGAACTTGGATGGGAGAATAGAAAAGTGGGATACTTCAAATGGAACTATAAACAGTTGATAAGGACAACTCTCACTTGACCTCACCAGGTTGCTTGTGAAAGCAGTCACACTGCTTGACCATACTGCCATGTGTCAAGCTGGAGTCCTCTTCCACTCCTCCATGACGACAAGGTGGTTTTCTCTGAAATACTGCCTGTACCTCGAGCCACACAGGAGAGGCAGAAGGAGATTAGGGAACTTAACGAGTGGCTGAGGAATTGGTGTAGGAAGGAGGGGTTTGGGTTCCTGGAGAACTGGGCTGACTTCTCAGTCGGCTACCGGCTCTTTAGTAAGGATGGGCTGCACCTTAATGGGGACGGTACAGCTCTTTTGGGGAGAAAGATGGCCACCAAGTTGGAGGGGCTTTTAAACTAGGAGATGGGGGGGAGGGCTCAGAAGTAGAGTCAGTCAGGAGGGAGCAAAGGACTGAAGGCAGTTGTAGGGTCAGCAGCGACACTAGGTCCACAACGTCAATCGGTAGGTCTGTGCGGGAGAACCTCAGACCGAACAGGAATAAACATAACCAATCACGTTTAACGTCCGTAAAACTAAGAGGGGTATATGCTAATGCCAGGAGTCTAGCTAATAAAATAGATGAGTTGGAAATGTTAGTTCATGAAGAGGTTATAGACCTTGTGGGAATAGCGGAGACTTGGTTTGACCCCTCACATGACTGGCTGGCAAATATCCAAGGGTATTCGGTGTACCGGAAGGAAAGGATAGGAAAAAGAGGGGGAGGGGTATGTCTCTATGTCAAGAACAATGTAAGGGTGATAGAGCGGAGTGACATTACGGAAGGGATGAGTATGGAGTTAGAATTCGTGTGGTTAGAACTCCTTAGGGAAGGAGAAAAGGGAAAAGTAATTGTGTGGGTTTGCTATAGGCCACCTAAACAAGGGGAGGAGGTAGAGCGGGAATTTTTAGCACTGTTGGGTAAAGTGGCAAAGCTAGGATCTGTCATCATATTGGGGGACTTCAATTATCCCGACATTGACTGGGGAGAGGGGACTACACACTCACAGAAGGCCCGTCTATTCACGGAAACCTTACAGGACAACTACATGTCACAGTTGGTGGACTCTCCGACTAGAGAAAATGCAGTCCTGGATCTATTGATCACTAATGACCCAGACATAATCTCGGAGGTAGGAGTCAAGGACAACCTGGGCTCTAGCGATCACAGGATGATCACATTTAGTGTAAATAACAATAGAACAAGGCAAGTGGGGAACATAAGAACCCTTAACTTCAGAAGGGCAAACTTTCCAAAATTGTTCTCATTGATGGAAAGGGTAAACTGGGACCGAACCCTAGGATCCCTGACCACAGAGGAAAAATGGGAATGCTTTAGGAACATATTAAGCAAAGGCATCTTGCAGTGCATTCCTATGGGAAATAAATTTAGAAGAGACAAAGCCAAACCTGGCTGGCTAAACCGTAGCGTTAAAAACCTTATTAGGGGAAAAAAAAAGGGCCTTCAGGAAATATAAATCAGAAGGCACAGTATTGGCTTTCGACCAATACAAGAAAGCAAATAAGAAGTGTAAACACGAAATCAAGATGGCTAAAATAGACTTTGAGAGACAAATAGCGGAGGATAGTAAAAAAAAACCCAAAGAAATTCTTTAAGTATATCAATAGCAAAAAAACTAGGGCAGAGCATATTGCACACATAATTAGCGATGATGGGAGGATGGTTACAGAGGACACTGAAAAAGCAACCGTGCTGAATGCTTTTTTCTCGTCAGTCTTTACACAGGAAACGGAGGGGTACACTGACCATGACTGTTTGGTTAGTAGCAATACACAGGACTTGCCACTATGGCTAACAGAGGGTGAAATCAGGGAAAGGCTGGATAAACTTAACACAAACAAATCACCAGGCCCGGGTGGCGTACATCCGAGAGTACTCAAGGAACTCAGTAAGGTTATATCCAGACCACTGTTCCTGATCTTTGCGGACAGTATTAGGACAGGAGAAGTACCAGGAGATTGGAGGAAAGCCAACGTGATTCCGATATTCAAAAAGGGTCAGAGGCATGTCTCGGGAAATTATAGGCCTGTCAGTTTGACATCGATAGTATGTAAACTTCTGGAGGGGATGATAAGGGACTATATTGTAGAGTTTGCTAAAGACAACAGCATCATCAGTAATAACCAGCACGGGTTTACAAATGGGTGTTCTTGTCAAACCAATCTATTAGCATTCTACGAGGAGGTGAGCTGTGAGCTAGATAGGGGCAGACCAGTGGATGTGGTGTACCTAGATTTCGCTAAGGCGTTTGATACAGTTCCCCATAAGCGCTTAATTTATAAAATAAGGTCTGCAGGTATCGACAGCAGGGTGTGCTTTTGGATACGGAACTGGCTAAAAGGGCGTGTCCAAAGGGTGGTAATAAACAGCGCATACTCAGACTGGTCTGAGGTAGTAAGCGGGGTGCCCCAGGGCTCGGTCCTGGGACCAACCTTGTTCAATTTATTCATAAACAGCATTGAGGACGGGATCAGTAGTTCAATCTCAGTTTTTGCAGATGACACAAAATTGGGCAGGGCAATAACCGCACAGCATGAAGCAGATATCCTACAGAATGACCTGGACAAAATAACAGAGTGGGCAACGACTTGGCAAATGAGGTTTAACGTAGAGAAGTGTAAGGTTTTGCACTTGGGGACTAGAAACATAAAAGCACAATACACGTTAGGAGGGGAACCCTTGGGGGAATCAAAAATGGAGAAGGATCTGGGAGTCTTGGTTGATGATAGATTAGGCAACAGCATGCAATGTCAGGCGGCAGCTGCCAAAGCTAGCAGAATATTAGCATGCATAAAGAAAGGGATGTATTCCAGAGATAAGACTATAATCCTTCCACTTTATAAAACTCTGGTCCGACCGCATCTGGAGTATTCTGTCCAGTTCTGGTCGCCAGTCCTCAGGAGGGATGTGTTGGAGCTGGAGATAGTCCAGAGAAGGGCAACTAAACGAATTAGGGGATTGGAGGACCTTGATTATGAAGAGTGTCTGCAATCGCTTGATTTATTCTCCCTGGAGAAGAGACGCCTGAGGGGGGACATGATAGCAATTTTTAAATATCTCAATGGGGATCTCAGCTTAGAAAAAAGCTGTTTAGTCGAAGGGATTGCATGAGGACTCGGGGGCATACAATGCAATTAGAGGAGAAGCGTTTTAACCTCAGGCAACGTGGGGGGTTCTTTACTGTTAGGGCTACAAGATTGTGGAATTCTCTACCACAAGAGGTGGTTTCTGCGGGTAGTATGGTGGCTTTCAATAGACTATTGGACGTGCATCTCAAGGATCAGAACATTCAGGGGTATGAGAGATGATTACAGCCACACACACCTACACAGGTTGAACTGGATGGACTATTGTCTTTATTCAACCTCACCTACTATGTAACTATGACGGAACAGGTAGATGTTAGAGACCTTGCGCTCCTCCACCTTCCATTTGAGGATGCCCCGCAGATGCTCAATAGGGTTTAGGTCTGGGGACATGCTTGGCCAGTCCATCACGTTAACCCTCAACTTTTTAGCAAGGCAGAGGTTGTCTTGGAGGTGTGTTTGGGGTCGTTATCATGTTGGAATTCTGCCCTGCGGCCCAGTCTCCAAAGGGAAGAGATTATGCTTGCCTACAGTATGTCACAGTACATGTTGGCATTCGTGGTTCCCTCCATGTACTGTAGCTTTCCATTGCCAGCAGCACTCATGCAGCCCCAGACCATGACACTCCCACCACCATGCTTGACTGTAGGCAAGACACACTTGTCTTTGTACTCTTCACCTGATTGCCGCAACACACGCTTGAAACCATCTGAACCAAATAAGTTTATCTTGGTCTCATCAGACCACAGGACATGGTTCCAGTAATCCATGTCCTTAGTCTGCTTGTCTTCAGCAAACTGTTTGCGGGTTTTTTTCTGTGCATCATCTTTAGAAGAGGCTTCCTTCTGGGATGACAGCCATGCAGGCCAATTTAATGCAGTGTGCGGGGTATGGTCTGAGCACTGACAGGCTGACCCCCCACCCCTTCAACCGCTGCAGCAATGCTGGCAGCACTTATACGTCTATTTCCCAAAGACAATCTCTGGATATGACTCTGAACACGTGCACTCAACCTCTTTGGTTGACCATGGTGAGGCCTGTTCTGAGTGGAACTTGTGGATCCTGTTAAACCGCTGTATGGTCTTGGCTGCTGCGCTGCAGCTCAGCTTCAGAGTCTTGGCAATCTTTTATGGCCATCTTTATGTAGAGCAACAATTCTTTTTTTTTCAGATCCTCAAAGTTCCTTGCCATGAGGTGCCATGATGAACTTCCAGTGACCAGTATGAGAGAGTGCGAGCGATAACACCAAATTTAACACACCTGCTCCTCATTCACACCTGAGACCTTGTAGCACTAACAAGTCACGTGACATTGGGGAGGGAAAATGGCTAATTGGGCCTAATTTCGACATTTTCACTTAGGGGTGTACTCACTTTTGTTACCAGCAGTTTAAACATCAATGGCTGTGTGTTGAGTTTTTTGAAGGGAGAGCAAATTTACACTATTATACAAGCTGTACACTCACCACTTTACATTGTAGCAAAGTGTAATTTCTTCAGTGTTGTCACATGAAACAATATAATAAAATACAGTAAAACCTTGGTTTGAGAGTAACTTGGTTTGAGAGCGCTTTGCAAGACAAGCTAATTTTTTAAATAAATTTTGACTTGATATACAAGCGATGTCTTGATATACAAGTAGCGTCATGTCCCAACTAGGTATAAAAGAGAAGAGAGCAATATTGTTACATTTAATGAAGGTTCAATATTTAGCAGCTCACATGGTTGATGATTAAAACAGGCACATCTAAGTCTGCAGGCATCCGGGGTAAAGCTGTCCACATAGACCATCCTCCGCACTGCCATCTTCATCACACCCTTCCACGCTGCGCTCCATGAGTAATTCAAAGTCTCGCTTTCAGATCACTCTACTGCAGGGTAGTCTTCCCAATCACAATTGCAGACTGACAACGGTGAGAGCCAGTGGTTCAGAAGATGGTCTATGTGGACAGCTTTACCCCCGATGCCTGCATACTTAGATGTGCCTCTTTAATCATCAACCATGTGAGTTGCTAAATGTTGTACCTTAATTAAATGTCCCCATACTGCTACACTTAGAGGCGCCTCTCTTCTCTTTTATACTCTGTAGCTCCTGCTGGATTTTGCTTCTAATCCCCTTGTGGAGGCTGCCATTTGTGGATGGACATTTTATGATGACACAACCTATCACATTGCTATAATCTTTGTATATAGACTATAAACTGAAAGACTTATGAATAAATGGTTGTGGAACGAATCATCTGAGTTCCCATTATTTCTTATAGGAAAATTCGCTTTGATATAAGAGTGCTTTGGATTACAAGCATGTTTCCGGAAAGAAATTTTGCTCAGTAAATTTGAGCTCAGTAATTTAGTCCCCATACTATGTGTTATTATATTAATTGTTATTGTTAAAAAAACCATAATGACTTAGTCCACAGCTAGCTAAGTAATGAATCCCATGAAAATACACTCTGCTCCCTCTTTATTCCAAAGAAATAAATATATTACTGCACGATATATAGTTTAATTGTACGGCTCTGCATAAGTGATCCCTCAAGGAACCCATTAAGGAATACCAATGTATTTTATACAGTCTGGGAACATCAAACCTTCAAAGCAAATTTACATTTTTTTCGGTCCATCAAACAAGATTATCTGTTATCTGGGTTTTTGTTTAATTTGTTGTTTTGATCCTGTGTTTTCAACAGGAGATGTTGACAAAGGGATCTACAATTCAGCAATAACTTATCCTAATTTATTGAAACTGATTTTTCTACAGTGTAAAGCTTTACCATCTGGATTGTGAGTTTTTATAATTTTTGCTTTTACCATATCTATAAGTTTTTGAGTTTTTACTAATTCTATGGAATATATCAGAAATATTTGCCCAAATAAATGATGGTTAAAGGAGCACATGTGTAAAACAAAAATGAAACGTATTATTAATTAAAAGGTATATACAGCATTACGTAGGCTAGACTATTCATATTACATTATATGACATTAATATTTGTCTATCCTAAAGTATCAATGTTGATGTAAGTTATCTGGTTCCCAGAATGAGCAGGTTCCCTGGGTGCAGCTTTATTTGGTAGGGGCCCACTAGGAGTTTGCTGAAAAGCCCCTTCTCCACCTTTCTTCTGGATTCTCTAGCTGTTGCTTTGCTCAAAATCAGCAATCCTTCTTACAGCAGGGAGAATATACAACTGTGGCCAGCACAGAGAGCAGAGAGAACAGTGGGAACAGGCCATAATCACTAACATGCCTGGACAGTGCGGGATCTCCTCCTTCTGTATCAATAGTCACCCCCTCTCTCTCAGAACATTGCCAGGAGCTTCTATGTGTGTACGGCTTCAGATAAACCCACTCACTCTATTCACCTTCCATGGGGTGGGTTGAGGGGGGAGCTGTCTGTACTCCTCCTAGCGGGGGGTCTCCTTCTACTGGAGGGAGTTGTGAAGGGGGGAGTCTGTATTGGGGTCCCCTTTGATTACCTTGTTGCACTTTTTCTGGATAGGGATCTCTTTCTACTTGAGGGGAGTCAATATTCCTGGATGAGAGGGAAGGGTCCCTTCTGATCACCCCCCTGTACTCCTTAATGGTGGGAGATCTCTGAATCTTTCCCATGTACACCTGGCAGTGTGGAGGAGAGGTCTCCCTGTACTCCAGTTGGGGGTTTTAGATTACTGCCTGTAATTGTGGATGGGGGTCCCTGATTAGTTCTTCATTATAGGGGCCCTGTTTACTTGTAGAGCCTCATTAGTAGTTAAACTTCTTAAGGATGGCCTTGGCCTTGATACTTGTACTGAGCTCTCCGAATTAGGTTATCACAGCCTGACTAATCAGGATATTTTCCCTGGACACTCATAGAAGTCTCTCCAGTCCTGTTGTCCTATGCTGGGGTCTCTGGGTGGGCCTGCACCCTACAATCTCAGTATGGGATTCCTATCATACCAACCTCTGCTAGCATTTCTACCGACAGTCCTCCCCCTGAGTCTCTTCCTCCCCATACACAGACATACTGGTGGGGGGTGAGGCAGAAACAGGATATATAATACAACTGCTATGTATGATCCATGTGTCCTTTTATACAAAGATCCTATAGGGCAACAATGAGATTGCTGTGGGCTCTGGATGATTGCTATGGGCTGTATATGATCGATGTGTCCTTTTCCACACAATTCATATAGGGGTACACAATAGGAATGCTTTGGTCTTGCACAGTCAGGGCGAGGAAGGTGGAAGCAGAAGGGGCCCAAGCTTTGGATGCAATGTTATTATGTAGAAGGGGAAGGAAGCGCACTGGGAGCATGCCGTAGCTCCATTTTCCACCTGCCTCACTGACAGGAGTGACAGCAGTGTCTTTTCTTTCAGAAGGAGCAGGAGCTTTGATAGTTCCTCACACCAATGCCGAAGTAGTTATACCTTCGTCTCTGTTAGCCCCATATTTTTCTGTGGGACAGAATGTGAACTGCTATTAAACTTTTTAGTTCACTGTGGTGGGCCACAACCATTTGCACTATTTTATGCAATATAATTAGGGATGGGCAATAATTAGGGATGGGCTCTGTGTTCATGTGTTTAAACCCTATGACAGAGTTAAAAACCAAAAACGGCCTGCCCCCCCCCCTTAACCTATACCAGGCCCTTTGGGTTTGGAATTAATTTTAAGTGGAACTCCACGCCAAAATTTAAAAAAAAACTGGTACAGATTTTTAGGGGAACTCCATGCAAAAAGGTAACCCCCCCAGAAGTCCATACCAGACCCTTATCTGAGCATGCAGCCTGGCAGGGCAGTAAAGAAGGGGGGGGTGAGCGAGCACCCCCCCCTCTCCTGAATCATACCAGGTCGCTTGCCCTCAACATGGGGAGGGTGCTTTGGGGTGCCCCCCAAAGCTGCTTGTCCCCATGTTGATGGGGGCAAGGGCCTCTTCATGAGAACCCTGGACTGTGGTTGTGGGGGTCTGCGGGTGGGGGGCTTACATGACGTCATGTGATGTCAGAAGGGGCAGTGCCACCAGTTGACGTAACCGGGTGGCCACGTCTCTTGCCTATAAAAGAACTGTCAAAGCTGAAGATCGGGTAGATGGTGGGTAGCCTCTGAAGAGGCGAAGCCTTTTTAATTTTTTTTCGGGCCCAGTGGGTGTCATGATTTCTTTTTCTTTTCAATAAAGGACTTGTCAAAAACTGTGTTTTGTGGTTTTTACATTTATACAATTTTTTGGTGAATGGGTAGGGGTACGATGTACCCGATACCTATTCACATGGGGGGGGTGGGATATGGGGGCCCCCTTGTGAAAGGGGACTTCCAGATTCTGATAAGCCCCCCACTCACAGACCCCGAAAACCACAGCCCAGGGTTGTCATGAAGAGGCCCTTGTCCCCATCAACATGGGGACAAGGTTCTTTGGGGTGGGGGCCATGTTGAGGGCATGTGGCCTAGTATGGTTCAGGAGAGGGGGGGCGCTCGCTCGTCCCCCACCCCTTTCCTGACCTGCTTGGCTGCATGCTCGGATAAGGGTCTGGTATGGATCTTGGTGGGGACCCCACGCCGTTTTTTTTTTTATTTTTTAAATCTGTATTGCCGGGAGACGGCAATACATTAAAACTGCGAGCAAAGTTAAATTACATTTTTTTCTTTAGAAATGTCAGTATTGCTGCAGCAGGCTCCATACATCATACAGATGCACCACTTTACAGGCACATAGGGGACCCCCCAGGCACGATATTTGAAGGAATTTTTCATTTTTATTGTTTTACTTTAAGCATCATTAAAATCACTGCTCCTGTAAAAACTATCTTTTTAAAAAAATCTTTTTGCATTCATTTTTAATGGCAATTACTTGCATATAAGCCTTTAAAATGAGGACATTAGATTTTTCATGCTCATGTCCCATAGACTTTAATAGAATTTGCATGTTCGCTAGAACGTTTTCCCTGTTCAAGATGTTCTGGTGCAAACCGAACAGGGGGGGGGTGTTCGGCCCATCACTATCCATAACCATTACATAGGTTTCAGCTTGGAGCTGCACAAACTTTTATTAGCCATGCCTACTATCTTTACCCAAGGGGGCACAGTTTCAGACATCTTTGCCCTGGGCACCAGATAGCCTTGTCTTTTTGCAAGTTCAAATCATAGATGTTAAAAGTTCATCCAAAAGTTGTATTTTTGTTAAAAGCGGAGCCTGGTGCACCTCGCTTTCCTATTTGCTACTCCAACAATATGGCTTCCATAGGTCCTGGACCTTTTCCTGTTAACTTGGGAGCTTTGGCTTTTCCATCCGCCTTTGTGCGTTCCAGCTCCTCCTGCTACATTCTCCATAATATAAATTAAATGCACATTTTACAGGGAGAGTTTTAATCACTCAGCAGGTATACAGATCCAGAAAGGCAGCAGCGGAATTTACCTCTCAAATATCAGGTGGGCTGACCTCTTATACTCCCTTTAAACTTCAGGTATTTCTACATGTAAAATTATGGAGGTCAAACAATTGGAGATCTTCTTTTAATTGTATCTTTAGGCACCTTAACAATGAAAATTAAAACCAATAAAAAGGAAGGCTTTATTTTAGAGGCTAATAGTTATTTTTTTTTCAATATGTTTCATTGGCAAAAGTAAAAGTACAATTTGTCATCACAAGTAAAGAAATGACAGTAATGACAATAATGACAGTACAGTGTTCATTTGCATATGGTCTTTCATAGCAGTACATATCCTTATTAATCCTTATTATCAGTTTATAGACTGTGGAGAAAAATTGTACATGAGAATGTGATTTGAATTGGGTGATTTAAATCAAACAGTTTTAAATCAGACCTTAGAAACCCTTTAGTGTCGCTCCAAGCCCAAGGTAGTGTGCTGCCCGCTGGAGCTTAGAATCAGGTTGCTGGTGACCTTTCACTCATCCAGAAGTGCCGACATGTGTGTAGCAAATGTGAAATGCCGCTCACCTATTGCATATTATTGTAGGTAATGGCCTCAGGGGGCATGGCCAGTGGAGTGGCGCTGGCTGAGGCCATTACACTGTACATGTATGTACCAGGCTGGGTGATCAGCATCCCACATTTTCTACACACATGTTGGCAGTTTTAAATTAGAATGGGGTATGGGAAAGGATCAGAAAGGAGAAGTATGGGGAGTAATGAGTGTCCCAGTCTAACAATGGAGAGTTCCAGGTCAAAAGGAATGGGTGAGATTTAAGGTCTCTTAATCATCGGCCAAAGTCTGTCAGCAAAAGTGTGAGATGCGTGAGCTTTCTTTGAATTTATGCATTGAGTCAATTAGATTTTCCTTGGAAAATGTGTTGTGAACTATGGCCTTACAGTAACTTCAGACAGTGAAAAGGTGGTGGATAGCCATGCTTTTGCAGTATTTTGTTTAGTGTCTGTCAGTCTGTCCAGTTTAAGATTGAGTAAAGCTTCACTTGGGTTCATGAGTATTGTGGTGTCTAATAGTAACGTTCATATATTGTATACACGTTTAAACAGAGATTGGGCTTTAGACAAATCTACCATTTGCGTAAATACATTCCTTGCTCTGGACAACCTCAGAAGAATGCCCTAAACAGCCTGGGGTAAAGTGGGCAAATCATGTAGGGACCAGATACCAATGGTATAGAATTAAAGTGGAAGGGATAATGGATGGGATTTTATCAGCACCAAAAAATTACAATTATAAAAAGTGCAAAAGTTTATTGTACATCATAATATTTTATATGATGTACAATAAACTTTTGCACTTTATATAAATGAAATTTTTGGTGCCAAATAAAATTCCATCCATTATCCCTTCCACTTTACTTGTTTCCAGGGATGTGGCACTAAGTATGGGGGGGAGGGCAGTTACTATGGTCTGAAATATTTTTTACCAATGGTATAGTTGGTTTCTAATGCTAAGACATGTTGTGAATATGACTAATTTGATATTTAGGGTCCCTAATCCACTTGTCCATGTGAGAATGATGTGGAAGAGATTTGGAATGAGAATAGCACAAGCTTGCGGAGCGTGGATTGTCTTGACATTTCTGCTTGAAGGAGGTCAATGATGTCCCATCTGATTGGGGACAAATCGTGGTGCTAACAAAATTTTGATCTGTAGATATCGGAACAACTCAGATTAAGGAAAGTTATAGGCAGCCTGCAACACTGGGAATGGTTTCATTCTGTTAGTGGTAGCAAGGTGGTAGAGGTATGAAATTTCATACCTGGATCATTGTCTGAATGAATTTGACTCTTCAAAACCTGGGGTGAAAGAAGGATTTTGAAGAAATGACATCAGGGTAAGTGCAGTGATATAAGACCACCTTAGTATTTAAGGGTGTCCCAAAGCCTCAGAGAATGGACTGAGATTGGATTTTGTAGGGTCACTCTATAGTTGGAGAGAAGCCAAAGCAAATTATCCATACTTAGGGGATCACAATTGATTGCTTTAGGTGATACCCATAGGAATGTCTTGGTGACAGTGTAAAAGTTAGTCAGTGGAGTTAGTTGGGAGGCCTAATAATAATTTTGTAATTGGGAACATCTAGCCTGCCATGGATTCTAGGTTGATACAAGACACATTTTGGCAGTCTAGGTCTTTATTGCAGCCATATAAATTGCATGATTTACCTTTGTTGATTGCAGAGAATTTACTAGGAGACCCTGAATGATAATAAGGCTAATAATTAATCTTGGTAGCCACTGCATAAACATAAAAATATATGTATGGCCAAAACTTTTTTCTCTTATGTCCTCTGACAGTCGCCGCCCATTCACACAGTCTTCACTAATGGGGTATTGCTTCCTCTCCGCAGGAGTTTCTAGGCAAAAGACTTGTAAAAGAACAATTCATCTACATAGTCATACCCATGGGGGCTGTCCTTCTAGTCCAATACCCCCCTGCAATAGCCATCCCAACTCAGTTTGTCATTTTTTTCTTTACATTCCTAGCTGTTTATTTTATTAGCACTAGTTAGTTGGATCTTCGGATGAAGACGACGTTTGCGGAGCTGGGAATCGGACTGACCGTCCTGGCTCTGCAGGACAGAGGATCAGATGGAATCCCAGCCTGCTATCGAGCGTTCCGCAGGCTATGTGTTCGCCCTGGCCTCGCAAATGACCCATCCCTGTCCTCAGGGATGCAGCCTGTGAGGTGGCTACCTCACTGGACACGGCATAGGTTCGTCCATGCACTTCTAGTGTCCTGCGTTTTTTGGCTGACGGCACTCCCCTGCCATCTGAAGGTGGGCGGTTTCCCGTTTGATATGAGGCACCCCACGCCATCGGGTACAGGTAAGTACACTCTGTGTGGGGCCTCTGTCTTGGGTCGGCAGTCCATGTGTGTCTGTGGTGTCCCCCTATGTCTGTGCATTTTTGGGCTCCCTAGTCCCAGTCCCTGCAGGGGTTTTGTTCTCTCACAGCAGCGCTGTGTGGGGTTTTGGGGATCCCTCTCCTGATGTCACTTTAGGGTGCTTGGAGGTACAGACACATGCGGCGACCGCTGCGGGGTTAAAAACCGCCGGTCTGCCATTTTAGGTGTGGGCAGCATGTCTGGCTTCACTATGGGCACTTAATACAGCATGCTATGTAGTGATTTTGGCGCCTTGCGGCGCCATCTTGTGTGTGGCAAACGGTCGTTCCAAGCACATGTCGGCGGCCATCTTGCCGAAGCCTCCCATTAGTTTCAATAGGCATCCATTTTCCCTTGGTCTGCAGCCTTGGTTCAGCCTCCAGCGATGACATCACTTCCTCCCTTCTCTCAGAGCCGACCAAAGGAGCTGGTAACACACTTGGGGGGTTCTGTCCTGCTGTTCCTTTACTTTACTACTTGTGCAGATCTTCCTGGCCAGTTTTGACCCTGCGGGGGATCTGTGTGTCACAGTCCTTATAGCGGTGTGCTGCGGGGGGCCGCGGCGCTCTTAAGGGGGCCAGTATTCAAAAAAAAAAACTTTTTATTTCTGCTATGGAATCCCAGGACAGCAAATTCCCTCCAGCTTTGGTGGGGGATTCAGGTTCCTCCGAATCCTCTGCCCTGACTAATTTGTCTGCTGTTGTGGCAACTTTGGTGTCAGAAATGGATGTGCTGATGTCTGACCGTGCTGCTAGAAAAAGGCCTAGGATTTCCTTTTCATCTGATTCTTAATGTGACATAGTTGCTTTAGGTAGCGTGGCCCTTTCGGGGTCTCGTTCTTCTCAGGACCCGCAAGAGTCCGAGGGGGAGGCGGAGGTTGCAGGGGTGGATGATTCCCCCCCCTGGGTCGCCCGAGGAACGCGCAGTTATGGATGCGCGGATTCTTGCCGTAAAGGAAACACTACATTTGGAGGATGAGCCCACTCCCCCGGGGCGTTGTGTCCTCTTTTGGGACACACAGGACCCGCAAGACGGCGCAGGTTTTTCCTTGCCCCGCAGAGTTTCACCATAAGGTGAATGAACTATGGCGTAATTTAAAACGCATCTTCGTGGTACCTAAGAAGTTTCAACTTCTCTACCCTTTTGCGGCTACTACGATTGCGCGCTGGTGTGTGCCTCCTCAAGTGGATCACACGGTAGCCAGATTGAACAAGGCTACTCAGCTCCCCGCCGAAGATTCTCCGGTGTTTAGGGACCCTACTGATAGGAGGCTGGAATCTCTTGTCCGACATTCTTATATGGTGGCGGGTTCCATGCTCAAGCCTATTTTTGCCTCTGTTATGGTGGCTCAGGCTGTGGCGGATTGGACCAAGGTGCTCAAACGCACCCTCGTGGCTAATTCTGCCCCCCCCCACTACCGTGGAGATGGTGGATCAGATTTATCAAGGGGTCATGTATTTGTGCAATGCGGCCTTAAATGAGTCCCCTTTAGCTGTGCGCCTGTCCTGTGTCGCAGTAATTAACCGTCATCTTATCTGGTTGAAGAGCTGGTCGGCTGACCAGAAATCCAGGAAGACGGTGGCGGATATCCCCTATGCGGGGTCTCGCCTTTTTGGGGAATCCCTGGATGAATTGGTTAAAGGAGTCACTGGGGGTAAGAGCACACTGCTACCCCAGAACCCTAAGGGTAAGTTTTTCCGCGGCAAGCAGGGCTTCTCCTTTAAACCTAATCAGGGGTCCTTTCGTGCCTTCAAGGCGCAGAACAAGGGAAAACCCTTCAAGGGCCAAGGTGGCCAGAAAAAGCCCTGGTTCGGCAAACAAAAATCCGGCCAAGCTGGGTCGGCGGCTCAGTCCGCCTCTGCCTGAAGGGGCGCCCTCACCCGTTTCAGGGGTGGGGGGACGTTTGCGCGGTTTCCTTCAACCTTGGCTGCTCCGGACCACGGACAGGTGGGTTCAGGAAATCATTCGATCAGGGTTACATAGTTACATATTTAGTGAGGTTGAAAAAAGACATCAGTCCATCCAGTTCAACCTATGATGTGTGTGTGTGTGTTTGCTTTTAACCGTACATTGTATACCCCTGTATGTTGTGGTCTCTAAGGTGCCCATCTAATCGTTTTTTAAACTATCAATGCTCCCTACTGATACGACTGCTTGTGGAAGAGAATTCCACATCCTTACCGCTCTTACAGTGAAGAACCCCTTACGCATTTTAAGGTTAAAACGCCTTGTGGTGGCTTCAGTCCCCGGCTGTGTCGGAAGGAAAATCCTTCCGGCTGATTCTGTGGACGGTGATACTGTACCACGGATGCCAGCCTGTCGGGCTGGGGTGGAGTCCTGGGCAACCTGTCTGCCCAGGGCACTTGGTCGGGGGAGGAGTCCTCTCTTCCGATAAACATTTTTGGAATTGAGAGTGATCAGGCTGTGCCTGCTCCATTGGTCGGATCGTCTTCAGGGCCGTCCTGTATGGGTGCAGACGGACAATGGCTTACATCAACCACCAAGGGGGCACCAGGAGTGGCCGGGTGGCCCAGGAGGTGACCAGTATCCTGTCTTGGGCAGAGACTCATGTCTCGGCGATATCGGCAGTTCACATTCTGGGTGTGGAGAATTGGCAGGCCGACTATCTGAGCCGCCAGACCCTGGACCAGGGGGAATGGTCCCTACACCCGGAGGTGTTTCAGATGCTGTGTGCGAAGTGGGGATCCCCGGATGTGGATCTGTTCGCGTCTCGGCTAAACCACAAAGTGGAAAGGTTCGTGGCAAGAATGCGCGATCCTCTGGCAGATGCCTGCAAGAACGATTTTTCCTGAATCCATGCTGATTACTACTGATAATACAGTTTTCATTACTAAAGTCTTGTATGTGGTCCCTTAACATCCCCTCCAAAATCTTTCAGACTACAGATGTTAGGCTGACCGGCCTATAGTTACCCGGGATACATCTCGGCCCCTTTTTAAATATTGGTACCACGTTGGCTTTTTTCCAATCAGCTGGCACCATACCGTCTGTAAACTATCCTTAAAGATCAAGAATAATGGTCTGGCAATCACCTGGCTGAGCTCTTTAAGAACCCTCGGGTGCAAGCCATCCGGTCCTGGTGATTTATTTATGTTAAGTTTCTCTAGTTTAGTTTTAAGTCTATCTTCTGTTAGCCATGGCGGTATTTCCTGAGGTGTGTTGTTTAGTTCGGCCTTACAAGCTAGGTTCGTGTAGCCCCCCGATTCTTTTGTGAAGACTGAAGAGAAGAAATTATTTAACACTTCCGCCTTTTCTCTGTCCTCAGTGGCCATATTTCCTTTGTCATCTTTTATGGGGCCAATGTGTTCTGGCCTCGCTTTCTTACTGTTTATATGCTTAAAGAATTTCTTGGGGTTCTTTTTACTCTCCTCTGCTATATGTCTCTCATGTTCTATTTTAGCCACCCTGATTTCGTTTTTACATTTCTTATTACACTCTTTGTAATGCTTAAATGCTGCCAATGACCCCTCAGTCTTGTTTTTTTTGAAGGCCTTTTCTTTAGCACTAATATGCATTTTTATGTTGGAGTTTAGCCACCCAGGGTTTAGTTTTGCTCTTTTAAATTTATTTCCCTTTGGAATGCACTGGTCAATCCCCTTGTTAAGTATGCTCTTGAAGCACTCCCATTTTTCCTCCGTGTTCTTTGTTCCCAGGGTTCTATCCCAATTGATATTTTCTAGCAGCGGGCGCAGTTTTGGGAAATTGGCTCTTTTGAAATTCAGCGTCCTTATATTACCCCTCTACTGTAATTAATACTGAAACTTATTGACCTATGGTCACTGTTTCCTAAGTTGCCCTGTATTTCTATATCCGTGAGCAGGTCTGTATTGTTGGTAGTCAGTAGGTCAAGTACCGCATTGTTTGCACAAGGGTACAAGATCGAATTTCTTTCGCGGCCAGCAGACAGATTCTTTCCCTCAAATCTTCATTTGACCCCAGGGTGGTTGCAGGACCTGCGTCAAGCGGTGGAGGATCTCCTAGCCCCGGGGGTTGTCGTCCCGGTGCCTCATCGAGACAGGTTTCGGTGGTTTTATTCAAATCTGTTCACTGTGCCCAGAAATGAGGGCAAAGTGCGTCCGATTTTGGACTTAAAAGCTCTGAACAGCTTCGTGCACATTCGGAAATTCCGCATGGAATCACTCCGCTCGGTGGTGGCCTCCCTGAATCCGGGGGAGTTCCTGGCCTCTATAGACCTGAAGAATGCGTATCTGCACATCCCCATTTTCGAGGGTCATCAGAGGTACCTCCAATTCGCTATCGCAGAGGATCATTACCAGTTTGTAGCGTTATCTTTCGGTCTCGCTTCGGCTCCATGGGTCTTTACCAAAGTGTTGGCGCCTTTTCTGGGCCTGTTGCGGGCACAGGGCATTGCGGTCTTGGGTTATCTGGATGATCTCCTGCTAAGATCGAGTGCCAGTCAGAGCCTGTTATGCGATCTGCCCACTACAGTCCAGACGCTCCAGGAATTCGGTTGGACAATCAACATTCAGAAGTCGACCTTGACGCCTTCCGTTCGGCTCCCGTATCTGGGAATGATCCTGGACTCTGCTCAAGCAAAGGTGTTCTTACCGGAGGACAAGCTCCGGACCCTACAGTCCGAGGTCAGGTCCCTCAGGGACAACGAATCCTCATTGCTCAGGACCTGTATGCGGGCCCTGGGGTTGATGGTGTCAGCCTTCGAGGCGATACCATTTGCACAGTTTCCCACACGATCTCTCCAAGCGGAGATCCTGGCCAGGTTGGACAGACCAGCTCAGTCCTTGGGCCTGAGTGTGTCTCTGAGTCGCCAAACCAGAATGGATCTCTTGTGGTGGCTTCAGTCCCCGGCTGTGTCGGAAGGAAAATCCTTCCGGCTGATTCTGTGGACGGTGATACTGTACCACGGATGCCAGCCTGTCGGGCTGGGGTGGAGTCCTGGGCAACCTGTCTGCCCAGGGCACTTGGTCGGGGGAGGAGTCCTCTCTTCCGATAAACATTTTGGAATTGAGAGTGATCAAGCTGTGCCTGCTCCATTGGTCGGATCGTCTTCAGGGCCGTCCTGTATGGGTGCAGACGGACAATGGCTTACATCAACCACCAAGGGGGCACCAGGAGTGGCCGGGTGGCCCAGGAGGTGACCAGTATCCTGTCTTGGGCAGAGACTCATGTCTCGGCGATATCGGCAGTTCACATTCTGGGTGTGGAGAATTGGCAGGCCGACTATCTGAGCCGCCAGACCCTGGACCAGGGGGAATGGTCCCTACACCCGGAGGTGTTTCAGATGCTGTGTGCGAAGTGGGGATCCCCGGATGTGGATCTGTTCGCGTCTCGGCTAAACCACAAGGTGGAAAGGTTCGTGGCAAGAATGCGCGATCCTCTGGCAGATGCCTCGAATGCGCTGGTGGTGCCTTGGCGTCAGTATCATCTGATATATGCCTTTCCTCCGATTCAGTTGTTGTCCAGGTTCCTTCGCAGGGTGGCCTCGGAACAATCAATGGTAATTCTGGTTGCGCTGGACTGGCCTCGCCGGTCCTGGTACGCGGACATCGTTCACCTGGCCGTAGAGCCTCCGTGGCAGCTACCAATGCGAGAAGATCTACTGTCTCAGGGACCAATCTTCCATCCTGCTTTACAGTCGCTGGCGTTAATGGCCTGGCTGTTGAAAGCCAGGTCCTGAGGGACAGGGGTCTCTCCTCAGAGGTCATTCCTACTTTGATCAAGGCTAGAAAAGCCTCTTCTGGTAAGATTTATTACCGTACATGGAAAGCTTATTTTGCCTGGTGTGAGTCCAGGGGTTTCTCTCCTCGTTCCTACTCGGTGATGAGGGTGTTGGCTTTCCTCCAGGCTGGTGTGGACCAGCGCCTTGCGTTGGCCATGATTAAAGGCCAGGTATATGCCCTGGCTGTTCTTTTCCAGCGCCCTGTGGCGTCTCATTCCTTAATTCGCACCTTTATTCAAGGTGTGCCTCACTTGGCCCCTCCTAGAAGGGAGCCCTTACCTCCATGGGACTTGAACTTGGTTCTGTCCCTGTTGTGCAAGGCTGCGACTTGGTCGTCGGTGCACACCTTTTCCAAATTCCAAAGATTACAGGATTAAAGTTCTGGCATCAGCCGATGCCTCCATTGGCCGCAAAGTTTTCTGTGCGGCAGTGCCATAGGGGACCCTGGTTTTGTACTGGTCCCTAGCTGTTGGGGGTTGTTTTCCCCTTGGTTATTAGATTTCCTGTGTTGTTGCTCCTGTTAAGCCCTTTTTTGTTACCCAGAAGGTTACCTTTCTGCTAATGTAAGGTTCCTTTCTCTGATGTGGGTACTGCGTTGCTTTTCTGATGGTTGCGTTGCCCACCCCTCATGTCTACACTGCTTTGGGACATCCCCATTAGTGAAGACTGTGTGAATGGGCGGCGACTGTCGGAGGACGTAAGAGAAAACAGAATTTTTGTAAAATATTACCGTAAAATTCCTTTCTCTGAGTCCTCCGACAGTCGCCGCCCCCGTCCCTCTTTTGGTTTTTTTTCTACACTTTCACTGCTTGCGACCAAACTGAGTTGGGATGGCTATTGCAGGGGGGTATTGGACGCGAAGGACAGCCCCCATGGGTGTGACTATGTAGATGAATTGTTCTTTTACAAGTCTTTTGCCTAGAAACTCCTGCGGAGGGGAAGCAATACCCCATTAGTGAAGTCTGTGTGAATGGGTGGGGACTGTCGGAGGACTCAGAGAAAGGAATTTTACGGTAAGATTTTACAAAAATTCAGTTTTTTTTAGTTGTGGGATTTTTTTTTTTTTGTGCTGTGTACCATTGGGGACATTTCACTTTGCTTCCTGTCCCAGAGATGCAAAAAGAAGGTAATCTCCCAATGTAAGAAGAGTTCCCTTCTTAGACACTTGTTCCCAGAACAGATGTTCCCATCGGAAGATTTCCCCTTATCTCTTGTTCTGGAAACAACTGTAAAATGTTGGATTTTCCCTCTTTCTTTCTTGGTGGCAGTACAAATAGAAGCATGAAACTCACCAATGGGAATATGAACTGCAAAAGATAGAGTCTAACCCTTCCCCACTTTATCAATTCAAAAGAGTTTGCCTAAAAATAAACATGTATTTTATTTGATTAAACTTGTATTAATTAATTGGTTTCATTTGTGTATTTGTATTAGTACACAACAAGCATGTTTTAATTTTCATTACCATTTACACTTAATAACAAAAAATTACCAAACAATGGAATGGAGCTCTTCAATCAAACTTATTCAAAAAAATTCATCCTTCTTGGACTGTCTGATATTCCTTATTTAAAACCAATCTTGTTTCTGATCTTCTTTATAATGTATATGGTGACAATATCTGGAAATTGTCTTCTCATTATCATGGTGAGACTTAATTCCCGTCTCCAAACCCCCATGTACTTTTTCTTAACTAACCTTGCCATCATTGACATCTGCTTCTCATCAACAGTGGTACCCAGAATACTGGTAAACACCATATCACAGGATAGAACTATATCTTTCCTAGGATGTGCAGCTCAGATGTATTTCCATCTGGCTCTTGGAGGTGCAGAATGCTTAATACTGACTGTCATGGCCTTTGATAGATATATTGCGATTTGTAAGCCATTACAGTACAATATGATAATGGACAAACAACTCTGTCTATGTCTGGCTATTGCATCCTGGTTTCTAGGCTTTAAGAATTCAGCTATCCAAGCAATGTTCACATTTCAGCTGCCGTTCTGTAAGTCTAATGTTATTGACCACTTTTTCTGTGAGATACCACCTTTACTTCGGCTCTCCTGCAAGGATATCTATCTCAATCAGGTATCAGGCATCATTGCAACTGCCCTCTTTGCATTCGGTACGTTCTTCCTAATTTTTCTGTCCTACCTTTGCATCACCTTAACTGTGATAAACATCCATTCTGTAACAGAAAGAAGGAAGGTTTTCTCCACTTGTGTCTCCCATATTGCTGTGGTCTCCATCTACTATGGTACTATCATGTTCATGCATATACGACCTCAGTCCAGTTACTTCCCAGAACAGGACAAAGCAGCCTCTGTTATCTATACAGTTGTGACTCCAATGGTTAATCCTGTAATATACAGCATAAGAAATAAAGATATCAAAGAAAGTATCAGAAAGACATTAAAGATTATCTAAACCCAAGAACACAAATTGAATATATTGCAGCTTATAAGTCTATCTTTATGTTGCCAGAATTTTAGTGTCCTTGTACCTTCCTGTGCAATGTACTGATAAATCCAATATTGTTATCATTCTTCAAAGCTATCTTATGTGCACTACAGAAGAATGTCCCCTCTGTAATGGAGATGACGAGTGTAGGAGTGGTTAGTGTTCCAAATCAAGAAAGCAGCCTCGTAACACTGATGGCTCCCCCCACAGATAGAGTACAACAAGTGAGTGTTGTCACCCTAACACAGGAAGTGTGTTCTAGGGTGACAACAGTGAAAATGAAGGGAAAAAGCCTGCCACTGGGCCTAAGCACTGATAAGCTGCAGTATATTAAAGTTTTGTTTTTAGCTTTAGACACTTGCTAAAACTAGTATATTATTTTGTCTCCCAATCTGGCTCCACTATCTTGAAGATTAGGCCCTCAACTTTGGAAAATATATATTACTTGATGACTCCAAAAAAGACTGTCTGAAATATATAAAGAACTTTTCCCTGTTTCTCCCCCTTCAGTAACTAAATGGGTGGAGGAAGTCCTGGATCTAAATGGGGAGGATTGGATCTGCATGTGGAGTTTCTCCTTTACTCGATTAGTGCCAGCAAGGGACAGGTTTATTCACTTTGAATTCCTACACAGGATATAATATACCCCAGCTAAACTGTCCAGTATTTATCCGCCGGTCTCGACAGAGTGTTGGCGTTACTTCACTTCCTGGCTACTTTCGGACATATCTTTTGGTACTGTCCAGTGGTTCAGGACTTCTGGAAAGTTGTCCTGCACTGTATAACAGAGGTCACTTCCCTACCCCTGCCCATGACGATGACAGTTTGCCTTCTTGGTCTTGTGAAAGGTCTGGCACTGATCAGGGCTCATCCTACTCTATGGCTATTTTATGCTTGCAAGGCATTGATCCTTTACTGGAAGAAGCCAGTGACACCCTCCCTGACTTATTGGAAAGGGCTGGTAAATAAAGTGGTTCCCTTTTTAGAAGGCTACAGGTTACAAGGCACAGTGAAGCTGCATTTGATGGGCACAGTGAGGCTGCATTTGGTGGGCACTAAAAAGGCTGCATTTGATGGGCACTGGTGAGGCTGCAATTGATGGGCACAGTGAGACCGTGAGGCTCACAGTGAGTGACTGGTAGCAAGCAGTAACTACCACTGTATATAGTTTATTGTTGTTTTTGAAGTTTGAAAGTTTGCATGCGGCCCCCATTGGATATGAAAAACATGTCCAGTGGCCCTTGAGGTAAATTGAGTTTGAGACCTCTGACTTAAAAGCATAGTTTCTATTCCCTGACACCAGCGTAGACAAATTTACTACCCTCTTTTTGCATGAGACACTGTTTCTGGCTAGGAAAGTGATTGCACGACAATGGATGCGCGACAAACCCCCCACCTTTCATGACTGGCTCCGAGAGGTTAACACGCTACCCTACAAAAAGTTAATATATGCCCACCATGGGTGTCCTTCCAGGTTTTACAAAATATGGGACAGATGGGTGCAGCCCCCAGAGACATGCATTTGATTTTATACTGCTGTTTGTATTGAATCTTTTTTTTTTTTCACCACCCCTCTCGCTTTTGTATTCTGTCAGGAACATAGAGCTACTATTGTTACAGCTTGGCAATTCTTATGCTCATCATATGCAGAGATATATAGTAACTAAGTAGAACTACTTCACTACTGTACTTAAGTACCGAAAGGCGTTATCTGTACTTTCCTAGAGTAGAATTTTTTTCTCCTACTTCCACTTTTACTTCACTATATTTTTTCGATGATTTCAATACTTCTACTCCGATATTTTTTTTTTGTGCTGCATAGTTACTCGTTACTATTATAAAAATTACCACTGCCAGAACAGTAGATGGCTGATTTCATGAAGCTCAAAACATGTGTATTATCAGCGCATACGAAAATAAAAGCTACTGTATGTATAAATAAAAGCTGCATTTGAAATAATAAAAAAAAATATGATGTTCAAACTTTTGACTTCTTTCTTTAATAACTACATAACACAGTACTTGTACTTTTACTTTCAGTACTTGAGTAGCAACATTTTAAAAAAAACTACTTGCAATACTTAAGTACAAAAAATGTTGAATACTTTAGTACTTCTACTCAAGTCACTTTTTGATCGAGCACTTCCACTTCTACTCAAGTCACTTTTTGATCGAGCACTTGTACTTTTACTCAAGTATGGGTTTCGAGTACTTTATACAACTCTGACCATATGCGATGGATGTACCTAAGTATTCTTTCTTTGACATCACCTATATTGCTGTATTACCATGACAATTCCTCTGTTTGCTTCTTTGTATTTGTGTTTTTTTTTTTTTTTATCAATAAAGAACTTGTTTGATTAAAAGCATAGTTTCACTGCTTTCTACATAATGGTCAATGTGTACCTATCGTGGTCAACCAGTACCCAAGTACCGATCACCAGCTCATCAGAGTCCCCGAGTACCTATCACCTGCTCATCAGAGTACCCAAGTACCTGTCACCTGCTCATCAGAATACCCGAGTACCTGTCACCAGCCCATCAGAGCACCTGAGTGCCTGTTACCAGCCCATCAGAGCACCCGAGTACCTGTCACCAGCCCATCAGAGTACCGGTCACCAGCCCATCAGAGTACCGGTCACCAGCCCATCAGCGTACCTGCCTCAAGCTCATCAAAGCACCCGAGTACCTGTCACCAGCCAATCGGAGTACCTGTCATCAGTCCATCAGAGTACCTGTCACCTGCTCATCAGAGTACCTGAGTACCTGTCACTAGCTCATCAGAGCATCCAAGTACCTGTCACCAGCCCATCAGAGTACCCGAGTACCTGTCACCAGCTCTTAAGAGCACCCGAGTCCCTGTTACTAGCTCATCAGAGTACCCGGAGACCTGTCACCTGCTCATCAGAGCACCCAAGTACCTGTCACCAGCTCATCAGAGCACCCGAGTACCTGTCCCCATCTCATCAGAGCACCCGAGTACCTGTGACAGCTCAACAGAGCACCCGAGTACCTGTCACCTGTTCATCAGAGTACCTGTCTCCAGCTCATCAGAGCACCTGAGTACCTGTCATCAACCCTTTAGAGTACCTGTCACCAGCCCATCAGCCTACCTATCACTAGCCCATCAGCATACCTGTCTCTAGCTCATCAGAGCATCCGAGTACCTGTCACCAGCCCATCACCCCTGTCGTGCAGCCCAACAGTACCTGACCTGCATCCCATTAGTACCTGACTTGCAGCCCATGAGTACCTGATGTGCAGCCCATCACTACCTATCGTGCAGCCCATCACAACCTGTCATTCAGCCCATCAGTGTCACCTGTCATACAAGCCACCATGTCCAAAAAAGTTTTTACTACCGAAGAGGCATATCAATTTCTAAGCCTGACGGATGAGAGCACTCACTGTCCAATTCCAGTTCCAAATCCAGTTCAGAATTCAAGCCCTTTGCATGCAGTACATCAGCGACCGAATCAGGGGAGAAAGCAGTCCATCCTAAAAGATATTCTGAAAACCAAGCAGCCACCAGCAGCACCATACATCCCAATGGCCAATCGGCAAACGCCAACAGTGCTAGACCCCAGGAGGAAAGGCCCAGTACAAACACTGGAATTTCACACCAGACCTAAAGAATTAGAGCCCAAACTCATCTTCCAGACAGTTTAGCAAACTCATTATGGTTACCTTCTAACTCAGGGTCAGCTACAAGCTACAAGCTTTCACAGCACAGCCAGGTGTGCAGGTCAACACTGAAAGTTTTTCTGTGATTGATTTTTTTTAAATGTATTTTTCCCTGACGAGTTACTTCAAAGCATCGTGGACCAAGCAAATCTTTTACATAGAGAACAACCCCAACTCATGCCACACCTGTCCTTTTGAACGGAGACGCCTAACAGTGGAGGAGTTTAGCTTGTTTTTCTGCCTTACAATCAATATGGGGCTTATAAAAAAAAATTATTTGCATTCTTATTGGTCTACCAACCCCATCCACCACATGCCAATTTTTTTCAGCTGTCATGTCCACGTCCCGCTATGACATAATGCGCTTCCTGTATTTCAGTGATAACTCGCAGTGCCCTCCCCAAGATCATCCCAATTTTGAAAAACTATATAAAATTTTCCCCCTAATTACTTTTTTTTTAAGAGGTTTCCCGAACTTTATGTCCCTGACTAGAACATCTCTGTGGACGAATCCCTGGTCCATTTCACAGTCCAGCTGGGATTTAAGCAATACATTCCCAGTAAGAGGGCCAGGTACAAATTAAAGCTCAACAAGCTCTGTGAAAGCACCACTGGATATGTGTACGCCTTCTGTGTGTACGAAAGCAGAGACTCCCAGCTCCAGCCCCCTTAGTGCCCAACGTACATGGGAATAAGCGGAAACATTGTCTGGGACCTAGCGTTTCCACTGTTGCAAAAGGGGTATCACATTTACGTAGACAATTATTATACAAGTTTGCCACTTTTCCACCATCTGTACCCTAAGAAAACTTTGGCCTGCGGTACAGCAATAAAAAACATGAAGGGCTCCCCACAGCGTTTAGTCACCACAAAACTACGAAGGGGGGATCCGGCAAGCCTGAGGAACGAGGAAGTGTTGGCCGTGAAGTGGAGGGATAGGAAAGATGCGTACATCATGTCCACAATCCACAATGACACCTCAGTAAAACTTCACAGAAGACGTGGTCCCATTCAAAAGCCTGGGTGTATCTAAGAGCACAATAAGTTCATGGGGTGGGGTGGATTTAAACAAGAAATGCTGCAGCCCTATTTATCAACACGAAAGTCCCTCTTCTGGTATAAAAAAGTTGCAATTTACCTTTTCCTTTTGGCCATTTATAACGCAGACGTCACCTATAAAAAATCTAGAGAAACACAAGACTCCTTCCTCAAATTTATCAAAGATACTGTCACTGCCCTGATCTACCCGCAAGGATCCCCCCCCCCCTGAAAGTATTCGCTCTGAATGTTTCAGCAGACTGCAAGAGCGCCATTTCCCTGACAATGAAGGGAAGGGGGGAATCGGCGCTTGTTTCGCTAGATGTACACAAAGATCCAAACAAATTATACAGCAATATATGGAGCCAGAACTATGAATAATCCTACAGCTCGATATAACACACAATCCTAGCTATGATGTGAAGAAAATTTAAAAGGTGAGTAACAATATGTAAAACATGTGGAACAGCTATATACACTGTGTGACTTCAATAAGATGATAAATCAATACAAATGAAGTGGTGTGCAAGACATACACAATGATAAAACAATATATGTTGAAGCAATACTAAACAATATCACATATTCTCAGTGTGAAATACCAAAGCTATGAGTGCTCAGATATAAGTGTAATAGCATACAAATTACAATAAATAAATATATAGATGGTGTGATGATCAATAAAAATAATAGTCCATGTGCAAATAAATGTGAAAAAAATGCTTCAAATGCTTTATGTGATTCTTCACAACAATCAGGTGACTTTCGTGGAACTCCAAAGTGTGTCTCCAGAAGTGAGCTATATCCTCAAATAAGTGTAATGGCCGCTCACCTCCAAAAACATCTTTACAGGCGTTTTGTGATAGCGATCAACGGGCTATGGTAATATAATCCTCCTCCACAGGTGGGGGCTTCTATTGGGTCCTCTGGGATGTCCTTTGTTCCTACTGGATATCAGTCACCTCTTTTGTTAATGGGCAATAATCCTCCAGATACTCCCAATACTCCTCCAGTCACTCAAAGAGATAGTCAAGTACTCGTGGTGAAGTATGTAAGGATATTTATTTAAGAACAAGCAAATAAAACTTACAGTTAAGTAAGAGAAGGTCAGCAGCCGCCGATGTGGTATAAGTCCAATACTTCCAGTCTGGGCCGTAGACCAGAAGTGACGTCACCCGGCTCCTCCTGATGTGTTGCGTCACTCAACACGTGACTTTATCAAGGGTGATAAAGTCACCATGCCTCTTACTAAATACCTTGGACTGTCTACTTTCCAAAAAGGGATAAGGTGGGGGGTATTTATACTGTCCTGACATATCAGGGCCTCGAGAAAAGAGCTAGGCAGTCAGTATATCAGGTGTGATCAATTTTTTGACCTCAAAATACGCTTATTGCGATTTTTTTTACCAAACATAGGTAGCAGAAAACAAATTGGCCAAAATTTTTAAAAAAATTAGATTTTTACATTTTTTTTGGGGGGGGGGGGGAATTTCATATAAAAAAAATGTGAAAAATATTAATATTTTTTCAAAATTTACGCTCTTTTTTTGTTTATAGCACAAAAAGTAAAAATTTCACAGGTGATCAAATACCACCAAAAGAAAGCTCTGTTTGTGGGAAAAAAAGGACGTAAATTTTGTTTGGGTACGGTGTCGCACGTCCGCGCAATTGTTAGTTAAAGTCGCACAGTGCCGAATCGCAAAAAGTGGCCCAGACGTAAGACAGCAGAATCCTCCGGTGGTAAAGTGGTTAAATATATGGGGGGGGGGGTTGTACTGCGCTTCAAGGGTGTTTAAATAGATCTCTTATACAATTTAATAAATACAATAAATAAATATCGTGCTTTTATGTGTGTCTTGTGACTACAAATATCATGTGCAAAATACTGTCACTTGTCAAAATTAATCACATTGGTACAAATCAATATAAAAACGTAAATACTATAAAGTGCTAAGGTGTCAGAATCACAATATAAATAGACTATAAGGTGCTTATATTGCTTAAATGAATCAGTGCATAATCATATAAATATATGTGTTTTGTGTCAACCAGTGCAAGTGCCTCTCTCCTGTAACCATGTATATAAACACTTGGTGTACCAATATTAGTGAAAAACCGAGATTCTCATCAAAATTAAGTATAAAGTGTCCAATCACAAAATTGTAAAAAAAAATATATAATAGGTAATTCTCAGTGCTGATTATCTTCCTCCAATTTCCCTTTAATCTCCGTGATTGGGGGATTTTTAGTGATCACACATCTAGGTGTCCTAAATGCTCACCTCAGTGAGGTCAATAATACGCCTGTATCATTAGACCTGTAGTGGATGTGGCTCCTTTAATTCCTTATCCCAAAGCAGTCCTGCTCCTTCGGGGGGAGTCTCCGTCTCTCCTGACCTCGGTCCGTCTCTTTTACGTAGGGAACACAGGGAAAGTTAACCATTACATGACATCACTTCTGCAGTCGGCTGTAGTCGGCGGACAAAATTCTTGTGCAGTCTTTGCACTTTTTAACAGACACCGACAGCCCGGGAACAAAAGACGGCCGATCGTCGGCCAACGATCGGTACGTGTGTACGGGGCTTTACATTTAAAATGACTGTCAACTGTATGCAGAGAAGCGCCGCAGGACATCCGTCCCGTTCTGTCACATCACTTCCGGGTCGGTTTTTCATCCATCCGTTTGCGGATGAAAAACGGACACAATGTATGTCTATGGGATTGCGGATGTCAGCGGATGACACCACTGACATCTGTTTTTGTGTCCGTTCCGTTTTTTTAAACAGAAGAAAAATAGTTTTAAAAAAACTGAACTGAACGGAATGGACGCGAAACGGATGTCAGCGGATGGTCATCCGCTGAAATCCACAATCCCATAGACATACATTATATCCGTTTTTCATCTGCAAATGGATGGGATGAAAAACGGACATACAGACCGCCCGTGTGAAAGAACCCTAATTTTCACACAGACTAAATAATATACGCTAATTTGGGTTATTTTTACCAAAGGTATGTAGCAGTAAAAATTTTGGCCCAAATGTATGAAGAAAATTACTTTTTTGCAACATTTTATAATAGAAACTAAAAATAAGTGTTTTTTTTTTTCAAAATTTTCACTCTTTTTTCGCTTATATCACAAAAGATAAAAAACCCAGTTTTGATCAAATACCACCAAAATACAGCTCTATTTGATAAAAAATGATAACAATTTTGTTCGGGTACAGTGTAGCATGACTGAACAACTGTCATTCAAAGTGTGAAAGTGCTGAAAGCATAAAATTGGTCTGGGCAGGAATGGGGTGAAAGTGCCCTGTATTGAAGTGATTAAAGACCAGGAGCAGTGCCATGTCAAGCTGACCAATATTTCCCATAGATGCCAATGAGCACTGAAAACTGGTCTAGGCAGGAAGGGGGTGAAAGTGTCCTGTAGTGGTTAAGAAGAATCCTATGACAACATTTTAAAACAAAACAGCGTGTAGTCTCTCCCCAAAATCTACACCAGGCCCTTTGAGTCTGGTATAGATTTTAAAGTGAACTCCACACCAAAATTTGTAAAAAAAAAAAAACTGCGTGGGGTCCCCCCTAAAATTCATACCAGACCCTTATCCGAGTATGCAGCCTGGCAGGCCAGGAAAGGGAGGATGAGCGAGCGCCCCCCTCCTGAACCATACCAGGCCGCTTTCCCTCAACATAGGGAGGGTGCTTTGGGGTGCCCCCCAAAGCACCTTGTCCCCATGTTGATGTGGACAAGGGCCTCTTCCTGACAACCCTGGGCTGTGGTTGTTGGGGTCTGTGGGCCTGGGGCTTATCGAAATCTGGAAACCCCCTTTAACAAGTGGGCCCCCAGATCCCCGCCCCCCTATATCAATGGGTATTGGGCCCCCCCTATGTGAATGGGTACTGAGCCCCCCTGCCCCAAAGCCCCCACCCCCACGCCAAAAAAAAAAAACGGCGTGGGGTTCCCCTTGAATTCCGGAATGGGGGGGGGTCTCTTTGCTGTTATTTTTTTTATTTTTTTCATTTTTTTATCTGTATTTTCAGGAGCCGACAATACATTACAGCCGCAAGCAAGTTTAAATGACATTTTTTCCTTTAGAAATGTTAGTAATGCAGCAAGATCCATACATCGTACAGATGCAACACTTTGCAGGCACATTAGGAGACTCCCCAGGCACGATATTTAAAGGACTTTTTCATTTTTATTGTTTCACTTTAGGCATCTTTAAAATCACTGTTCCTTTAAAAACGATTGTTTTAAAAAAAAATTGCATTGATACATGTCCTCCAGGGCAGTACCCAGGTCCCCATACACTTTTTATGGCAATAACTTGCATATAAGTCTTTAAACTGAGGACTTTTGATTTTTCATGTTCATGTCCCATAGACTTTAATGGAGTTTGCATGTTCGCTAGTACCTTTCCCCTGTTCAAGATATTCTGGTGCGAACTGAACAGGGGGTTGTTCGACCGTTCTCCCTACTTGGGACCTGCATCTTACCCCCATATTTGAAAGGATTATAAAGATGCATGGAGATCACAGGAACAACAGGCATCCCACTGAACAGGAGAACAGAGCCTCCAGGTGTCTTTATTATCCCTTCACCATCCCATGTTTGGTCTAATGAATAAGTTGGGGACCTATCTTACTCTGAGTTCCAATCTTGGAGCAGTAGTCTTTATGAGGAATTCGAGTTTCCCCTAATACCAAGCTCAGAGCTCATCCCCTGGAATTATAGGTGACTGGCACATTTTAGGGAAAGCAGGAAACTGGAAGCTTTCACCAATGTGTTGTAAGCAAGCAACCTTTGGGCCCAACTGTCCATGCTTCATGACTGGGCTTTTCATTAGCTTTATAGGGAGCTCCGTCTTCCTCTTTCCTGAGGGGTTGGTTATATAGGAGAATTATACACAGTGTTTAGTGTTTCTTGTTTTTCTGCTTATTAGAACACTTGTTATACAGTACTCTTCTTTCCAACCCCCCCCTCCCCTCTTTTCATCCGCTGCTTACCTTTAGTCTACAAAGAGGAGGACAGGAGTTCTTTCCCTGTCCTTTTTTTTCTCTGTGTTCTCCCCTCCCATTCCCATCCCCTGCACCCACTCCTTTAGTCCTCCACTCCTACACAGACCATATCCTCACGTGACAGGACACACTCAACATTCCCATAATGACTTCTTAACATGCACAATCTCAAAGAGTCACCCCCAAATTACCTACTAAAATACACACCTGGAATGTAAAAGGTCTCAACATCCATGAGAAGAGATCAAGAGTGTTGGGTGATTTATGAAGAGCAAGAGTACATTCTTTCTTCAAGCATTTCTTTAAGAAACTCACTTTCTAACAAGGAAAGTGGAGAAACTCCCTAACATCTGCTACCCTCATGCCTATAATGGGACATCCATGGACTCTAGATCCAGATGCGTGAGCACTGTAATAGGGTGTTTTGCCAAATGGGAGTTCAAAGATTTCCAAGCGGACAATCAAGGCTGTTATGCTCCATGTAAACGGGACGTTGTAAATGGCCGTTTAGGAGCAGTTGGGCGTTTTTTTCATAAGCCCCTGAACCCACCTACATTCTATCTTATCTGTCCATGTACACAGGGTCGTTTACAGTAATTTGCAGGCAGTTGAGTTCATGGATGTTTTTTGGAACGCAAATTGCGTTCGAACGTGTGTTTCCCAGCGTTTCAAACGCAGAAACGCGGCCGAACATGCCCAAACGTGACCGGACGTGATGAACGTACGTTCAGCCACGTTATAAGTTTTTTTTCTTCCATTCAAAATCATTGGTTCCCTATGGGAGCCTATTGATTTGAATGGAAATCGCACCACAAGTCGGATCCGACTTGCGGCGCGACTTGCACTGTGAGAATCTTGAGGGGGAACTCCACGCCAAAAATGGGAAAAAAAACTGCGTGGGGGTCCCCCCCAGGTTCCAAACCAGGCCCTTCGGGTCTGGTATGGAATTTGAGGGTAGCCCCATGCCGAAAAAACGGCGTGGGGTCCCCCCAAAATCCATACCAGACCCTTATCCGAGCATGCAGCCCGGTAGGGCAGGAAGAGGGAGGGGACGAGCGAGCGGCCCCACCCCCCCTGGACCATACCAGGCCACATGCCCTCAACATGGGGGGGTGTTGGTGCTTTGGGGCAGGGGGAGCTCTGCACCCCCCACCTCAAAGCACCTTGCCCCCATGTTGATGGGGACAAGGGCCTCATCCCCACAACCCTTGGCGGTGGTTGTGGGGGTCTGCGGGCAGGGGGCTCATCGGAATCTGGAAGCCCCCTTTAACAAGGGGGCCCCCCAGATCCCGGACCCCCTTCCTATGTGAATGGGTATGGGGTACACTGTACCCCTACACATTCACCCCATAAAAGGCAGTGTATGTAAATAACGACAGGAGACGTTTTGGAAAGTTTATTAAAAATCTTCATCTGTTCTTCTCTGCTCTGGTCTTCTCCCTCTCCTGGTCTTCTGCTCTTTTGCTGTCCGCTCTTCTGCTCTTTTGCCCTCGGCTCTTCTCTTCTTCTTCTTCCTCCGGTCCTCCTCCGACTATGTCTCCGATGATTATGCCGGTCTCCGGTCTCTGCAGCTTGTTATATAGCCATTGCGGGCGTGGCCCCCGATGACGTCATTGGGAGGCCCTGCCCCCTCATGTCACAGATGACTCATCTGTGACATGAGGGGGCGGGGCCTCCCAATGGAGACATCGTCGGAGGAGGACCGGAGGAAGAAGAAGAAGAGAAGAGCTGAGGGAAAAAGAGCATAAGAGCATACCCATTCACATAGGGAGGGGTCCGGGATCTGGGGGGCCCCCTTGTTAAAGGGGGCTTCCAGATTCCGATGAGCCCCCTGCCCGCAGACCCCCACAACCACCGGCCAGGGTTGTGGGGATGAGGCCCTTGTTCCCATCAACATGGGGGCAAGGTGCTTTGAGGTGGGGGGTGCAGAGCTCCCCCTGCCCCAGAGCACCAACACCCCCATGTTGAGGGCATGTGGCCTGGTATGGTCCAGGGGGGGTGGGGCTGCTCGCTCATCCCCTCCCCCTTCCTGCCCTACCGGGCTGCATGCTCAGTTAAGGGTCTAGTATGGATTTTGGGGGGAACCCCACGCAGTTTTTTTGGCGTGTGCTACCCTCAAATTCCATACCAGACCCGAAGGGCCTGGTTTGGAACCTGGAGGGGACCCCCACGCAGTTTTTTTCCCGTTTTTGGTGTGGAGTTCCCCCTCAAGATTCTCAGTGCAAGTCGTGCCGCAAGTCGGATCCGACTTGCGGTGCGACTTCCATTCAAATCAATAGGCTCCCGTAGGGAACCATTGATTTTGAATAGAGGCAGAAAAAACGCTGCTAAAAGCAACGTGGCCAAACGTGCAATAACGCAAATGGAAAAAGCTACTGAAAGCACGTTTAACAGCTGCTTTTTCCCGGCGTCAGAACTAGCTTTGCAGGACGTTTTTTCTAACGTCCCGTGTACATGGAGCCTTAGTTGTTTGTAAAGATATACCATAAGGGACACTGGTGACATTAATCAACATCTATGTCCTAAATTTTAACCAAATAGAAGAAACTTATTTAGACAATTTCTTTACATTTGTAGGTGGTGACCTAAATGGGCATCTCCAGCAACACATAGGTGGCATAGTCTACTCAGTGTGCCGTGCTAGTTAGATGGTGATCTCTACTGGATATCTACAACTACACATCTCGCCTCTTGTACTTGTTTCTCTGTCATTTTAGGATGATCCCTAAAGCAGAGCACTGGGTAGACGTGTGGCAAATATTTTAAACAATAATAGAAAGTATACATTTTATTAGTCTGCTAACCAGTCCCATTTCTGGATTGAATATTTCTTCAACAAACAATCTAAATTACAATGTGTTGTCAACTCCAGTGATACTTGTACACTCTCAAATCATGCTCTTGATGCACTAGAAATGTGGCCTAATCAGAAAATTCATAAAATTTGGCATAGAAACTGGATTTATCCCCTTTACAAGATTATGAGGTTTAACGGGGGGTTTCTTTGAAACTCTCTACATACTTCCCTTAAATCAACAAGTGAAGATTTCTCTACTGACGCTCTGGGAAGCCAAAAAGTATTTCATCAGAGGGGTTCTTTTCTCCCAAGGTTCCAAGTGCAGAAAACATTTTGGAATTTCTGTCTTGGAAATTCTGTCTTGGAATTTCTGTCACAAAAAAAAAAAAAAATTGGCCCTCTTGGTCCTTAGGTCTTACAGATTCTCCTGGAAAAGACTAGAAGATTTCCTCTCCTATAAGATAAAGACCCAACATGCCAGATTTAGAAAACTTTTTTCATGAGACTGATAATAAACTAAGCAGAATACTAGCTAGAGCCCTTAAAGAAACAAGATTATAGTCATAATTTACAGTGAAAGATTCAGGCAAAGGAAAATTTCTGCATTTGCTGTCTCAACCATTGGTAAGAGCATTTAACTCGGTTCATGACAGCCACTACATTCTCTTAGATACGCTTACAGCAACCATTATTATTATTCCCAAGAAGGGAAAGTTCCAAAACAATGTTCCAGTTATCACCCAATCTTCCTATTAAATAGTGACCTGAAAATCTTTACCAAAAACTTGGCAAATAGGATGCTCCCCTTAATGCAAATAGTTAGTGCATAGCGATCAGGCAGGTTTCGCCCCAAACAGAGAAGCAAATGGTAACACTACCAGGGCGCACAATGCTATCCATTTGGCCCATCACACTGACACCCCCACCCTTCTCTTTTCATCATGCTGAAAAAGCATTTGATCGTGTAGAGTGGACCTTAATGAAGGCTGTTCTACAACACCTCAGGGCGGGAGAAAAACATGGGAAATGGTAGAGGAGATATATTCCCATGCTATGAAAACAGTAAAAATCAACCAGGTCTCCTCAGACCATTTTGAAATATTCAATGGATTGAGACAGGGATGTCTGTTAACTGCCCTAATTTTTATCATTACATTTGAACACCACCCCCCCCCCCCCCCTTATGTCAAATTAGAGCTAATACCAACATTACAGGCTTACCATCTCTGAACGGGAAACGTAAAGTAGCGGGATACGCTGGCAACTTACTTTTTTTCATTACGCGCCCAACTGCAACTTTTCCCAACCGACTTGAAGAGTTCAAAGATTATGGTCAGCATTCTAACTTTAAAATTAATTGACAAAAATTCAGAAGTCCTGAATATTATGCTTCCTCGTCATACCATTACCAACATCAAATCTTATTTTTCTTTCAGACGGCCTACCAATATATCACCTACCTTGGCACATGCCTTACCAATTAATATACTTTTTGCTGCAAACTTTCCGTTGCTCGTAACCAAAATTAAAAAAGACCTTATGAGATGGTTCTCACATTTTTAATGATTTGGGAGGAACAGCATTTTTAAGATGGATGTCCTCCCCAAACTGCTATATTTACTTCAAACCCCTCCTGAAAATATCCCTAAAATAACACTTAACCACTTTACGACCGGCGCACGACGATCTACGTCGGCACTCAGCCCCGGCCAGGCAAACTGACGTAGGCCTACGTCAGCACAATTTGCCGGCCCTGTGCGCGCTCCCGCGCGTCCCCGCCGCCGATGATGACTCGATTGGGTTCAGAACCGATCAGTCATCAGGTCCAGGCCAATCATTTTTGGTCTGGACCTGTTGATCGGTCCTGCCCAATCAGATCATCCTCTAAGCCTGTGAAATGTAAACACAGGCTTAGAGGAGATGTGCCCTCCCCCCACAACGGTCTTTTTGGATCCAGCGTGAGAGGAGAGCACATCTTACTGTGAGTACTGCACCAAGCACACCCACACACAGTTAGATAGGCACATTTCACCCCCGATCGCCCCCCCAATTAACCCCTACAGCACCTGACACAACACACACTATATACAGCATATAGCATATACCTATATACCTGTATAAGTGTGATTTGTGAACAGGTGTAGCCCTTGCGACCCCCCCTTTTCCACTCAAATTACCCCCCACCCCCCCCTAATAAAGATTTAACCCACTGATCCCCCCTGAACCCCCCCTGATCACCGCCGTTAACCCCTACACCCTCTGTCACATCAGCACTAATACAAACGCAATATACGGTGTTATTGTATTTTTGTATTAGTGTCATTGTGATCAGAATTAGCGCAGGCGACTAAGTTTCTGTCCCAAGAAGGTTTAGGGTCCCCGCCACCCGCCCAATAAAGATTTAAGCCCCTGACCCCCCCCTGATCACCCCTACACCCCCTGCCATAACACACACCGTATACAGTATATAGCATTTTGCTATATACCCGTATAAGTGTGATTTGTGGTCAGGTCTAGCGCTTGCGACCCCCCTTTTTTCACTTGAATTACCCGCCACCCCCCCTAATAAAGATTTAAGCCCCTGATCCCACCTGATCCCCCCCTGATCACCGCTAGTTAACCCCTACACCCTCTGTCACATCAGCACTAATACAAACGTAATATACTGTGTTTTTGTATTTTTGTATTAGTGTCATTGTGATCAGAATTAGCGCAGGCGACTAAGTTTGTGTCCCAAGCAGGTTTAGGGTCCCCCCCACCCGCCCAATAAAGATTTAATCCCCTGATCCCCTCCTGATCACCCCTACACCCCCTGCCACAACGCACACTGTATACAGTATATAGCATTTTCTATATACCCGTATAAGTGTGACTTGTGACCAGGTTTAGCGCTTGCCACCGTTCCTTTTATCCTTAGGATACCCGCCAGTCCCTTCCAATAAAGATTTAAACCCCTGATCCCCCCCTGATCACATCCCGTTAACCCCTACACCCTCTGTCACATTAGCACTAATACACACATAATATACTGTTTTTACTGTATTTTGTATTGGTGTCATTGTGACTTGAGGTTGCGCTAGCTAGCTAGTTTCTTTCCCAAAGGAGGTTTAGGGTCCCCGCCACCCCCCCCCCAGATCCCCAGCGCATAGTTTAGAAGTAACCCCTTGATTGCCACACACGCACGCACGCACGCACGCACGCACGCACCTACACTTCCATTTCTAGTATAGTGTTTGAACAGATCAATATCTGATCTGATCAGAACTATACTAGCGCCCCCATAGTTTAGGGTTCCCAAAACGCGGTGTTTGCACGATCAGTACTGATTCCGGCCAGCACCTGCGTTTAACCCTTTCACCCAGGCAAGTGTAGTAATCAATAGATTACTGTCACTTGCAAAAAAACACAAGACACAAAACCGCTGTGTTAGCAGAGTCAGGCCTGATCCCTGCTAGCATTAGCAGTTTTTTTTGTAGCGCTTGAAATAGTCTTCGACAACCAGGTGCTTTTATTACCTGTGAGTCGCATCACTGTACGAGTAAATTTAGTTGCCAAAATGACCAAACGTTCGTACAGGGATGAAGAGCTTCTCAGTTATATGCTGACCGAGTCATCTGATAGCGAAGGGGAAGCTACAATGACCGAATTAGTGTCAGTATATGAACCTGATGACGGCAGCGGCTCCCTGACAGATAGCTCCGACGACAGATGGGTCCCTGTTAGACCCAGGCGTACCCGACCCCATTCTGAAGTTGTTGTGATGCAGGAATCGCAGGGTGCTCGTATGGAGCAGAGTGTGGGTACTAGTGCCGCTCATCCTTCTGGCGACCTGGCAAGCGCCAGCGGCCTAGTACAACCTGGACCTAGTACAACCAGCACTGCAGTAAGACCTGGTGACGTGGCGAGTCCCCTAAGTGCAGTTGAAGCTGGTGCGGTGGCTAGCACAAGTAGTGGCCCGCAGCCACCGCGTATTCGAAGACAGGCCCGTAGAGCCCATAGTGCCCTCCCTGATGCGCTGGCATTTCCTAATTGGCAACCCACCGATACTACAGCGCCAGTACTTCCCCCATTCACCGCCCAACCTGGAATCCACGTGGAGACAGCTGGTTTTACGCCCCTGAACTTTTTTGAGCTGTTCTTCACGGAAGATCTTTACAGATCTATTGTGGATCAATCAAATTTGTATGCACAACAGTTCATCGCCGCCAACCCAAATTCACACCTTGCCAGACAATTCGGCTGGAAACCTATAACGGTTTCCGAATTTAAGATCTTTCTGGGCCTTTCCCTCCACATGGGCATAACTAAACAGAGTGAATTGCGGCTATATTGGTCCACTAGCCCAGTTCACCATATGCGCATGTACTCTGCCTCTATGTCCAGGACGAGATACGAGCAAATTCTGCGATTTATGCATTTCAGCGACAATGAACTCTGTCGTCCTCGGGGAGACCCTGCATACGATCGGCTCCACAAAATTCGGCCCCTCATAGACCACTTCAATCAGCGGTTTGCAGCCTTGTTTACCCCCGAACAAGTTGTCTGCGTTGACGAGTCCCTGATTAAATTTACTGGCCGCCTTGCTATGAAACAGTACCTCCCCAGCAAGCGTGCCAAGTACGGGGTCAAACTGTATAAATTGTGTGACAGGGCCACAGGCTATACAGTTAGTTTCCGGGTCTATGAGGGAAAAGATAGCTGTGTGGAGCCCCCCAACTGCCCAGACTACATAGGGAGCAGCGGTAAGATCGTTTGGGACTTGGTGTCACCCTTATCCGGAAAGGGGTACCATTTGTACGTGGACAACTTTTATACAAGCGTGCCACTATTTAGTCACCTTCTTGATTTACAAATTGGCGCATGTGGCACCGTGCGACCTAATCGCCGGGGCTTCCCCCAACGGCTTGTAGATTCCCGTCTTAGTCGGGGGGCGAGAGCCTGCTTGAAAACGGACAAATTACTTGCGGTGAAGTGGAAGGATACACGGGATGTTTATGTTCTGTCCTCCCTTCACCCAGACACGACGATCCAAATTCCTACGGCAACTGGCGTTGTGGAGAAACCCCTCTGTGTCCACGAATATAACCTTAACATGGGAGGGGTGGACCTTAACGACCAGCTTTTGGCACCGTATTTAGTTGCCCGTAAAGCCAGACGCTGGTACAAAAAAGTGTCTGTTTACCTATACCAATTGGCTATGCTGAACGCCTTTGTCCTATACAGGGCGTCAGGACGAACTGGATCTTTCCGGGAATTCCAGGAAGAGATCATCCTTGCCTACCTGTACCCAGGAGGCATGCCTGCCCAACTTCCCCTTCCAGATGCAGTGAGCCGGCTGCATGAGAGGCATTTTTCACATGTCCTCCCGAGTACCCCTACCCAAAGATGGCCCCAAAGAAGATGTCGTGTCTGTAGCAAGCGCGGATTTAGGCGTGACACCCGTTATTATTGTCCCAAATGTCCTGACCAACCTGGTCTCTGCATCGGGGAATGTTTCGAGCGCTACCATACACTAGTGGATTATTAGCGTAGGGTACAGCACGACACAGTGTAGGGCACATAAACACAGGGTCTCGAAGGATGTTGGATGTCCATCGACATTTTGAGAGACCCAAGCTGGAAGAGAAGATCGCAGATGATCGCAGTCCCTCCCAAATCAAGAAGTAAAGGAACAGTTAGAAAGAAAAATAAAAGGATCCAAAAACTGTTGTGGTGTCAGTAATTTTATATGTCCTTCTACTCCTTCCTACTATACTTTTTTTCAATGTCCTTTGTTTGTTTTTTCATTCTTTTGTGACCTGTTTCTCTTGCAGGTCCCTCGTCGGCTACCACGCATTGATTTTATATATTCTGACACAAACAGCGTTTGCGCTCAGCATATATGGATACCTTTGCTGATAGCAGCTGTGGTGATTTTCTGATTTCAGCACTGCAGTTAAAATCCTATTTTGGTATACGTGGATAGCGCCGTGTATACCCATCATTAAATTCAGTGGGTGGTTGTTTGGGCGGTTAATGATGAAAATCCAAAAACTGTTGTTGTCAGTCATTTTATATGTCCTTCTACTCCTTCCTACTATACTTTTTTTCAATGTCCTTTGTTTGTTTTTTCATTCTTTTGTGACCTGTTTCTCTTGCAGGTCCCTCGTCGGCTACCACGCATTGATTTTATATATTCTGACACAAACAGCGTTTGCGCTCAGCATATATGGATACCTTTGCTGATAGCAGCTGTGGTGATTTTCTGATTTCAGCACTGCAGTTAAAATCCTATTTTGGTATACGTGGATAGCGCCGTGTATACCCATCATTAAATTCAGTGGGTGGTTGTTTGGGCGGTTAATGATGAAAATCCAAAAACTGTTGTTGTCAGTCATTTTATATGTCCTTCTACTCCTTCCTACTATACTTTTTTTCAATGTCCTTTGTTTGTTTTTTCATTCTTTTGTGACCTGTTTCTCTTGCAGGTCCCTCGTCGGCTACCACGCATTGATTTTATATATTCTGACACAAACAGCGTTTGCGCTCAGCATATATGGATACCTTTGCTGATAGCAGCTGTGGTGATTTTCTGATTTCAGCACTGCAGTTAAAATCCTATTTTGGTATACGTGGATAGTGTCGTGTATACCCATCATTAAATTCAGTGGGTGGTTGTTTGGGCGGTTAATGATGAGTAATACTACGCATTATTCCTGTGCTGATTTCTGATAGGTTCTCTTTTTTTCCGTTCAGCCCACAGGCTGCATGAAAAAAAAAAAAACCTATATGCCAAACAAGGACCAGCAATGTACTGGTACGTTGCTGGACTTTGAGTGGTTATACCAGGATGATGCCTGCAGATTTAGGCATCATCTTGGTATCGTTTTTTACAGCCAGCGGTCGGCTTACATGTAAAAGCAATTCTAGCAGGTAATTGGCCGCTAGACTGCTTTTACATGCAGTGGGAGGGGCCTCCCCCCCCCCACCGCCGCCTTCCGCAGCCTTCCATGGTTTTTCTCTGGCTCTCCTGTCCCACCGGTTAACCCGAGAGTGCAGCCGGTGGTTCAATTATCTAACCATAGAGCTAATTGGAGATGAGAATGGCTCCAATCATCTCTATGGCCTAAGATGCCGGAGGCTACGAGCATTTTATGACTTCTGTTTCGCCAGAAATAAACAGGGCCATTGGGAAATTGGGAAAGTATTTTATCACACCAATTTTGGTGTGGTCAGATGCGTTAAGGTCAGAGGAGAGATCTAGAGTCTAAAAGACCCCAATTTTTTTTAAAAAGAGTACCTGTCACTACAGATTGCTATCATAGGGGATATTTAAATTCACTATGATAACAATAAAAATGATTTAAAAAAAAAAAAAAATTAAAGGAAAGGTGTCAAAATAACATAAAAAAGCAAAAGAAAAAAAAAAAAAAAAAAAAAAAAAAAATTGAGCCCCCCCCCTTACCCCCGGTGCTTGCGCGCAATGGCGCACGCAAGCGGTGGACTAGTGTCATATGTAAACCACAATTGCAGCATGCATGTGAGGTATCGCCGCGATCGCCAGATCGAGTGCAGTAATTCTTGCAGTAGACCTCCTCTGTAAGTCTAAAGTGGTAACCTGTAGAGACTTTTAAAGGTTTTCAAAAATGTACATACGTTTTTGTCGCTGCGCAGGCATGCGCAATTTTTAAAGCATGTCATGTTAGGTGTCTATGAACTCGGCATAAGATCATCTTTTAAATTTTACCAAAAAAATTGGAATTATATAGTGTATTTGTGCAATAAATTAAAAAAAAATGTATTTTTTTCGCAAAAATTGCGTTTGGAAAATCTGTGCGCAAATACCGTGTGACAAAAAAATTTGCAACATCCACCATTTTATTCTATAGGGCCTCTGCTTTAAAAAAATATATAATGTTTGGGGGTTCAAAGTAATTTTCTAGTAAAAAAAAAATATTTTTTCATGTAAACAAAAAGGCACAGAAAAGGCTTGGTTTTCAAGTGGTTAGAAGAGTGGGTGATGTGTGGATAAGATTGAGTATAAAATGCCGGAACTGTTCAAACACCCCCCTAATGACCCCTTTTTGAAAAGTAGACACCCAAAGCTTTTTTCTGAGAGGCATGGTGAGTCCATGGAGTATTTTATATTTTGCCACAAGTTTCGGGAAAATTATTATTTTTTTTTTTTTTTGTTGTTTTTTTACAGAAAGTTGTCACTAAATGATATATTGCTCATGCATGCCATGGGAATATGTGAAATGACACCCCAAAATACATTCTTTTGCTTCTCCTGAGTACAGGGATACCACATGTGTGAGACTTTTTGGGAGCCTAGCTGTGTACGCGCCCCCGAAAACCAATCCACATCTTCAGGTTTTCTAATGGCGTAAATTGCTGATTTTACCCCTGACTACCTGTCACAGTTTCAGAGGCCCTGAAATTTCAAGATGGCACAAAACCCCCCCAAATGACCCCATTTTGCAAAGTAGACACTCCAAGCTACTGGCTGAGAAGTATGGTGAGTCCATGGAATAGTTTATATTTTGCCACAAGTTTCGAGGAAAAAAATTTTTTTTATTTTTTTTTATTTTTTTACACAAAGTTGTCAGTAAATGATATATTGCTCACACAGGCCATGGGTATATGTGAAATGACACCCCAAAATACATTCTGCTGCTTCTCCTGAGTACAATGATACCCCATGTGTGAGACTTTTTGCCAGTCTAGCCGCGTACAGGACCCGGAAAACCAATGCGCACCTTTAGGCTTTCTAAGGGCGTAAATTGTTAATCTCACTCCTTACTACCTATCACAGTTTTGAAGTCCATAAAAAGCCAAGATTGCACAAACCCCCCCAAATGACCCCATTTTGCAAAGTAGACACTCCAATCTATTTGCTGAGAGGCATGGTGAGTATTTTGCAGCTCTAATTTTTTTTGGAAAATGAAGAAAAAACAGGAAAATGCATTTTTTTTCCTCTTTTTTCAATTTCCAAAACTTTGTGACAAAAAGTGAGATCTGCAAAACACTCAACATGCCTCTCTGCAAATAGCTCAGGGTGTCTACTTTCCGAAAAGGGGTCATTTGGGGGGGGGTTGTGCTGTCTTGGCATTTCATGGCCTCCAAAACTGTGATAGGTAGTCAGGAGTGAAATCAACAATTTACGCCCTTGGAAAGCCTGAAGGCGATGATTGGTTTTCGGGGTCCTGTACTCGGCTAGACTGCAAAAAAGTCTCACACATGGGGTATCCCTATACTCAGGAGAAGCAGCAGAATGTATTTTGGGGTGTCAGTTCACATATACCCATGGCATGTGTGAGCAATATATCATTTACTGACAACTTTGTGTAAAAAAAAAAAAAAATATATATATATATATATATATATTTCCCGGAACTTGTGGCAAAATATAAAATATTCCATGGACTCACCATGCCTCTCAGCAAATAGCTTGGGGTGTCTACTTTCCAAAATGGGGTCATTTGGGGGGGTTTTGTGCTATCTTGGAATTTTAGGGCCTCCGAAACTGTGATAGGTAGTCAGGAGTGAAATCAACAATTTACGCCCTTGGAAAGCCTGAAAGTGGGGACTGGTTTTCGGGGACCTGTACTCGGCTAGACTGCAAAAAAGTCTCACACATGGGGTATCCCTGTACTCAGGAGAAGCAGCAGAATGTATTTTGGGGTGTCATTTCACATATACCCATGGCATGTGTGAGCAATATTTCATTTACTGACAACTTTGTGAAAAAAAAAAAATATATATATATATATATATTTCCCGGAACTTGTGGCAAAATATAAAATATTCCATGGACTCACCATGCCTCTCAGCAAATAGCTTGGGGTGTCTACTTTCCAAAATGGGGTCATTTGGGGGGGTTTTGTGCTATCTTGGAATTTTAGGGCCTCCGAAACTGTGATAGGTAGTCAGGAGTGAAATCAACAATTTACGCCCTTGGAAAGCCTGAAAGTGGGGACTGGTTTTCGGGGACCTGTACTCGGCTAGACTGCAAAAAAGTCTCACACATGGGGTATCCCTGTACTCAGGAGAAGCAGCAGAATGTATTTTGGGGTGTCATTTCACATATACCCATGGCATGTGTGAGCAATATTTCATTTACTGACAACTTTGTGAAAAAAAAAAAAAAAATATATATATATATATATTTCCCGGAACTTGTGGCAAAATATAAAATATTCCATGGACTCACCATGCCTCTCAGCAAATAGCTTGGGGTGTCTACTTTCCAAAATGGGGTCATTTGGGGGGGTTTTGTGCTATCTTGGAATTTTAGGGCCTCCGAAACTGTGATAGGTAGTCAGGAGTGAAATCAACAATTTACGCCCTTGGAAAGCCTGAAAGCGGGGACTGGTTTTCGGGGACCTGTACTCGGCTAGACTGCAAAAAAGTCTCACACATGGGGTATCCCTGTACTCAGGAGAAGCAGCAGAATGTATTTTGGGGTGTCATTTCACATATACCCATGGCATGTGTGAGCAATATTTCATTTACTGACAACTTTGTGAAAAAAAAAAAAAAAAAAATATATATATATGTATTTCCCGGAACTTGTGGCAGAATATAAAATATTCCATGGACTCACCATGCCTCTCAGCAAATAGCTTGGGGTGTCTACTTTCCAAAATGGGGTCATTTGGGGGGGGTTTGTGCTATCTTGGAATTTTAGGGCCTCCGAAACTGTGACAGGTAGTGCAGAGGTGACATGCACAATTTACGCCATTAGAAAACCTGGGAGTGTTGATTGGTTTTCGCGGTCCTGTACACAGCTAGGCTCCCAAAAAGTCTCACACATGGGGCATCCCCATACTCAGGAGAAGTGGCAGAATGTATTTTGGGGTGTAATTCCACATATACCCATGTCATGTGTGAGAATTTTATCTTTTAGTGACAACGTTGTGTAAAAAAAAAAAAATAAAAAAAAAAAATAGTAATATTCCCAAAACTTGTGGTAAAATATAAAATATTCCATGGACTCACCATGCCTCTTAGCAAACAGCTTGGGGTGTCTACTTTCCAAAATGGGGTCATTTGGGGGGGTTTTGTGGTATCTTGACATTTCAGGGCCTCCTAAACCGTTAGAGGTAGTGAGAAAATGCAATGAAAAATGTACGCCCTTTGAAATTCTGATGGTGGGGATTTGTTTTTGTGGTCCCGTACACAGCTAGGCTCCCAAAAAGTCCCACATATGTGGTATCCCTGTACTCAGGAGAAGCAGCAGAATATATTTTGGGGTGTAATTACACATATACCCATGGCATGTGTGAGCAATATATCATTTCAATGACAACTTTGTGTAAAAAAAAAAAAAAAAAAATTTTTAGTCATTTTTCAAACACCTGTGACAAAAAAATGAAATATTCAATGAGCTCAACATGCCTCTCAGAACATTCCTTAGGATGTCTACTTTCCAAAAAGTGGTAGTTTGGGGGGGTTTTGTACTGCCCTGCCATTTTAGCACTTCATGAAATGAGATAGGCAGTCAAAAATTAAAGCTGCGTAAATTTCTGTATTTACACCATAGTTTGTAGACGCTATAACTTTTGCGCAAACCAATAAAAATACGCTCATTGAATTTTTTTTTGTCAAAGACATGTAGCTAAATATATTTTGGCCAAAAAAAAATACATAAATTGAGTATATTGGATATTTTTTAAAAGACAAAGTTGAAAATGTCATTTTTTTGCAAAATTTTCGCTCTTTTTTTATTAATATCGCAAAAAATAAAAAGCGCAGAGGTGATCAAATACCACCAAAAGAAAGCTCTGTTTGTGGGAAAAAAAGGACGTAAATTTCGTTTGGGTACCACATTGCATGACCGCACAATTGTCAGTTAAAGTCACGCAGTGCCGAGTCGTAAAATACCCCCTGGTCGGAATGGGGGTAAAATCTTCCGGGGCTTAAGTGGTTAATCAGGTTTAGATCTTAGCAACTTTATATGGGCACAAAAATCCTATAGACTGTGTTATTTTCTTTAGTCTCAGCCCAAACAGAAAGGTGTGTTGGGTTTCCCTAACCCGCTCAGATAACACGAGGCTGTACATTTGACTAGAATTTGACTAGAATCTTAGAATGGTGTACCCACAGCCTCAATAAACGTGGGATCCAGTTGGAACAAGTGACATCCAGAATATAACTTTTTTGTCTGTCTTGGTTTAAGGAAGAGCTTCCATGGCCCATCTATAATCACCCACTAATAGGCAACACTATCCAACTCCTATACTCAGACAAGAAGTACAGTATATCCTGATTAACCATTCTCCACCTAGAAATTTAGATAAGGCAGTGCAGCCCCTTCTTGATAGAGGTCAGTTCAGACTGAAACATTTCCTTGCCCTTAGTGACTTTAAATCATTTTTGGAAATGCAAATAGTGGTCCAACCTCCTATACTGCCGTGGCGAGCCTTTCAAATCCCTTACTTTCTCACACAAACAAGGGGAAGACATTATCCCCCACCCCCTATGGCCACATTTGAAGAATTTTCTACATCTACCTCTCTAATCCAACACAAACTTTTCAAATCCCTTATGATACTCTTCTCTTGCCTTGCAAAATGGGAGAAGGTCTTTTTTCTGACAATTTTTTTAACCAACCAAGAAAACCGATTCTTCATTTTACCGCATCTATTTTTATACAGCATCTATTTCTAGCCAAATCCAGGAAATAGGATTCAAGTGTTGCACTAGTATAGGGTCCCAAAGACCCTGCATAAGATCTTTCAACAATGCTCCCCCTCACTCTGCTGGAGATGCCAACAACATGAGAAATCAATACTACACAGACTTGAAGCTGCCCACTCCAGAACAACTTTTGAACCCAGGTGAGGACTACGCATGTCTTGTCTTTTTTTATACGCTTCTGTTCCATTGTTATATGGTGAATTACTGTATTTTCTTCGCTTGCCCTGGGGATTATTACAGCTTGTTGCAGTGATGGCTTTACCACTGAATGATACTTTCTGTCATTGTTTCTAATGTTGATGCTTTAAAATTTCAATAAAAACCATTGAAAATGAACCTAGGTGAGGGAAATTTTGGTTTATTCTTACAGCTATCCGTCTGAGCGACTGCCTTTCTCCTCCATCTTACACCTATGCCAGTAATATGTTAAAAGTTGTCACAATTGTTTTATCTTCTGAACGCCACCAAAGCCCTGATTCCTTTATTTTGTAAACAGATTACTCCCTCTTTATTGAGTCCCGGTTCACACTAGGGCGACCTGTGAGGCGACCTGGTCGCCTCACAGGTTGCCGCAGGTCGCCTCCCATAGGGAAGGTGCGGACCCGTTCTAATAGGAGCGACACAAGTCGTTCCGACTTAGAAAAAGGGTCCGGAGCTTCTTTGGGGCGACCAGGAGGCGACCGCCATAGACTTCAATGTTATGAAGTCCGTGGCGGCCGCTCCGAGGTCGCGGCGCGCTGCTCGCACCGTGACCTCGGAGGTCGCGGTGCGAAGTAGCATCGCCCGTATGTGAACAGGGCCTTAAGAGATTAGAGTGGCTTAACAAAGTTAACAAGATTAAAACCATGGAAGAAATTGTAGCTTCCTCAAATCTCAAGGAGGAAACATTTTGTGAAATCCCCCCTCTCTTGTTTTCCTCGTCTTGGGTCATAGATACTGTTTTAACTCCATGTGCAGCAAAACCTCATCTACAGATCTCAACACACCTTTACAAAAAGCACATTCATACTTGTTACCTTACTGCACATTGTCTAAAACATGTCCCTACCAAGTTTGAAGGGTATGGACAGTGCCCGATTTATAAGAGGGCAAAAGGGGCATCTGCCCTGGACCCCCATGACAGAAGTCCCCTCCCTATACAAAATAAATATAAAACTATTTTAAAAAATTATATAAACAATTAAAAAAAAGTTAATACAATAATATAAAATATGTGATAAATTAAAATTGCTTTCTTTTTTCGAATGTTTCTTAGGAAACAATATTTCCTGACAGACTCCATGGCAGCATATGTATCGGGTTTGGCCCCGCCTCTAAACCTACCCTATAGGACATCCACTCCCATAAATCTTTGCACCTGTTCAGCACCCGTGTTCCTTTTTTGTCCTCCTAACGGATTACCTGTTTCCTACCTGAAGACGGATCCCAGGAGATGGATATGACTCTGCCATTCGGGTATTGAGTGTTTTCTCCAATAAGCCCCAGCTGCTGCGGGGTATGGAGTAGGGACGAAGATGTGTGCAGCCCTTGGCCAAAAAGCCCAGCTGCTGCAGGTGGCCTGTACCCTAAATATGAAGTCCGGTGTGTCTGAATTCCCATCCATCCCTGGTGACTAGCGGTTTTCATTGGTGGTCAGTGAGTACCCCTTCCTAATTTGTTTTTTTCTCCATGGCAGCCTCATTTGTATTTATAGCCTTCCTTTTCTGTGTGCTTACCTTTTTTCCTGGTTTTTCCCTGTTGGCTAGTGCTCCGGGGCCGGTCAGTGCTCACTTCCTGACCGGCCGCCGGTTTCTGGCTGCCGCGCATGTGCGAGCGCCTCGGTAACGAGGCTTGGTTCTTGCGCTTGCGCAGTGGCGGCACGGCGCATGCACAGTAGGTATTTTCGGCGCCGCTTGATGACGCAAGCGGGTGCCATTTTTAAAGAACCCTTCAGGTGTCAGCAGAGTGTGTATTCTACACACTCTGCTATAGGAAGACAGTTCTTCTGTTCCTGTTCCATTATATGTGATTTTTGCCTGCTGCATCTGCTGCTACTGTGCATTGAGCCCACCCAGGTTTCCTGGTGAGTACGTTGACCCCAGGATTTTGGGAGTTTTTTCTTTCCCCCCTCTCTTCTTCCTTCTCTGATACCGTTGTCCGGCTCACCCTGTAGGTCAGCGCCAGAATGGAAGCCTCCCCGCCCTCCTGTGGTCAGCCCGCCCTTAACAGGTATGCAGAACTTGGGGGTTGGGGTGCATAGAGAGGGGGGATTAGGTCATTTATTTTTGTCCCTGGCTCCCGGTTTGTCTTGGTCTATTCCTTTGTTTTACAGCCCTCCTAGGTCAGATGTTCGACAATCCTCACGCAGGAATGAGCATCGCTCGAGGTCCCCATCAGGCTTCCAGCTTCAGGGGAAGGCATCTGCCTCAGCTGGCCCCTCGCGACACCCAGACAGATTGGGTTGTTGGGGTTGTGGTGCACGTGTCCCTGAAGACAATACGATGCGCGACAAGTGCTCCTCCCAGGCTGCGGGAGAGAGGGACAATTCAGACCAATGACTGGAGGCCCTAGTGAAGAGGGTCATCAAGGATTCCCTGGCAGAATTGGGAATAGGTCGGGCGCAGAGCCCATAAGTGAATCCTCCAAGCCCCCCCCCTGGAAGAGCACAGACTAGGGAGGATCCTAAAATCTCTCAGCCTTCCTGTCGGATAGTGACTCGGAAGTGGAGGACCCTTGCTTGGGATTTGAGTATGCTCTCGTCCCCTCCCTGGTGAGAGCGGTAAGAGAGACCCTGAATTGGGAAGATCCAGCTATTTCTCCGCCAAAACAGAATAAATTCTTCAAACAGCGCTGCAAAGAGTGACTTAATTTCCCATTTCTAGGTGAATTGGGGGATATTATTATGGAGGAATGGAGTAAAGTGGAAAGGAAGAACTCCATGCTTTCCAAAATGTCCCGGCTGTATCCTTTCAAGGAGGAAGATATAAAACATCTAAAATCTCCTTCCTTGGTGGACGCCGCAGTCATGAGGCTGGTCATACATTTGACCCTTCCACTAGAAGATACAGCCTCCTTTTTAAAAATCCTCTAGATAGAAGAATGGATTCTGATCTTAAGAGAATCTATCTGACTGTAGGAATGGCATGCAAGCCGGCACTGGCCTTGGCCGCAATGTCCAAAGCGATGGAGTTATGGTCCGACTCAGTGGATGAGTCCTTTCGGAGTGTTTCTGAGGAGGCTGCCAGAAGTTCCCCCGATTCAGGAACTCGGATGGCTGACCCAGCTTCCAAGCAGATCTGGTGCCGTATTCCCTTTGGGGGTTCCTCCCTCTTCAGGAATAAGCTGGACGGGGCTATAACCCAGGCTACAGGCGGCAAGTCTGTTTTTTTCTCCCTCAGAATTAACGCCCTCTCAATCCAAAGAAGGGGCAGCCCAGGAGGTATGTTCCAGATCGTGCCAAGGTAGCACGCACCTATAGACCTGGCAGAGAGCTTGGTCGTAATTGGAGATTAAGACAAACCTCCTCTCAGGAGCCCTCAAAGAGTGTCCCTTCTGGCGACCTTGATACGACCGGGTCCTTTTAAGATTGGGCCCGCTCAGGCATGTCGGGTGGGGGCTCGGTTGCTACACTTCCCGTGTGTCTGGGAGGCATCAGTACGGGACCTCTGGACTGTCAGGCTGGTCACATGCGGACACAAGTGACCTTCAGCAAAGCACCAACACCCAGTTTTTCTTCCTACCTCCCTGTCACCCTCAGGGGAGAAGCGCCAGGTACTATTTTTCCTTCATAGAGTTTCTGGTGTCTCAAGGGGCTGTCATCTCCGTACCAGAACAAGAGTGTGGCAAGGAATCTATTACCCTCTCTTTCTCGGTACAAAGAAAATCGTATCGTGGAGACCATTCATCGTTCTGACCTTCCTTAAGCGATTTATCAAAAAGAAAAGGTTCAAGATGGAAACTCTTCTTTCTATTCAACAGGCGGTTCAACCAGCAGGCTGGATGGTGTCCATAGACTTAAGGGACGCATACTTCCATGTCCCTGTTGCACAAGATTTCCAGAGATATCTCAGTTTTTTTCCTTCAGGCAATTGCACCTGCGGTTTACTTGTCTCCCCTTCGGGCTTTCCACGTCTCCACGAACCTTTTAGAAAGTTTTTGCTGGTTGTGGTAGCTCTGTTGAGAACAAAGGGCATTCGTATTCATCATTATTTGGACGACATTCTTCTCTTGTCCCAAGACAGAACTCAGCTGTAGATGCAACTGGACCAAGTCGTGTCCACCCTTCAAACGTTTGGTTGGCTGCTAAGTTTGGAGAAGAGCCATCTATTCCCACCCAGTCCCTCGTCTACCTTGGGGCCCTGTTCAAACACAGCGACAGCGACAGTGTTTCTTCATTAGGAAAAAGTCGCAGTGGTCTGGGACAGAATTCTCCACGCCCTCTCATCGCCTCACCTCCAAGCGTGTCAGGGCTTGAGAATCATCTGGACCATGGTGTACATGGCTCCCATGGTAAAATGGGCTCTATGGAGAATGAGACCCTTACAGAAAGGTTTTCTTCAACAGTGGGATACCTGGCATCTGGATCAGTCCATCTTCCTGACTCCAGCCATGAGGGTGTCTTCCATGGTGGTGACATCGGGAACGTCTTCTGAGATGCCATTCTCTTGTGCTAACCTCATGGATTCTGGTGACCTCGGATGCCAGCAGCACAGGTTGAGGGGCCCATTGCCTCTCGGAAGTGGCTCAGGGCAAATGAAACCTTTCCTCTCGGGGAATAGTTACCAACATTCTGGAGCTACGAGCGGCTCTTCGAGCTCTGCAAATGCTCCTTCACTTGACAAAGGGGTTTTCAGTGATGCTAAGACTGGACAACACCTCGGCAGTCGCATATATAAGGAAGCAAGGAGGGACACGTAGTTGGTCCCTGCTGCAAGAGGTGGAACCGATTATGGCCTGGGTGCAAAAGAACTTGTCCAATCTGTCAGCAGTGTATGTTCCGGGGGTCCAAAATGTCCAAGTCGATTTTCTATCGCGTGTGCAGTTGGACGACAACAACAAGTGGTCTCTCCAGAAGATGTCTTCAAGTGGATCCTGAACCTGGGTTTCTCCCCAGAGGTCAACCTCTTTGTCTCCCCTCACATCCGCAAGTTGCAGAAATTCTATGCGAGATTCAGAGATCCTCAAGCTTCCGGGGTAGACACCCTCAAGGATCAGTGGAGGTTCCGCAGGGCATATGCCTTCCCTCCGGTTCCAATATTCCTGCAGTTTCTTTGGAGACTCAGGTCAGAAGCAGTGGAAGTACTGGCCGTGATACCACCTTGGCACAACAGGCCTTGGTTCCCTCTTCTAACACTCTCAGTATTCAGGATCCAATTCCGCTGCCCTCAGGCAAGATCTACTATTACAAGGTGCCATACTGCATCCTTGCCCAGCCTGACTACACCTGAAGGCTTGGTTATTGAGAGGGGAAGGCTACAGGCCTTGGGGTGCCCCAAAAAAGCTATCTCTACACTTCTGAGTGCCAGACGGAGTTCAACCAACAGAGTGTATGAGAGAATCTGGTCAAAATTCTCCTCACATCTGGCCGCCAGGTCCAACCCTCATTCATCCATCAGGTCCCAGGATGTGTTGAGTTTTCTGCAGTCTGGTCTAGATCTTCCACTCTCAGTAAGCTCCCTTAGAGTCCAGGTTTCGGCTATTTCAGCTTTTTCCGGTTTTCCTTGAGCTAGCCATACTCTGGTCTGACAATTTTTTCAAGGGGGCAGTAAGACTCAGGCCCCAGAAGAAGCCAAGATTCCCTAAGTGGGATCTCCCCTTAGTTCTGGATTTTCTTTCACAACGTATCCGTGATACAGATGAAACTCTTACCGTCAAGGAATTGACATTAGTAACTGTTTTCTTGGTATCCATTACATCCGCGAAGAGAGTCTCTGAAATAGGAGCCTTAGGGGTGCGGGAGCCCTTCCTAACCTTTTTTCCAGACAGGATAGTCTTAATCCCTATGTTGGAAGCAAGACCAAAGGTTACCTCTGTCTTTCATGAGAATGTGGAGATAGTTTTGCCTACCTTTAGGCAGGAAGAGGGCTCTTCTGTCCATCCGCTGGATGTTGGATTTTGCCTCAAACAGTATCTGAAAGCTACGGTTTCCTTCTGGCAGTCAGATCATCTGTTTGTCACCTTCAGTGGAAAGATCAAGGGACTTCGGGCTTCTTCAAAGTCTATCTCTTCTTGGTTTATCCAAGCTATCCACTGCGCTTACAGGGCTGAGGGCTTGACTCCTCCAGTGGCGGTTACGGCTCACTCAACTCTGAGTGTTTCCACTTCTTGGGCAGTCTCCAGACATGTCGCGCCCGAAGTGATTTGTAGAGCAGGATCACGGTCCTCTATAATTACCTTTTTGTCTTTATGTTGAGCCGGCGGCTCTTTCTTCTGTTAATGTTGGTTTACAAGTCCTGTCAGTTGACAGAGTAAAGTAAACTTTTGTTCAGCACCTGCCCACCCTGTTTGTGTACGGCGAGTTATTTCCCGATACGTATGCTGCCATGGAGTCTGTCAGGAAAATGGAAAATTGATATCAAATACTTACCGTAATTTTCCTTTCCTGATGGACTCCATGGCAGCAGGAGTTCCCTCCCAGTTTCTATGGAGGATAGTTACAGAACACGTGTGCTGAACAGGTGCAAGGATTTATGGGAGTGGACGTCCTATAGGGTAGGTTTGGAGGCGGGGCCAAACCCGATGCGTATGCTGCCATGGAGTCCATCAGGAAAGGAAAATTACGGTAAGTATTTGATATCAATTTTCCATTTTTCCTGCCATCATCTTTTTCTCTGGACTGGTATATTGTATAAAAATTAATATTGGTGGCTAAAGTGAACCACAAATGGGGTTAATTTACTAAAGACACATAGACTGTGCACTCTGTAAATGAAAATGTGGTGACGTGTTACTTTGTAGATGATACCCAATCAGGTTCAAGGGAAAAAAAAACATTTTTGCTTGCACATGATTGAATTATGCAAATAAGCAGAGCTTCACCACATTTACTAAGGTCTGGGGTAAATAATTGCAACTGCACTTGCAAAGTGCACAGTTTACTTACCTTAACCTCCCTGGCGATATGATTATGTCTGGAAGTTTATACCAAAAGCGGTACAATTTTTTGCATGGAAATTTGGTGTTATGTATTATAGGCCTACAATTCTTAGTAATTACTGACTTAAACCTGACCAAAACAAGACTCTAGTAGACATCCCAGATGTGATAAATTTTGAAACACAAAATCATGAATTATAATCTCATAAATAATGTAATTTTATTCAATAATGTAGTAAATAAGGAAATTTGTCAAAGAAAGAAAATTCAATACACATGCTGCGTGTGATAAATTTTGAAACAAGGAACTACACAAAGTCCGACGTCACAATCAGGACAATGGAACCTGGTTTCCTTTCGGACTTTCTTTCCATTTCTATCGCGTTTTGAGCAGCAAACAACACACATCCTGGTCGGTGCTGCCTTTTTTGCAGTTGGCGGGATATAGTCTGCAAAGTGACGGCCGGTCAGACGTTCTGGGTTGACCACGTCAACAGCGCGACGTCCAGGTCTATTTACAACTCCTGATGGTGTCTGGTGCTTTACAAAAATCTGCTCAGCCACCTTCCAGACAAACTCGGAATGAGCAAGAGGCTTGTCAATGTTGGCTTTGTGCAGGATGTAAGCGTTCCAAAGACATTGTTCCAGAAGGTGTCTGAATATTTTTTTATAATATTTTTTTTGCTGTTTTCGCATAGCGGGATAGAAGGTCATGGCCTGATCGGCTCTGTCGACACCTCCCATTGTTTTGTTATAGTCAATCACGACCTGTGGTTTCAGCACATCTGTCCCACATTTTGTGTGGACCATGGCAGTGGAGGTATTGTGCACAGTGCTCATGAGACACACATCCTTCTTGTCTCGCCATCTCATTGCCATCATCTTACCCTTCTGCCAGGCAACCATTTCTCCGGTTTTTAGTTTTTTTTTGGCAAACAAAGATGGCATGTCTCGTCGGTTAGGCCTAACGGTACCATATGCGTCGGTTCTATTTTGTAGCAAAACATCATATAGTTCCGGGGAAGTATAGAAGTTGTCCGTGGTCACACAATATCCCTGGTTCAGCAATGGCTCCAGAAGTGTCAGGACGGATTATGTGGCCATCCCATAGCCGCTGTACCTGGGGTTGAATTTAGTGCCTTTGCCGGTGTAAATTACTGAATTCCATATGTACCCCGTGGATGACTCGCAGAGCATATATGATTTGATGCCAAACCGCGCTCTTTTGGATGCGATGTACTGAATCCAGCTTAGGCGACCCTTGTAGGCCATCAAACTCTCATCCACACTGACGTCCCTTTCTGGCACGTAGGTCCGCTGGAAATTGGCCACAATAATTTGCCATACCTCCCAGATTTTTTTCAGTTTGGGCGCAGGATGCGTGGCCTCATCAAACTCCTCATTGTTTGTGAAGTGGAAATACTTCATAATCAGGGAGAAGCGATACTCAGACATCACGGTGCCAAAGAACGGAGTGGCCAGTAACCTGTTGGTGGTCCAGTACCATTTCTGGAACGGTTTCCCCACCAACCCCTGAAGAAAGAGGAGTCCCAGAAACAGCCACATGTCCTCTTTTGTCACTGGTTCCCACTTTCTTCTTCTGGAAAGCCTGGCATGCAGCGTAGCGGATTGCTGCTCTTGGTAGCGATTCGTCTCCGTGACAATTATTTCAATTACCTCCTCAGTGAGGAATAATTGCAGGTATGCCAGAGGGTTGTCACGCTCGACATCTACCTTCATCCCGGGTGATCTGGTGAACGGGAATCTTGGGGGCGCTACCTGGTCTGCATCGCAATCAATAGCGCACCAAGTGCGCACATCGCTCAGGTCAGGTGCAGGGTCATCGCCGTTGTCACTTGCCAGATCCGTGTCAATGTCAGTGTCAGATGACAAATCACCCCATGACTCGCTATCGCTCACTTCCGCGAGCACCTCCGGGTCGCTGTCGCTGTCACTCAGCTGGTCCAAAAGCGCTTTAGACTGGCGCTTTTTTGATGCCATAATATATATATTTTTGGGCACAAATCACAAGTATAATGTCAGAAGGGGCACTGTACTGTCAGATCTGAGGTAATCTGTGGTGATACAGTGTAATCCTCTCAGATTACAGTGTATCATCGCTGGATCGCCGGGACAAGGTAAGTGCATTACTCGGGGAGCCAAGGGGGCTCCGCTGGCACTCTGCAATACTACCCCGAGCGTGACTTGGGGTTACCGCTCCTGATAGAAAAAATTAACCCACGAGTCACGCTCGGGATCACCACCAGGGAGGTTAAGTAAATCATCCCCATAGAGTGCTTATGCTCTTAATATAGGTGGCCTATGACTGCAGGTGTACATGTGCATGCATGACCTCAGAATCCTGTTGTGTCATGCATTTTAAAAATGTGAGACTGTCACTGAGAATGTAAACCAAATCTGTGTATGCGAGCCCCCCAAGGTCTAAATCTGGCCCTAGGTGTGAAGTTAGAACATCTATGCAGATACCACACAGGAAACAGCCTTAGCTACATCAAATGTGTTTTGTGACCAGCCTTTACTTAGCATAGGTGAGGTTATTCATCCCACATCCATCCAGCTGTTTACACCCTCAAAATTTTAAATATATATATTTTTTTAAAGGTGAGAAAGCCTGCTATAAGATAATATACGATTATAGGTGTGACACAACATTTGCTACGATCAATGGAATGAAACATTTTATCATCAATCACATTTAGGATCTATGCAATGCATATGTATATTCTGTAACAATGGGTCCCAGCATTACATATGGATTTTGGTTACCCAAGTTTTTAGTATATTGATATTAAAAAATATTTAATTGTGTTTTATTTACATTGATGCAAACTTTATGGCTCAGCAGTTTGGGAAAACATTTTTTTTTTTTATTTACTCTATTATGATATGTTGGTAGGCCTCTTGTGATCCTTCCTGGAGGGATACTTGTCTGCTCTAGGCGTTTAATTATTTTAGCTCCAATTAGTAGCAATATGATTTTCTTGCGAGTGATATGTAGTTATTTTTCACTTCTTATTCCTACATTTTCTATGATCCTACAATTTGGTTGGCCCAACTTATCAAATATGTATTTTTAATTAGGGATAAGTCAGAAAATGTGACCCCCCCCCTCCCTTTACCCCGCCTCCTCCCTATCCCTCTAGCTACACTAAGGCAGCCCTCAGATTAGTCCATTTTTTTTGTTCAACCAGCAGGTTGAACAGAAAAAAACTGACTTGATTCCTCCCCGCTGAGCTATTGTATTCTGACAGTGGAGAGACTTCTCCACTATCCAAATACACTGATCAAAGTTGCAGGCTATAGCCCGCAGTGCTGATTGAGCAGGGAAAATCCAAAACAGCGGTTGTACAGAGGTCGATCGGTAGATTGACTTCTGTACAATCTCAGTGCCCATACATGGATTGAAAGTTATCTGCTCCCTGCTGAACCAGACAAATTTCAAGCCATGTATGGCCAGCTTAAGTCAAACTATCCCTTCCATAGGTATTTGCTAACATCCTTCAACAGTGGTGGCTTCCTGCATTGTCAACATCCCAACTGGTGTAAAAGTAGCATGGATTTCCTTCGGCTGTGCACTAACATCCTATAGACCTGAATGTGAGGATGTTAATATAAAACAAGTACATCCTATTTAAGCCTATTGGATAACAGTGCGCAGGACAACTGTGCACATTACATTTTTATTGGCTGGAATGTAGACAACGTGGGAGGCTGCTGCTATTGGTAAAGGAATGTAAGCACATGATTTGATGACGGAAGTCAGCAGAGCTTCACCTCAGTCACCAAGCTCTGGAGCAAATTTTCCTGTAAAGTGCAACTTCACTTGCAAAGTGAACAGCCTATTTGTCTTTAGTAAATAAACCCCACAGGAGGCAGAGGTCAGTAGCACATGATGCACAAGTAAAGGGTTCAGCAGTATGTGAAAAAGTACAGAGTGTAGAGGTCAGGAGTATGTAATTCACAAAGCACAGGGGTAAGTAGTATATAATGTACAGAGTTCAGGGGTAGGAGTATATAATGTACGGAATACAGGGATCATGAATGTGTAAAGTACAGGGGTCAGAATTATGTATCCCTCCCACCAAGTACAAATTCCCCACCCCTAGCAAAACCACGCCCCTTACCTCCCCAAGTAAAAAATTCTAGCCCCAGCATACATCCTTTGTTTCCCAAGCAAACTCTTCCTCTTCATGAAAACCTTTTCTCATCCACCACATCACTAAACTCCCCCCAAGAAAGCCCATCTGCATTAGCAAATCCACCCCCCCCCCCCAATAAACTCCCACTAATCCCCTACTAACCAAAATTCCCCATCCCCCCAAAAAAACCCTTCTCACCCCCTCAGTAAAGTAAAAAACTGTGCCAAGAAAACCCCTCCTCATCTCTGAAGAAAAATCCCTATCACCCAGCACAGAAATCCCTACTCCCCTGCACAGAAATTACCCCTAGCACAAAAATCCTCTCTCCCCAGCATCCCCTTGCCAAGCACTCACCAGGCCTCATGCAGAGCATTGGCTATGCAGAATGGGGGAAGATTCGCCCAGCAGTGCCATATGAACTCAAGAAGAAGTTTCTTTTAGTTCCCTCAGCCCTACCCTGCTGCTGTGACCCGAGGTCTGACGGAGAGCAAGGTAGTTTGCTGCTATGCAGGAGCTAAAAAAAGTGCAACATATAAGTGGAGCACTGTCAATTACTGGAAAAACATGTAGATAACAAAATAAAACTAGTGCTAAATCATATATGTGATAAAAAAAAATTATATATGTCAAATTCCCATTCACAGAATTCCACTGTAGTGCAAATATAGTGACATAAAATGCTTGTATCCAATGTGTTCAGCGCTTACCACCTTCAGGCAAAATTCCTGCTCACCTCCAATATCTGACCCCACCACAGAGTCAAATAAGCCTTAATGTCCTCCACTTAAGATGATACTGGATGATAATGGAACATTTCCACTGGTAGCACCCCTGAATCATTAGTCCTCCGCCTCTTACTCACGATATTTATTGAATATGCCATAAAAACAGAAATGGAGAAATCATAGTGCTCTCTGCTATATATGGGCATCTTGAGAATTTGTGGATTTACTATGCATTAGGGTATATGAAAATGAATGGTTCTGTATTTTAGTCTGTCACTTTAAATAAAGAATTCAGTAAAATAAATAAATTAGTTTAAATAAATAAATGAATTAAAAAAAATAGATTGGTCTATTTATCTATTTAACACTTTCTTTTTTTTTTTCTTCTGTGCTGTCCATTCCACTTTCTTTTTATGCTTTTTTTTTTTTTTTTTTTTTTGTTCCTATGATCTTTTATAATGCATTTTCCTGAAAGAAATACCACATTTTAGGAGATGTAAGGATCTCAAATGTAGAAGCATTGGTTTTTAGCAGTCTAACTGTCTCCTGAAGCATGTGTGCAGATTCTGCCCATCACTTGTAGCATGCCTGCAGTCCCCTGTCTGTTGCATTATAATTACTGAACAATATGTGTGGATATTTGGTGATGTTATGGCTGCACTTGAGGCCCCCTGTACAGGGCTGGCCCAAGACATTGTGCTGCCTGGGTCCAAAAATATAATGATGCCCCCCCCCCCCCCCCCAAAAAAAAAAAAAACATGCCCACCAAAAGGCCCCCACATGCATTATTTTATATCATGATAATTAAAACTAAAATCTAATTATTCAGGAAGTCAGATTTACATGCAACAGGCTACAGTAGTATAGGGGCAAGCTAGGGTAGTATACGGACATGCTACGGTAGTATATAGGCAGGCTAGGGTAGTATATAGGCGGACTAGAGTGGTATACGGACAGGCTAGGGCAGTATATGGAAAGGCTAGGGCGGTATACGGACAGGCTAGGGAGGTATACGGAAAGGCTATGGCGGTATACGGACAGACTAGGGCGGTATACAGACAGGCTAGGGCGGTATACAGACAGGCTAGGGCGGTATACGGACAGGCTAGGGCGGTATATTACAGTGGGATCAGTGGCAGTGCTGGTGAGGGATGGGGAAGGGACTTATTTTCCATGTTGCTCATGAGTAGGGCAGCCCATTGAAATGTATGGGCTGCCCTACATGTGATACATATAAAACAACTTCTGCACTCGTGTGCAAATAAAGCTAAACTGTGTAAATGCAAAACAACAGATTTTCTCTAAATATTCAGTGTTCATAAAACTGAACTACCATGTAAATAACTGTGAACACTGTGCTCTGCTCATTAAAGATGGTTAACTTGTATTGAGTATTTAGTTAATGTGGGGAATTTAGACTTTGATAAAACAGAGTTTGGATAACAGAGGGTTAAATGGAATGGTCATAAAGTGTGTTCACATTATCTGGACATACACAGAGTGTGTAGGGGGGGGTGTTAATATAGTGATATGTGGCGGCTCCAGAGATGTCTGTTAGTTGTAAACAAAGCTCCAGACTCGGCCGGGCCGACTCCCCCACACGCACACTCCCCTGCTCTTCCGATCCTTCATATTAGCTGAATCAGTCTCATCTCCCTGCAAACAAATCCTCCTGATTAGTCCTGATGTAAAACTGCCAGCTTACCTATCCAAATTGACTTTTCTTAGACTTCTAGGGCAGATAGAAAAAAAAGAGTTTGGGAGCTGTAGCGGGACAGTCACTGTCTGCTGTGGGCAATTATGTAACGTGCATTAGATGATTAGGGTATGCATGCCTGTGAGTTGTCTTCGGCTCTGTGGTGTCTGGCACTGGCAATAGTGACACCTATGCCGAGATCAGGAGATGGGATCTCCTCCAGCCTTTCCTTCTTCAGTCTTCACTAGTCAGCTAACCTTTTAGTCTCCACCCCCCAGCCATTCCATGAATTGAATGGGCGGCCGCAAAGAGGCTGATTGGGCGGCTGCGGGCTTCAGAGACAGCCCAGCTGCTGAAGCTGCTTTGTGCCCCCGCCCCCCCCCCCCCCCACTGGGATGCACCATCTGCCCACCTGGATGGGGGAAGACGCAGAGCTTCCCTTTCCTTTTGGTGTCCCTAACCCGCACAGCCGGACAATAAAAAGGGGGCACCTCCGGTGTGATGTGTACTGATAACAGCGACTTTGCACACAACTGCTAGAAAGAAATGTGGTCGGCAATTTGCTGCCCCTTTAAACTGCAGCCTGGGACCAATGGACCCAGCAGGACCCATGGTAGGGCCGGCCCTGCCCCTGTATCAAGAAAGTTGATCCCTACTGTTCGAAGAGGTCTATTCACCAATCTTTTTGCCCAAGATTCACACACATTTCACCCAAGATATTCATATTTTTCCAATGTAATCTTCAGAGAAAGTTGTGTGAATCAGGTGAAAACATTGATTAATAGACCCCTAAGTAAAAGACCAGTCATTGATCATACATATAAATTGCAGCATCAGATAAAAGCAGCTTCAAACGCATTTAACAACCACTGTCTGCTGATGCTACGTTATAATTACAAGAGATTGCTTAACACACAGGGGTAGATTTACTCAAACTGGAGATTGCAAAATCTGGTGCACCTGTACTGTACATGGTAGCCAATCAGCTTCTAACTTCAGTTTCTTCAATTAAGCTTTGACAAAAAAAAAAAAAAAAACCCTGAAAGCTAATTGGTTTCTATGCAGAGCTGCACCCTGCACCAGATTTTGCACTCTCCAGTTTTAGTAAATCAAGCTCACAATACAATTGCCATCTAAAGTTATATGCCACCATTAAAAGAGCAAATGGCCTAAATAGCCAGTCACGTAAAATCAATGGCAAAATAGTTATTGAATTTGCTTCATTGTCCCATGAGTGGCCACAGTAACATAGTATACAGACATATGTAGAGTAAGACCACAATAAATTGGGGCCAACTATAGCGCTTCAGGTGAACCACTGCTGGACAATTGCTTGTCAATTCAAAAAAAGGTTAAAAAACGTCTGAGGTTGGTAGGCCTTAGAATATATATAAATGTATAAGTGAGGGTGCGCTGATAGTGGTGAGTTAAAGCCGCAACCTGTATTCAGTGCCTGAATAGAATAAATATAATAGTGATGTGATGGGTAGGTGCGCTAAAACAATATCCAAAAATAATATCCAAAAATAATAAAGTTACACTTGGATATATGTGGGAGGTGTTCGGTGTTATGAACAACTTAATCGTGACAAAATGGAAAACATAAGAAAAGTGCTCAACAACACAACAATATGTCCAAAGCATAAATCTTCTAAATGTCCATAAATGATGAATCAATCAAGTGCTCAAACAAATTGGAATAAAGCAAAAATCTTCAGCTTCAGTGTAGTGAACACCCACCACCAGGTGAAATTCCTCCTTACCAGATGGAAAAGTAAGATGTGCACAACTTAGCATATGTGTAGATCACTGCAACCGTGCATGCTGCCAAAATCCATGTGAACCACCCAGAATGGTCCCTTACCGGATAAATGAACAGAAAACGCCTGTAGATATACTCTGAGTCCCTTTCCACTTCCTCCGTATGTATCTCTACACGGGAGTGCCTTTACAATCAGCTGATGGAAAGCGTTGTAGTTCCAAAAGTACCCACTGCTTGCTCCTCCACTCTGAACCTAAAGCTAGGCAGGTGTATGACCAATAGGCCAACACCCAATAGGCCAACTCCACAGCTTCCTTCCTGGTCACATGTTTCCTCCAGATGAAGCAACGTGTGATAGTGGCCTAACGCGTAGAGGTGGAGCCTGGTGGTGGGATCACATCAATAGAACACGTGAGAGCTGGGGGTGTGTGGTTCATTCAGCCATTTAACCCAGGAAGAAATGCGTCAGGGAGGAGGCGTTACCGTCATGAACGACCGCTCAGGACCCGCGCTGCAGCCGGACCTGAGCTCACCTTTAGAAATTCTGGAACAACACTATATGCTCGATTGAACTGCTTAAACTGTAAGTGTATTACTGCGCAAATAAATTGGTTTTAGAAGGTATCACACTATTGCGGCTTATTTTCTACACCCCACGCCTGGAGGATGTTGGCCTATTGGTCATACACCTGCCTAGCTTTAGGTTCAGAGGGGAGGAGCAAGCAGTGGGTACTTTTGGAACTACAACGCTTTCCATCAGCTGATTGTAAAGGCACTCCCGTGTAGAGATACATACGGAGGAAGTGGAAAGGGACTCGGAGTATATCTACAGGCGTATTCTGTTCATTTATCCGGTAAGGGACCATTCTGGGTGGTTCACATGGATTTTGGCAGCATGCACGGTTGCAGTGATCTACACATATGCTAAGTTGTGCACATCTTACTTTTCCGTCTGGTAAGGAGGAATTTCACCTGGTGGTGGGTGTTCACTACACTGAAGCTGAAGATTTTTGCTTTATTCCAATTTGTTTGAGCACTTGATTGATTCATCATTTATGGACATTTAGAAGATTTATGCTTTGGACATATTGTTGTGTTGTTGAGCACTTTTCTTATGTTTTCCATTTTGTCACAATTAAGTTGTTCATAACACCGAACACCTCCCACATATATCCAAGTGTAACTTTATTATTTTTGGATATTATTTTTGGATATTGTTTTAGCGCACCTACCCATCACATCACACTTAGAATATATATGGTGCAGTAAACCTTAATAAAGTGCTTTGTGCTAATACCTTAATTAAGTATTGTGCAAAGATGAATATGTATGTGTATACACACTGTTTGATGAATAACAAATAACCTTATAATAATGCTTAGGGTAGATAACACAATATAGGTATACAAGGTTGGATAATTAGATATATTATAATGCAATTTTAAAATTATAAAGGTGATGGAAGGAGCTGTAATTAAAGTGATTAAATCAAACAGGTGAAAAAAATGTTTGCAATAAAAGTTCATAAATAATAGTTCATATGTGACTCAAGTGCAAATATACAGGTAAAAAAGTTCATAAATAGTAGTTCATATGTGACTTAGGTGCAAAATATGCAGGTAAATCTTGAGTGCAGATAGGGGAAAAAAGGTGCAGGTGCTCTGTGTTGAATCCTCCAATGATCCAGTGCTGGTACTTTTTGGTGTCACCGTGGGGGATAATAGAAGAAAACACTCACCAGATGATGTGGGTCTTATATACCTTATGGTATTAAGACCTGTAAACGTTTGTTTGGCCACCAGGGCCAGAGTAGACACTGCTGGGCTTTGTAGTACCACAGTATTCGGGATTTCCCTCTCCTGGATAACCTCGATCCATGGGGTTCAGTCAGGGTATGAAGGATAAAAAAAGATCCAGATAATGTATCACCATAAAAATTGTTTTTTAATAGAATTGATAGGTAACCAGTACATGAAAAAGTAAAAAACCACCAGCCGAAATGGTGCCTTGAGTGGAGAGCGGTGAATACCGGCTTGCATTCCACTCAGGCACCCGTGATGTAAGCAGCGTGCGTTCAACCTTACGCGCGCTTCGTCAATGCGTATGACGTCTTCAGAACCTCCCCCATTAGTGTCCTCAAATATGTGTATTATCTATTAAAGTGCCAAGTGAAATAAAGTGCTTAAAAAGTCCCACAAATCCAATATAAAGCATAAAGTACAGTCCCACAGAGCACTTTATTTTAAGCACTTTATTTCACTTGGCACTTTAATAGATAATACACATATTTGTGGACAGCAATGTCCAATTTGTTGGAAACAAATATTTATTGAGAGCACGGTTAATTCATTTTTTTGGTTTGTTCGTTGCTAAACTTTTGCTTTACAACGTGCAGTTCTCATCATTGTATTTTATTTGTTTATTCCATATTTGCGCAGATGTGGGGTTCATTTACCTATTTTTTCAAAATTAACCTAACAAATGAATTTGAAATGTTTCTGTTGTGCACATCGCTAATAGTATATAATAAAATATAGAACACTTTTTTTTAAAGAAGTTTAAAGTTACTTATTGAAGATCTGCCAACTCTAATTGGACTGGGAATCTGAAAACCTTTGAACAAATCTCATGGTGAAATTAAGCAAAAAAACCCTTTGGGAACTCATTGTGAAATGAAAAAAAAAAAGCTTTAGGGAAAAATGAAGGGTTATATGCAAATCACAAACAATATATGAACTCTGCAAAGTAGGCTTTCTTTACAGGGGAGGCTTGCATGCGTCACCTAAAACTCCACAGTGGTCCTTTTTAGGGAAAGCTAGGAATTAGAAGCATAATATCTTGTATCTTATTGCTACATTTCTATATTGTACTGGAGCCTGTTTGATAGAAATGTTAGTATTACTATAGTTCAAATGAATGCCATACAAATACCAAAGCTTTTAGGAATGAGAGAATTTTCTTCATCAAAAATCGCCATAGCTAAAAATGGCATTGTATGTTATGTTGGAAAACTCAAACCCTACAAATGTAGGAAAATTCATTCTTCTTGGACTTTCTACAGTCTACAGTCTGAACGCCGTCTTCTCCTTGTTGCTTTTTTTGATGTACATGGTGACGTCATTAGGAAATCTTTTACTGATCATTATGGTAAAGAATAACCACCAACTTCAGACGCCCATGTACTTTTTTCTGGCTAATCTTGCTGCTATTGACATTTGTTATTCTACAACTGTGGTGCCCAAAATGTTGTCGTCAGACAGAAGCATTTCCTTCTTGGGATGTGCAATCCAGATGCACTTTCACTCAGCTCTAGCTGTTGCTGAATGTATAATCTTGGCTATTATGGCTTTTGACAGACGAAATGCCGTCTGTAAACCTTTACAATACCATATGATCATGGATCAAAAACTGTGTCTTCATCTGGTTGTTGGATGTTGGATTGTGAGCTTTGCTGTTTCTGTATATCTTACATTGTATACTTTTAGATTGCCTTTCTGCAAATCCAACCAAATCAGTCATTATTTCTGTGAGATGCCACCATTACTTCATTTGGCTTGTGCAGATATTTGGTTTAGTGAGGTCTTAGAGTACATTGTAGCTGTAGCAGTTGTTGGAAACACCTTTGGGTTCATACTTGTATCTTATCTTTTTATCCTTTGGAACATCTTGAATATAAAATCCACAAGACAAAAGCAAAAAGTTTTTTTTACTTGTGCCTTCCACCTTACTGTGGTCTTCCTCTTCTATGTACCAATACTGTTCATGCACTTACGTCCTCCTTCCAGTTACTTCCCAGAGCAGGACAGGGTTGTGTCTATTCTATATACATTGGTGACACCAGTGTTAAATCCAATCATCTACAGTGTACGAAATAAGGAAATAAAAGCAGCTATAGAAAAAACCTTTTCAATCACAGTATCCTGCTGATATTTAATATTTGCTATCACCAGATAAAGATGATCATGGTACACCAGGCTGATTAATACTTAAAGTGGTTGTAAAGCTTCAGGTTTTTTGCTTTTTTTTTTTACTAAAAATAACAAACATGCCTATACTTACCTGCTTTGTGTAATGGTTTAGCCCATCCTCTTCTTCTGGGGTCCCCTGCCGGCTCTTTAGGCCCTTCCTCTTCATCAGGTTGTAATGTTCTGGTACCTTTGGGTACCCCAATTACTCTTTCATAAGTGTATGCGCCCCACCATTCTCTTTTGGTAAGGTGCGCATACACCTTTAAGACTGATGCTGTCATCACTGAGCGCCGGACTGGATGGCTATTTAGATCGCCGGCTCTCACTCACATGTGTTCGTTCAAACTGCTTTGTGCCTTGATGCTAACCTGTCTTGAAGCTCTCGTGCTTGCAAGCATACCTCGCTGTCGGAACCACGCTGCGCTGATCCCTGTATCCCGCTACCGGATCATCCGCTCTTGCCGAACCTCTCCTCTGCTACATTGCTATTAGTGATAAGTACCCCACAGGGGAAACCTCTATAACCTTTATACTAAAGCTTACACTATCTAGCTCTGCATACTAAGGACTATTACTACATCTGCATTATCTAAGATTGCTAGCTCTTGAGCCTACTACCACCTGTTCTTGCACTGGGTTGATCTCTCTTGTATGTCCACCTGCTACTCTGTCATCTGCTACCATACATGATTGCTAAACCTATTTGCATCCCATCTGCTACTATCTTACTTTCAAGAACATTTCCTTTCAAGTGTCTGTCATCTACCATCTCTACCCAACCTGTCTCTTCAGCCTATCATCACTGTGTTACTATATACATAAGTCACTCTAGGAAACATCTTATTGAGTGTGTGTATTTACTTGCTGAATTGAGATCATCCACACATGATGAGTCATTTAGAGTTGGGAATGGTGTCTCAGCGTTTCTCTACATGACTACTGAAGTGGAATATTTCTGCAGCTGAGAATCCACATCATACGTAAAACGCAGGAGCGTTACTGATTGAACGAACCACAAATGGATTGAGCAGAAATAACCACTCAGATGACACAATTAAAACAGCAAGTAACTGCCTTTATACACGCACTTGCTGAATTAAAAGAAGACAATCAGGCTCTGTCGCAGCAGGTAATTAGACTGACACAACTTACCACTGCTCAGTCCCCTGAACCCAAAATAAATCCTCCTTTGGTATTTACAGGCGATCGCAAAAAATTTCGCGAATTTAAAAACGCATGTGAGTTACTTTTCTTGCTAAAACCCCGTACCTACCTTACTGATCACATTAAGGTCTGTACTATTATTTCTTACCTAACAGGCGATCCTCGGGCCTGGGCAGACTCTCTTTTTGAGAAAAGCGACCAGCTTCTCAACTCCTATGCCTTGTTCCTAGCAGAACTCACTAGCCTATATGATGATCCCAATAGGCAGAGTACTGCCGATCTTCAATTAAGATCCTTGAAACAAGGTGGGAGACCTGTAGAAGACTTTGTCGCAGAATTCAAGAGATGGACCCTTGATTCAGAATGGAATGATGCATCTCTGAAATCCCAATTTAGGCTTGGCCTATCAGAGGCCGTTAAAGACGAGCTCGCCCGAGCGGATCTGCCAAAAACCCTGGATGCATTGATACAACTCAGTATCACCATAGATAGAAGACTACGAGAAAGAAAGGCTGAGAAAATGGGAATGCCATTATCCAGTTCTTCTCGGATCTCGGCCGTTGACCCCGTTCCTATGGAGGTAGGAACTATACACCCACCTCTATCAACTATGGAAAGAGCCAGAAGACGATCTGGTAATCTCTGCTTGTACTGTGCATCCCCGGATCACAAGATAAACGTCTGTCCCCTAGTCTACAAAAAGAAGGGTGAGTGTTCACATGCCCTCCTAGGGGGATTGACAACTTCAATCACTAACCCTTACCTTTCTGTTTGCTTAACATTACAGTGGGACCAGAACAGGATTACTACTAAGGCCATGATTGACACAGGATCTTGTGGAAATTATATTGACATACGTTTTGCTGCTTTAAATAAAGTTCCTATTATTTCTAAACTTAAACCTGTCTCAGTAAGTCTTATTAACGGTGTTCCTTTATCCTCTGGTCCGATCACTGATCAGACACAGGCACTCCTAGTCACTACTAACGGGTCTCATATGGAGACCACTACCTTCGATCTAATACCTTCACCCCACTTTCCCATTGTTTTGGGACTTCCCTGGTTGCACACACATCAACCAACCATAGATTGGAAGGAACGGACCCTGACCTTCCTCTCTTGCTATTGCGAGGGTACGTGTAACCTCCCGTCTTTCGGGAAGATCCTGTCTGTGGTGACAGATGAGATTGCACCACTATGTTATCAGGATCTCTCTGAGGTTTTTCTTGAGAAAAATGCTCAAGCACTACCTCCCCATCGAGACTATGATTGTAGCATTGATCTACTCCCAAATAGCAAATTGCCGTTCGGTCATGTTTATCCTCTTTCACAGGATGAACTTTCCCATCTCAAAGACTATTTGGATGAGAATTTGGAAAAAGGTTTTATTAGACCTTCCACTTCTTCCACAGCAGCAGGACTCTTTTTTGTCCGCAATAAGGACTCAAGTCTCAGGCCTATCATCGACTATAGGCAATTGAATGCTATTACAATAAAAGATCGCTATCCTCTACCGCTTATCCCTGAGCTCATTGAGCAGGTGCGTGGAGCTACCTATTTTTCAAAATTGGACCTGAAAGGAGCATACAATCTCATTCGAATCTGTGATGGACACGAGTGGAAGACTGCATTCAGAATCAGATACGGATTGTTCGAATATCTTGTAATGCCATTCGGGCTATGCAACGCCCCTGCAGTTTTTCAACGATTTATAAACAATATTTTTAGAGACTTACTAGATGTCTGTGTTGTGGTATATCTGGACGATATACTTATATATTCACGATCCCTGTCTGAACACATAAGACATGTAAGACTAGTATTATCGAGATTGCTTGCACATAACCTTTATGTGAAACTGAAAAAATGCTTGTTTCATAAAGAAGAGGTACTGTTTCTAGGCTACATCATATCCAAAACAGGAATCGAGATGGACATGAGTAAGATATCCTGCATTCAGGATTGGCCTACACCAACCACACGCAAGGCGCTACAGCGATTCCTTGGATTTTCAAATTTCTACAGGAAGTTCATTAGAAACTTCTCTGCCATTGTGAGACCCCTCACACAGCTCACTAGCATTAAAAAACCATTCAAATGGTCAGATGAAGCAAATAAAGCTTTTCACCTGTTAAAGACAAGGTTTACTTCTGCTCCCATACTACGCCATCCAGACCCATCCCTCCAATACATTCTGGAAGTAGATGCGTCAAACATGGCAGTAGGAGCAATACTCTCTCAACGACCAACTCACACTTCACCACTTCATCCAGTCGCCTTTTTTTCTAAATCCCTAAGCAGTCCAGAGATAAATTACCCCGTGGGTGAAAAGGAACTGCTTGCTATAAAATTGGCTCTGGAGAATTGGCGACATCTGCTCGAAGGCACCCAATTACCCATACTTATATACACGGACCATAAAAATCTCCAATATCTTCAGACTAACAAAACTCTCTCGCACCGACAGGTACGATGGTCACTATTCTTTCTAAGGTTTAACTTCCTAGTGACCTACACACCTGCAGATAAGAACAAAATGGCGGATGCACTATCACGACTAACTGAAGAAAACTACTTTGAAATCCCTTCCGTTCCTATAATACCTCACAAACGCATTATTGGAGTTGTCCGTTCCTTGAAGGAAGAGGTTTTGCATGGTATAAGTTTGGATACACCCCCACCACAACTAAATACTGATGCAGAAGGCTTCCTCTACTACAACGACAAACTTTACATACCACCTACCATACGCACCAAGATCTTGGAATTATCGCATGATGTGCCTATGGCAGGACATATGGGTATGACAAAGACTCTTAATCTGATTACCAGGCAATTCTGGTGGCCTGACATGAAAACATCTATACAAAAATTTGTCTCTTCATGCAATGTCTGTGCCAGGTCCAAAATTGACACTACGAGACCATCCGGTCTACTATGCAGTCTACCAATACCCCAAACTCCATGGGAAGTTGTGTCCTTGGACTTTATAGTGGAATTGCCTCCTTCCAAAGGATTTAATACCATCTTAGTGTCAGTGGACCATCTGACAAAAATGGCACATTTCATTGCTATTCGCAGACTACCTTCGTCCAAACAAACGGCAGAACTCCTGATGAAACATGTCTTTAAGTTACATGGTATCCCAAAAACTCTTCTGTCTGACCGTGGATCACAATTTATTTCCAAGTTCTGGCAAGAACTATGTCACATACTACGGATCGAGCGAAAGCTCACTTCTCCTTACCATCCGCAGACCAACGGACAGACTGAAAGAGTCAACCAATGCATCGAGCAATATTTACGTTGTTACACTTCTTACCAACAGGATGATTGGGTGGATCTTCTCCCTCTGGCAGAATTTGCCTACAACAACGCAACCCACAGTACGACCAAGCAGAGTCCGTTCTACTTGAACTATGGGTTTCATCCCTCTATTCTTCCACCGCGTATCCTTCCTTCAAATAACCCAGTAGCTTCAGACTATCTTACCCAAATAAAGGACTCTCTGGATTTGCTTAATACTACCATTGCACACGCTCATAGTCAACAAAAGAAGTACTATGATCTTCGCAGAAGACCTTCTCCTCAGTACGCTATCGGGGACCTCGTTTGGCTCTCAACAAAAAATTTAAGACTGAAAATCCCTAGCAAAAAGCTTGGACCTCTGTTCTTGGGACCTTTCCCAATCAAGAAACTTATTGGAAAAGCTGCAGAACAGCTTACATTGCCAATAGACCTCAAAATACATCCCATTTTCCATGTGTCGCTACTGAAGCCCCATGTTCCTGACCAAGGAATAAGGCCTACTATCCCACCTCCTCCTCCTGTACAAGTTGAAGGTGGAGAAGAATACGAGATAAAAGAGATTCTGGATTCTCGTATCCACAGAGGAAGACTTCAGTACTTGGTTCGATGGAAGAACTATGGGCCCCAAGACGACACCTGGCTAAACACCTCTGACATACATGCCTCTAGATTAATCCGCAATTTTCAAGGCAAGTACCCAGACAAACCAGCTCCAGAGGCCTTCAAGAGCCGGCCTTAAGGGGGGGGTACTGTAATGTTCTGGTACCTTTGGGTACCCTAATTACTCTTTCATAAGTGTATGCGCCCCACCATTCTCTTTTGGTAAGGTGCGCATACACCTTTAAGACTGATGCTGTCATCACTGAGCGCTGGACTGGATGGCTATTTAGATCGCCGGCTCTCACTCACATGTGTTCGTTCAAACTGCTTTGTGCCTTGATGCTAACCTGTCTTGAAGCTCTCATGCTTGCAAGCATACCTCGCTGTCGGAACCACGCTGCGCTGATCCCTGTATCCCGTTACCGGATCATCCGCTCTTGCCGAACCTCTCCTCTGCTACATTGCTATTAGTGATAAGTACCCCACAGGGGAAACCTCTATAACCTTTATACTAAAGCTTACACTATCTAGCTCTGCATACTAAGGACTATTACTACATCTGCATTATCTAAGATTGCTAGCTCTTGAGCCTACTACCACCTGTTCTTGCACTGGGTTGATCTCTCTTGTATGTCCACCTGCTACTCTGTCATCTGCTACCATACATGATTGCTAAACCTATCTGCATCCCATCTGCTACTATCTTACTTTCAAGAACATTTCCTTTCAAGTGTCTGTCATCTACCATCTCTACCCAACCTGTCTCTTCAGCCTATCATCACTGTGTTACTATATACATAAGTCACTCTAGGAAACATCTTATTGAGTGTGTGTGTATTTACTTGCTGAATTGAGATCATCCACACATGATGAGTCATTGAGAGTTGGGAATGGTGTCTCAGCGTTTCTCTACATGACTACTGAAGTGGAATATTTCTGCAGCTGAAAATCCACATCATACGTAAAACGCAGGAGCGTTACACAGGTGCCCCCAGGGAAAGCCGATTTTCCTAGGGGCAACCATGTGCGCTCGCTCCTGAGTCCCGCTACTGCGTCCATTGCCCCCCCCCCCCCGTTCCAGCGTCACTGAGTTTGATTGACAACAGCAGGAGCCAATCGCTCCCCCTGCTATCAATCTGTCCAATGAGATAGTGGTGGGAGCTGCTGCACTTTTACACATAGAATGCATTAAGGTGAAAAACCTTAAGGCTATAGAACCACTTTAAAGGCTCAGTTCACCTGTCCCAAATTGCAATTATTATGGTCATCCAGTTTATAACCTCCCTGACAATGGTCCCAATTCCCTTGACTGTTTCAGTCTGTCTGTTGGGTCTCGTAAGCACCTTAGCACACAGCTGAGCAACCAAAGCCCTCATTGGTTTGTAGTTCCAGTATTCAATGTGCAAAAGTCCGTCATTTTAAAATGAAAGCAATCAGAGATGCCCTCCTTAAATTTCTGAAAGGCATTGGTCAATGCCGCTATTCCCCTATGCAAACCCACATACCGCTCAAGTGGATACCCAGCTAAATTTTACAAAAACATGGACTATCATTAAGCCCTTGCTCTATTTGTTTCATATTATTGTCACTGTTTTACTAGATTTAAAATCTCAGGCCTGGTACACACAGCCCCCTTAGTTTTAACATTGTATAAATGCTTTTCTGTTGCACATGAAATAGCCTTGGAGGACCTCAATTACGAGGAACAACTACAAGCACTAAATTTATTCTCACTGGAGAAGAGACGGTTGAGAGGGGACATAGCGATTTACAAACACTTCAATAATGATCCCAGCGTAGGAAAAAAACTTCAGTCTCAGGAAGTGTAAGAGGACACGGGGCCACACAATGAGATTGGAGGAGAACCAGTTTTAAATAAACTATGCACTGTCAGCGGTGGTGTCAGCGGGGATTATTGATATTTTTAAAAGACTCTTGGACATGCATCTTTAGGAACACAACATACAGGGATATGGGAAATTAAATATGGGAAATGATTATAGACACTGACACACGTACACCTACACAGTTTGAATTGAATGGACTATTGTCTTTTTTCAACCTTACCTACAATGTAAATATGTACCCTATAGATGTATTATTCATCAAGCGAGAACGGGCAGCGATGTTGGTTTTAAGAGTTGGTTTCTGACCTCTTTATAATAAAGTCCATCTATTATTAGAGTATTTGTTTGATGTTTTTGTACTTTCCGAGCCGGGGAATGCCCAAAGGCTCTGTATTGTAATTTGTCTTTTACCTTCAAAATTCAAAAAAAATAATCTACAAAAAGAAAATGCTAAGTTCACCTTTTCCAGAAAATAGCCTATGCAATAGAGGCCCCAGCAGATCATAAAAAAATGTTCAGCTTTGTAAAGTACTCATACCTGTACGCTATTTGGGCCCCCAGAAGCCCAAAACTCCCAGTTAGCTTGTCCCCATGTCCTGCTTTGGAAATAGTTTTCACATCCTAGCTGGTTGGTGTCAGCAGTTACCTCAGGTTTGTCATCTGGACTCACCTCTGGATTCTCAGTCCTTAGTCTGCCTTATGAATCTTCTGACCTTCTCCACTGCTCACCCTTCCCTTTGCTCTATTTTCCTTTAACGTGATTAATCTTTATGGGTTAATGTCACCCACTTTTTGGGTAGATGGTGATTGGTAAACTGTAGTTTGGTTGGTGTAGGATATTACTGCCTAAGCCTTGGTGACTAAGCATGTTGGACTGTTAAAGTGGAACTATAGGCAAAACTTTTTTGAGATTTTGGACAGAGCAAGGGAGGGTTTTAGCCTCTGTTAGATTTTTTTCACCATCTGTGTCCCATTTGGGAGATTTCCTTTGACTTCCTGCCCCATAGCCAAACAGGAAGTGAGAGGAAATCCCTGCTAATTAGAGGAATTCCTTGGGGACCCCCGGGTCACCAGAACTAGTGCCCCCAATGGAAGATTTCCCCTCTATTACTTTACTGGAATTTTCTTTTACTTTTACTTTCAATGATAATGGTAAACAGGACAAATAGAGAGGATAAATCTCCTTAAAGCGGAGTTCCGGCCACGAAAAAGTATTTTCAATAAAAATATCCCCCGGGACAGTCAGGGCTAGTATATTCCACAATGGATAGCCCTCTGATGTGTCCCAGGTCGCACTTACCTTTTAGAAGAAATACTTACCTTGAAAATTTCTTCTCCAGCACTGCCATCTCGGATGTGGGCAGCTGAAGCCAGCGCGTCCTCTTCTGCGTCCTCTTCCGTGTCCTCTTCTCCCAGAATGCGCCTGCACCGGCCCCGCTCGTCACTTCCGGGGGGGGGGGCGCGCCATCCCTCCACAGCTTCTGGGCACGCCCAGAAGCTGTTTAGCAGGGAATGAGGCGCCCGCACCGGAAGTGACGAGCGGGGCCGGTGCAGGCGCATTGATTTCTGGGAGCGATGACGTTCAGCTCCCAGGAATCGATGCAAAGAGGAAGTGACGGCGCGGGCCACAGCCGCAGAGGGAGGAAGTGGAAGAAAGGTGAGTATATTTTTCTTCAATAACAAGGTAAGTACACAAAAAAAATCGTAACTATCCATTAATTTTTCAGGTGACCAAAAGCAAGCGGATGGCCCAAAATCGATTATGTCGATTTTGTGGCCAGAAATCCGCTTTAACTGGGGCACAGACAACAATAAAAATCGAATAAGTGTTCAAACACCTCTCCATTTTATCCAAAACTAAAAAAAAATTTTACCTTTTAGTTATATTTTATTTGTTAACAGGAGTTCTATTTGGTAATAAAAGTCAAAGTTTATTTTATAATTATAATTTACTTAAAACCAATAAAGGGGCCACAACCTTTAATGTGTGTTTATTTTAATAATTAGGTATGGTAATATGGTATGGTGAGTGTTAATGGGGTGTACAACCCCAATAAAAGCAATGGGCTGGGACAAGTTAAATACTGCCAGGGTGTTTAATCACTTCTGGACCGGAAGGTTTTCCCTCTTCATCACCAGGCCATTTTTTGCGATTCGGCACTGCGTTACTTTAACTGACAATTGCGCGATTATGCGATGCTCTACCCAAATAAAATTGATGTTTCCCACAAATAGAGTTTTCTTTTGGTGGTTTTTGATCACCTGTGCGATTTTTATTTTATGCGCTATAAACAAAAAAGAACAATATTTTTTTACTTTCTGCTATAAAAAAAAAATTAAAAATCAAATTGTTTTCATCAATTTACGCCAATTTGTATTCTTCCACATATTTTTGGTAAAAAAAAAATCCCAGTAAGCGTATATTGATTGGTTTGCACAAAAGTTATCACGTCTACAAACTAGGGAAAATATTTATGTAATTTTATTTATTTTATACTAGTAATGGCGGCAATTAGAGATTTTTAGTGGGACCACGACATTGCAGCAGACAGATTGGACACTTAACTGACATTTGTGACAATTTTGGGGGGACCAGTGACATTACTACAGTAATCAGTGCTAAAAATATGCACTGTTACTGTAATATTGACACTAGAAGGAAAGGGGTTAACACCAGGGAAGATCAAAGGGTTTAATGTGTCCCTAGGGGCTGCTTTCTAACTGTGTGGGGGTTGGGCTTAAGGAATGAATACAGGGACTTGAGTTCCTAAATAGGAGGAACACAGGAGCCCTGTGTTCATTGCTGACAGAACAGCGTTCTGCTGTGTTTACAACAGCAGACCGCCGTTCTGTCTCCACGGGGAGCGATTGCGGGTGTACGGCAGCAATCGAGGCTGCCGGACCCGCAGATCCGGTTCCCCTGTGGCGAATGGGAGCACCCACTCGCGGTCCTGATGTAGTTTTGTGGGAATATGTACGGCGGCTGATCGGCAAGTGGTAAATGATTTTGTTTTATTCTCCTAGATAGCACAGCTGATATACCTGTTCTTCCTATATTTTCGGATCGTTAGTATGGTGCTTTCAACAGCCGATTATGAATTTATGGACGACAAATACTGGATGTGCAGGCTATAAAATTTTTATCGTATGTGAACACAACGTCCCATTTTCGTTTAATCTGTAAAGTTTTCCGCAGAAAAAAATCGTAAGAGCAAGACTAGGCATGCTTGGAAATGAAAGAATACATACAAAACAATTTAACACATGACATCACTTCTGAAATTGTGATCTGTCGTACGAGAATTTTCATATGAAAGTAACTTCTTCACTTTCGATCTGAGACTAGCGTGCAACAAAAAAACCATTCTGATAATCTGATCGTGTGTACGAGGCTTTAAATTGGGGAAGGAGAGCGAAGAGGGATCATGTGACCACACAGCTGCGGTGTGAGAAAAGGTATTCAGCCTTGTCATTTGAAAAAAAAGACACACAATGTAGTTGATAAACCAGAGGGAATACCAGCAAAGTCCCAATGTACGTATATGTATTATTAAACATGATATTATACATTGATTTTTCATCACCTTTTAGCAGTGTGCTTCATTTAATGTCCGAATCTCCCTCCTCCTTTTTTTGACTTTACAAACACTTACAGTACAGTAGATGTATGGTATGTGTGTATGTATTTTTTATTACTTTATTTAACTTTCACTTTTTTAAATTTAGCTTCATTACTGTGCCTCTGGGTTACAATATACATTGGACTTACTTGAGAAGACATTAACCCATGATATCTCCCATGTGCTGTAAACAGAGAATAAGAAACACAGTTTCACTGATCTCCACTAACATGAACCTGGATCTGCTTGTTCACCTGAATGCAAAAACGTACTCCAGAGTTAGTTTTTCCTTTATTTTCTATTTGAAAGGCATCAGACAGCACAGAAAGTGAGGCAAAATTTCCAAAAACAGAAGTGTATTTATTACTGGTACTTATAGAGTGCTGTTAATTTCTGCACTTTCCATTTACACTGTACATTCACATCAGTCCCTGCCCTCAAGGAACTTACAATCTATGGTCCCTAATTCACATTCATACATGCACATACTAGGGCTAATTAACCTACCAGCATGTCTTTGGAGTGTTGGAGGAAACATGCAAACTCTAGGCAGGTAGTGCTGTGGTTGGGATTTGAACTAATAACCCAAGTGCTAGCTAGGCGAAGTGCTAACCACTCTGTCAATGTGAAATATAAATATTTTTTCAGTAGGTCAAGGAAGGGTTGGAACCTCTGTCATTTTTTATTGTGTCTGTGTCCCTGTTGGGTTAGGTGACTGTCCATGTGACTGGTGTCCCTCAGGACATGAAATGAGGGGAAATTTCCTTCAAGGTAAAACAGTGAGTCCCTATGATACGGTCTATGAAAATCTTTGAAAAGTTTGTCTATCGTTCATTTCTGCAACTCTGCGTGCCTATTTGCAGCCACATTTGAAAAATGTATTGCCAAATAAAGCTACATATTAACCACTTAAAGCGGAGTTCCGGGCACAAAATCAATCTTTTTTTTTTGTGCCCGTCCGCTAGTTCTCCTTCACCTGAAAAGGAATTGGATAATTAGGTTTTTTTTTTTTTTTTTACTCACCTTGTAATTGAAGATCGAAAATACTCACCTCAGTGTACTTCCTCCCTCAGCGCCACGGCTCCGCCGTCACTTCCTGTCTTGCGATGATTCCTGGGAGCTGAACGTCATCGCTCCCAGGAATCAATGCGACGGCACCGGCCCCGCTCGTCACTTCCGGGGCGACGCCGCATTCCCCTGCTTGCCCAGAAGCTGTGGAGGAATGCGGCGCCGCTCCGGAAGTGACAAGAGGGGCCGGTGCAGGCGCATTCTGGGAGAAGAGGACGCGGAAGAAGACGCAGAAGAGGACCGCGTCGGCTTCAGCTGCCCACAAGAGAGATGGCAACGCTGTGGAAGAAATTTTATAAGTGAGTATTTCATCTTGCAGGTAAGTGTGAACCGGGACAGATCAGAGGCTAGCCATTGTGGAATATACTAGCCCTGACTGTCCCGGGGGTATGTTCACTGAAATATGTTTTCTGTGCCCGGAACTCCGCTTTAAGCCCCGGAAGATTTTACCCCCTTCCTGACCAGGGGGTATTTTGCGATTCGGCACTGCGTGACTTTAACGGACACGTGCGACGCTGTTCCTAAACGAATTTGACGTCCTTTTTTCCCACAAATAGAGCTTTCTTTTGGTGGTATTTGATCACCTGTGCGATTTTTTGATCATGCGCTATAATCAAAAAAAGAGCGACAATTTTGCAAAAATAACAATATTTTTCAATTTTTTTTTATATGAAATCCCCCCCCCCCCCCCCCCCAAAATGTAAAAATCTAATTTTTTTTAAATTTTTGGCCAATTTGTTTTCTGCTACCTATGTTTGGTAAAAAAAAATCACAATAAGCGTATTTTGATTGGTTTGCGCAAAAGTTGTTGCGTTTACTAACTAAGGGAAAGATTTTAGTCATTTTTGTTGTTTTTTTTTAACGAGTAATGGCGGCGATCTGCGATTTTTTTGCGGGACTGCGACATTGGGGCGGACAGATCGGACCCTTGACTGACATTTTTGACACTTTTGGGGTTACAAGTGACATTACTACAGTAATCAGTGCTATACATATGCACTGTTACTGTAAAAATGACACTGGCAGGGAAGGGGTTAACTTTATTGGAGAGGGAGGGGTTAAGAGTGTCCCTAGGGGCGTGCTTCTAACTGTGCAGGGATGTGGCTGTGTGTGTAACAGCACAGATCAACGGTCCTACATAGCAGGACCGTTAGATCAGTGCTTTTACACAGGGGAGAGTGACAGGTGGCTTTGTTTACACTAGCCGCCTGCCTTTCTCCCTTCACAGCGGACGATCGCGAGTGACCGGCGGACATCGGGTCCACCAGTCACACGCACGGAGGTGTCTGTGAACGAGCCGAGGCAGGCGCACGCCTCTGGCGGTGCGCGCCCGCCCGCTATTGGCTCCCAGGCTAGTGACGTACCGGTACGTCACTTTGCCTGGCCGGGGCTGACCGCCGCAGTATATGTACTTGCGGTGGTCGGCAACCGGTTAAAGCAACACTTCATTGACCAGACGCCACCAATGTGCTCCTGTGTAAATTTCTCACAGAACAGTCCACTCAGCAGACTGCATGCAGAGGAACTCTAGATCTGTTCCTGGACTAATGATGGAATTGTCTCACTGTCTGTGAGGATCCATTCATGTAGATATTCTGCAGGAGGGCAAGTGCAGCAGCTGGTACAGTATTTTATCGAGAGTATTTTTGGACCGGATGGAGTGTGAGACCAGAGGAGATTTGCAGCATATACTACCCCAGAGGGGACCAGGAGTGACGGGAGGAAGAAATACCAATAAGAATATTATCATATGCTATAGAATTTTCAGCATCTGGTAAGAAGCCCTTTTTGAGAGGTGTGGGAAGAGAGTATATATGTTTCCTATCATGAGGGGTCTATTCTCTGGAGGTGGCTGCCTTTTTGCCCTTATTTTAAATCTGCTGGTAAGAAGCCAACTTGCTAGGTGGAGGGATATTGAATTGTCACATCAACACGGGAGCACTGTTTGAATTGTATCCAGCAACAAGTTTTTGCACGTTTATTTTGCACTCAAGGCTTTGGACTTTGAACTGGAAATTTGTTTTGGACATTTTCTTAGGGGAATTTGCACAATATTTTATGTGGAGCACATATTTATGAATGTATTTTTCACTTTGATGAATATTTGATAGATATTTTGTATACTGTCATCTTATTTATTTATTTTTTGTCACTAAGTTATTTCACTTGGGAATGACACCTAGTATTTAGCGCACCAGACTAATTTTCACAAGTCCACTCAGCACGCCAAAGTGTGTGATGGATGTCTGTGGTACAAAGTTTCTGAGTTCTGGTTCCAGGGCCCTCAACAGATTCTGAGCAAAGAGGCACTCCCAGAAAATGTGCAAAGCAGTTTCCTCATGGATGAAGGGGCAGTGCCTGTATCTGCTCAAGTTTTTGGCAAGCATAAATGTCCTTAGTGGCAATCCCCCTTGGATTGCCTTCCATGCCAGATCATTGTGCCTGTTGGTAAGTCTCTTCTAGCTCACAGTCTAATGTCCAACTCATACTTACACTACATTACCAAAGGAATTGGGATGACTGCCTTTACACGCACATCAACTTTACTGCATCCCAGTCTTAGGGCCCTTTCACATGGGCTGTCCAGTCAGGTCCGCCTGTCAGTTTTTCAGGCGGGCCTGATCGGACCTTCCAATTTCCTCTATGAGAGATCCTGTTCGCAAAATCCAGACAGATGGTGGTCCTATTTTCCATCTGGCGAAATGGATCAGATGAAAACGGATAGGCGATCCATTTCCATCCAATTTTCCCATAGAGGAGGGCAGGACTGTGTCCCTATCTGCTCTGCTCAGAGGGGCTTAAAGGAGCGATCCCCTACGGAGCAAGTGGACTCCGTTGCACGGAGGCGCCTGTGTGAAAGGGGCCTTAGTCTGCAGGGTTCAATATTGAGTTAGCTTTGCATCTATAACAGGTTCAACTCCTCTGGAAAGGCTGTCCACAAGGTTTAGGAGTGCATCTATGGGAATGTTTAACCATTCTTCCAGAAGCGCATTTGTGCTTTGTGCAGTGGTCCAAATCATTTGGTGGAGGGAGGATTATGGTGTGAGGTTGTTTTTCAGGGGTTGGGCTTGGCCCCTAAAGTGGGGTACACACTAGTAGAAAATCTGCCGAAAATTTCCGCCCAAGGTGAAATCGTCAGATTTTCGGCTAGTGTGTACACAACCTTCAGCAGCCGATGCCGACATTTTCAACGAAAAAAAAACGGAGGGACAAACGCCAAAATTTTTATCGTCCGTCCCCAGACAACCAATTTTTGTTTAATGTTTATGCAGTACGTCCGTGAAAAATCGGACTTCACACCTAGGTGTTGCAATAAATCATGTGTTTCAATTAGAATGACATCCCAACACACAGAGTAGGAGGTACGCTGGCATGCACTGTCAAAACAAGTGCAGTTTTAGTTCATTTACCAAAATTGCCAGCATATTCTGAATAAACCTAACCCGCTGGCGGCCCCCTTCCTCTCCTGCATTTACCGGTGCCCGGGAATACGTGGCGTGGATGAGGCACAGATGAGCACCGACATGGCATGGATGTGGCATTGATGTGGCACGGATGAGCACTGACGTGGCATGGATGTGGAACGGATGAGCACTGACGTGGCATGGATGTGGCACGGATGAGCACAGATGTGGCATGGATGTGGCACAGATGAGCACTGACGTAGCTTTGATGTGGCACGGATGAGCACTGACGTGGCATGGATGTGGCACGGATGAGCACCGATGTGGCATTGATGTGGCACGGATGAGCACTGAAGTGGCATGGGTGTGGCATGGATGAGCACTGACGTGGCATTGATGTGGCACTGACGTGGCATGGATGTGGCACGGGTGAGCACTGACGTGGCATTGATGTGGCACGGATGAGCACTGATGTGGCATGGATGAGCACTGACATGGCATGGATGAGCACTGACGTGACACGGATGAGCACTGAAATGGCATGGATGTGGCACGGATGAGCACTGATGTGGCATGGATGTGGCACAGATGAGCACTGACGTAGCTTTGATGTGGCACGGATGTGCACTGATGTGGCATGGATGAGCACTGACATGGCATGGATGAGCACTGACGTGGCATTGATGTGGCATGGATGAGCACTGCGGTAGCTTTGATGTGGCACGGATGTGCACTGATGTGGCACAGATGAGCACAGATGTGGGATGGATGAGCATGGATGAGCACGGATGTGGCATGGATTCAGGTTCAGGAACGGCGTCTCAGAACTATACAACCACTTTGCGGCCGTATTTTTACAACGGCCGGTCGGAAAGTGGTTAAATTGTCATCTATGGGGATTTTTGGACACCATTGTTTTTGGCAATATCGCAGGTGCACGCAATATTAGGACATGGAATATTTGGTATCTATTTACTTGATGCAACCTCATCTTTTTTATTTTACCTAAAAATGGGTATTATATAGTGTGGTTTTGCACTAAAATTGCAACCATCACCTTTTTATTCTACATGTCCTCTGCTATCAGAAAATATATAATGTTCTGGGGGTTTAAGAAGTAATTTTATTGCCAAAAATTAGGATTTTTACATATATGCAAACAATTAAAAAATATTGTTCTGGACCCGAACTGGAAAAACATGGATGCTCGACCAAAATAAATGTGCATATACTCAAGGAAAGATATTTTATGAGAAAAACCTTGCAAAGGCCATCAACACACCTGCCATTTATTACCCAGAACTGGATAGTGATAAACACAAGAAGTGTTTTTTTTTTTTCTTTCTCTGAAAATAATCAGTTCATGGGCACTATTATGAGTGTTTAGGAGAAAATACTATATTTTATTAAACATTATAGAAAATAGTCTATACACAAAGTAATGTGAATTGAAATTCCTTTTTATTACCCATTATTACACTGTCCAGGCTACAAGCCTTAAGTCTAGGCACTGTAGCCACTCCTGTGTTTGCATTAACTTGGCCCAGCCATTTTCACACCTCTAGAAGCAAGGACAATGCCAAATTTCATGAAGTGTTTATTGACACTGTCTAGATGGCACGCAGCAGCAATGTTGTTGTCTGGAGACACCCATTACTAGCTACTTAGTTAATTGATTGCCAGTCATTAGAGCTAATTAACATATGTTTTCCGCTTTGATACCTCTTAATCATATGTTTGTATGTAATCTAATTGATGGTGAATATCATACTCAAAAGTCAGAATAATATATCATTAAATAACATTTATTTATCCAATATACAGTGGATACAGAAATGCACACATATCACAGCAGTAGTTATTTTAACAAGCAGGGTTTGTAGTAAAGTGTACTGTTTGTCAATAATTAGCAATTTAATTGCCATTTAATATGTCTAATGACTGTATTATCAAATTATCTAAGTGCTTCAGATTGTAACGATTTTGTAGAATGGAAGGTTTCATGTACAAGCTTTTATTGTCAATGCGCTAGTAACATATGAAATAGTTAAGTAATAAAAAAAAACTAAAAAAAAAATCCAAATAAAAAAGGTATATATTACTAAAACTGAGAACTGGTTTACCTATGATGTTATAATCATAGGAAACTATCATATGCAACACATCAAACTGATCCTTAGGTAGGTTAAACAATTTGCTTGCTCAATATATTGCTAAAATGTAATGTCCAGTACTGAAATAAATCAAAAAAGCAGGTCATCACTAACACAAGCTTCTGTCCAGCATGGCTGAAACTCATCTAGGAAGTTTTGCAATGAGAATTCCTGATATGCACTTGTACCAGGCTCAGAGGCTGAGGCACAAGCGGATGTGTGTTCTGGACTTTGTGTCTCCAGGGGGCTTTCGACACGGGCAGGTTACTGCTGGGAAACTGTTGTGGTTTCATATATGGCTGGAACTGTGTCTGGATGATGTCACAGGAGTTCCGAAAACAGGATGGTGCTAAAACACCTGTTGCCTCACAATAATTTGGCCACATATAACTGAAAGGTTGGGGACCTGCCAAACTGTTCATATGCAAGTGGATCCATGTCTGCAGAGGAAGGGCACAGGTCTTGTAGGTATCTTCATATTTCTCAGTATATTCCACCCCATACAGTTTTCTTTCTGGCTGGGCTACTTGGCCTTTTTGGGAGATCTAAGTAAACTGTGGTCTTTCAATATCATGTAGCCGATCCTCTTCTTCCGGACTAATTTCCTTATTCTTTCTGGCTCTTCGGTTCTGGAACCAGACCTACAAATATGAAAAGAAATGGTCTATTTCTTCCTTCAACATAGAATGCATCAGCAGTGATGAGGCACATTTTCAATGTGTAGAGAATTGCTAATAGCTATTAGGGGAAAGCCCACAGTCCATACTTAACCACCGGAGTATTTTGCTGTCTTACGTCCAGGCCACTTTTTGCGATTCGGCGCTGTGCGATTTTAACTGACAATTGCGCGGTCGTGCAACGCCGTACCCAAACAAAATTTACGTCCATTTTTTTCCCACAAACAGAGCTTTCTTTTGGTGGTATTTGATCACCTGTGTGATTTTTACTTTTTGCGCTATAAACAAAAAAATAGCGTTTATTTTGAAAAAATAACATTTTTAACATTTTTTTATATGAAATTCCCCCCCCAAAAAAATGTAAAAATCAAATTTTTTTTACATTTTTGGCCAATTTGTTTTCTGCTACCTATGTTTGGTGAAAAAAAAAAAATCGCAATAAGCGTATTTTGATTGGTTTTCGCAAAAGTTATTGTGTTTACTAAGGGAAAGATTTCTGTCATTTTTGGTGTTTTTTTTTTAACGCGTAATGGCGGTGATCTGCGATTTTTTTTGCGGGACTGCGACATTGCGGTGGACAGATCGGACCCTTGACTGACATTTTTGACACTTTTGGGGGTACCAGTGACATTACTGCAGCAATCAGTGCTATATATATGCACTGTTACTGTAAAAATGACACTGGCAGTGAAGGGGTTAATTTTATTGGAGAGGGAGGGGTTAATGTATGCCTGGTGCTTACTGACGTGTGGGGGGGGAGGTGACTTTGTGAGACAGGGACAGATCGGATGTCCAGCTATGCTGAACACTCCGATCTGTCAGTCCCTGTCACTTAGGAGATCCGCCCGCTCTGTTTACACAAGCGGGCGGATCTCCTCACTCGATTCCCCGACGATCGGGGCAGAGCAGCGGCGATCGCCGCTGCTCCTCCCCTGGCCCGACTCCCGCTGTGAATGAAAACAGCGGGAGCACGCCTCCGGCGGCGCGCGAGCGCCGCCTACAGGGGGAGGAGTCCAGCGACGTAGGTCTACGTCGCTGGACGGATCGTGCCACTTTGCCGCAGTACGCTCAATGTGAGCGGTGGGCAAGTGGTTAAAGGATAAGTCCACCCTAAAACTAAAATCCCTGCATCTTTAGACATCCACGATCTAACATAGACCTATCTAGCCCTCTAAAGAAGAATTCAGTATACATACTTTATTTTAAGCCAATCTGATTCAATCTTAGGCAGAAGCTCTGCAGAGGACATGGCTAATAACGGCTGTAAAATGAACGAGGAGTGACGTCACCCATAGACTTACTATGGGGCTTCCTTTGTTGGATGTGTCCTCTGCACCCGCCTCAACAGCGAATCTACTACTGACAGCTCAGCGTGGGATCGAGTTGGATCGGCTTAAAAAGAAACTTTTTACAGGGTTAGATAGGTTAGTGTTGGATCGTGGATGTCTGTAGATGGAGGGATTTTAGTGTTAGAGTGGACTTCTACTTTAAAATGAAAGAACACAACTTTTTTTTTTTTAGTTTTGGATTAAGTGGAGGAAGGTTGGAACATCTCTCAAATTTTTACTGCTGGATGAGTCACTGTTGGAAAGACTAAATGGTTACCATTTTCACCAGCACAGGAAGTGAGGGGAAATCTAAAAGTTTGCAGAAGTAAAGAGGCAGTTTTTCCAATAGGATAGCTTTGGAAGGTAGAATGACCTCATCCTTTCTTGCCTCTGGGACAAAAAGTAAGGGGAATAAATAAATAAATCCTATGTCAAAGCCTTTACTAAGTTCATATTACTTATAAAAGACCAATATTAATGGATTGTTGTCATACATCATAAAACGTCAAACTTACTATTTAATCAATGGAGCATGTGCACTACCACAGATCTGAGAAATGCAACAGCACTAGCCCATGTTTTTATTCTCATTATTCTCATGACAGCCTAATTCTTGGTTAATACAATAGTGAGACAGAACTGTAGCACTAGTCATTGGATGGTGGCATGTGCCTTTGTCCACGGAAGAGTCTTCCAGCACTGGTGACTTTATTTTACCCAGCAGTAAACATCAGCACTGTGGACATAACAGAAACTAGTACTGTAAAAAATATTGAAGTTGCCATTATTCCCCTTCATCTGAAAATGCTAGCCTCTGACACAGAAAACTCTGTCACTGACCTAGATCAAGGATGCAAGAGTATAGTCTGAAATCATTAACTACCAACTTATTCTGGGTAAATGACTTAACATATTGAAGCCAGTGGACTAGCATGTCAGCCAAAAGACATTTTTCGGAAAAGTCTGCAATGGAAACTTCCATATTTGGCTTAGCACAGGTTTCCTTTAAGTTGATAACAAGCTACATCTGTGAAGAGACAGCTGTTTATTGGGCCTTTAGAGAAACTTTGTCTAAATGGTATAACTTATCCAATCGGCTGAATTTACAGAAGGTGTAGCACATTTAAGTAGCTACAAATATTGTCATTGTAACAATCATTCTGATTGCCAAACTATCATAAACAGAAAGTCACCCTGAACTTGCACTAAAGAGGATATAAATATGAGCTCCATACCTGAATTCTGCATTCATGTACACCTGTGAGTTGGGACAGCTTCTCCCTCACTGAGATGCCTGGATAGGGGTTGGTTTCAAAGGTTTTAAGCAACAATTCCAGATGGGATCGGCTGTAGACAGTACGCCGTCTCCTGACTTTTCCAGTGATGGAGCCCGTGCCATTTGACAGAACACGATGCTTATCTAAAACAAAGCAAATTCCAAGTTAGTTACAATATACACTTGAAAAAACAATCAATATTAATGTGCAAGTAAATTACAAGCAATAATACAAATAAAAGCGGTTTGGAAAAATCTGATTATTTATCTATGTGACTTATTTCTCCAATGAACTCACCTAAATTAAAGCGGAGTTCCGGGCACAGATGTCATTTTTCAATAAGCACACTCCCGGGACAGTCAGGGCTAGCACATTCCACAATGGCTAGCCTCTGATCTGTCCCGGTTCGCACTTACCTTTTAGAAGAAATACTTACTTATAAAATTTCTTCCACAGCGTTTCCATCTCTCTTGTAGGCAGCTGAAGCCGGTGCGGTCCTCTTCTGCGTCTTCTTCTCCCAGAATGCGCCGCAATGACCCCTCTCGTTACTTCCGATGCGGCGCTGCATTCCTAAACAGCTTCTGGGCATGCCCAGAAGCTGTTTAGCAGGGGAATGCGGCGTCGCCCGGAAATGACGTGCGGGGCCGGTGCCGTCGCATTGATTCCTGGGAGCTATGACGTTCAGCTCCTAAGAATCATCGCGAGGCAGGAAGTGACGGGGTGAGCCGCGGCTCCGAGGGAGGAAGTACCCTGAGGTGAGTATTTACGATCTACAATTACAAGGTGAGTTTTAAAAAAAAAAAAACCTAACTATCCAATCCCTTTTCAGGTCATCCAGAATTAGCGGACGAGCACAAAAAAAAAAACGGAATTTTTGTAAAATCTTACCTGTAAAATTCCCTTTCTCTGAGTCCTCCGACAGTCGCCACCTCTTCATATTCGTCACAATGGGGTTATGACCTTTGCTCCGTAGGAGTAGCTAGGCAACAGAATATGTCAATATTAAGGCTTTTAACATATCCCACCCCCAGGGGGTGGTCCCCTCAGTCAAAAACCTCCTACTTCCTGTATCCATACCTCAGTTTCAGTGGAATAGCAGTAGAGTATACAACCAAACCCCAAAAGAGGGGCGGGGGCGGAGACTGTCGGAGGACTCAGAGAAAGGAATTTTACAGGTAAGATTTTACAAAAAACGGAATTTTTGTAAAATCTTACCTGTAAAATTCCTTTCTCTGAGTCCTCCGACAGTCGCCGCCTCTTCATATTCGTCACATATGGGGTATTAGACTTTTCTCCGAAGGAGTAGCTAGGCAACAGAATATGTTAACATTAAAGCTTTTAACATATCCCACCCTCAAGGGGTGGTCCCCTCAGTCAATACCCTCCTACTTCCTGCAACCATATCTCAGTTTCAGTGGAATAGCAGTAGAGTATACAACCAAACCCCAAAAGAGGGGCGGGGGCGGCGACTGTCGGAGGACTCAGAGAAAGGAATTTTACAGGTAAGATTTTACAAAAATTCTGTTTTCTCTTACGTCCTCCGACAGTCGCCGCCTCTTCATATTCGTCACATATGGGGACGTCCCAAAGCAGTGCAAACATGAGGGGTGGGAAACGCATCCGCGCCGAAAGGCAACGCAGTCTCCGCATCAAAGAAAGGAACCTTACCAAAGGAAGGAAACCAGCTGGGCTACAGGAAAAACAAGTGCTCAACAGGAGCAACAACCCAGGAAAAGACAAATAACCAGGGGATAAAAAACTTATCCCAACAGCCAGAGGTCCCCAAAAAGGGACCCTAGGGAATTGCTGCACTAAGAACCTTGCGGCCAAAGGAAGCATCCGCCGATGCCTGAACATCTACTTTGTAGAATTTTGTGAAAGTATGCACGGTCGACCAGGTCGCCGCCTTACACACCTGAGCTACAGAAGCCCCATGACGACAGGCCCAAGACGTACTCAAAGATCTAGTAGAGTGCGCCTTCACAAGCACAGGGGGAACCTTCCCCTGCAAAGCATAGGCCTGTTCAATGGTCTGCCTGATCCATTTGGCGATGGTAGAGGCCGACGCCGCCATGCCCTTCCGAGGACCCTCTGGAAGAACAAACAAGGAGTCCGTCTTTCGAAAAGACTCAGTCGATTTAAGGTAAACCCTTATCGCCCGAACAACATCCAAAGAATGCAATCTCACCTCCTTTGGATGTTTAGGCTTCGCGCACAGCGAAGGCAAGACAATATCCTCATTAAGATGGAATTCCGAAACTCGCTTCGGAAGAAAAGAAGGATTAGGTCGCAAGACCACCTTATCCAAATGAACAACCAGATACGGAGACTTGCAGGACAAAGCCGCCAGCTCCGACACTCTGCGAGCCGAAGTGATCGCAACCAAAAAGGCGACCTTTTTGGACAACATAGACAACGAGATCTCCCTGATCTGTTCAAAAGGAGCACGTTGTAACACAGATAGAACGAGATTCAAGTCCCAAGGGGGCAGAGGATCCCTCCTAGGAGGTACCAGATGCCGCACTCCCTGAACAAAAGTGCCAACCAAGGAGTTGGAAGCCACGGGACGTTGAAACAGAACGGCCAGCGCAGACACCTGACCCTTTATCGTAGCCAGCGCCAAACGGTGATCGACACCCGTTTGAAGGAAGGACAGCACTCGGGAAACCGAGTACGTGCGGGGTGAAAACCCCCTGGACTCACACCAGGCAAAATAGGCCTTCCAAGTACGGTAATAAACCTTCCCCGAGGAAGACTTCCTCGCGTTGATCAAGGTATGAACGACCTCTGGGGAGAGACCCTTCTCCTTCAGGACCTCGGTCTCAACAGCCAGGCCGTCAAAGCCAGCGACTGTAAAGCAGGATGGTATATCGGTCCTTGAGACAGGAGATCGTCTCGAAGAGGCAGACGCCACGGGGCGTCGACCGCCAGATTCACGAGGTCTGCGTACCAGGACCGGCGAGGCCAGTCCGGTGCCACAAGAATCACCGTGCTGCGTTCCGAGTGTAACCTGCGAAGGAACCTGGACAGCAACTGAATCGGTGGAAACGCGTACATCAGCCTGTACTGATGCCACGGGGCCACTAACGCGTCCGACGCGTCTGCCCGAGGGTCGCGCGTCCTTGCCACGAACCTTCTCACCTTGTTGTTGAGACGAGATGCGAACAGGTCCACATCTGGAAGACCCCACTTCGCGCACAACATCTGGAAGACAGCCGGGTGGAGAGACCATTCCCCCTGATCCAGGGTCTGGCGACTCAGATAGTCCGCCTGCCAGTTCTCCACCCCCGGAATGTGAACCGCCGTTATCGCCGGGACATGAGTCTCGGCCCAAGACAGAATGTCGGCCACTTCTCGAGCCTCTCGGGCACTCCTGGTGCCCCCTTGGTGGTTGATGTAGGCCACCGCCGTGGCATTGTCCGTCTGCACCCGAACCGGGCAGCCCTGCAGCCGGTCCGTCCAGCGATGAAGACAGAGATTTATCGCACGCAATTCCAGAATGTTGATCGGAAGGGAGGACTCCCCCTCCGACCAAGTCCCCTGGGCGGACAGAACGCCCAGAACACCACCCCAGCCCGACAGGCTGGCATCCGTGGTGATTACCGTCCACGAGATAGGACGAAACGACTTGCCCCCGGACACCATCGGGGACTGGAGCCACCACAGAAGGTCTCTTCTGGTGCGATGACTCAACGAGATTTGAAGATCCAGAGATTGAGGTCGCCCGTCCCACATGGACAGGATCTCCGCTTGGAGACCCCGTGTGTGAAACTGGGCGAAGGGAATCGCCTCGAAGGCCGAGACCATCAATCCCAGACATCTCATGCACGTCCGCAGAGACGAGTGCGGAACGTCCCTGAGGGACCTGACTTCCTCCTGATGAGTTCTGAGTTTGTCTTCCGGCAGGAAGACCTTCGCCTGCACCGAGTCCAGAATCATTCCCAGGTAGGGAAGGCGAACCGACGGACTCAGTGTCGACTTTGGAAAATTTATCGTCCAACCAAACTCCTGCAGAGTTTGCATCGTGACAGACAGGTCCATCTCCAGACCCTGGCTGGTCGCAGACCGAACCAGAATGTCGTCCAGATACCCCAGGACAGAAATGCCCTGGGCCCTCAATAATGCCAGAACCGGTGCAAGCACCTTGGTGAAGACCCGCGGAGCCGAGGTGAGGCCAAAAGGCAACGCCACGAACTGGTAGTGATCCTCCGCAATGGCAAATCGAAGGTACCTCTGGTGACCCTCGAAAATGGGGATGTGAAGATACGCATCCTTCAAATCGATGGAGGCCATGAATTCCCCCGGAACCAGGGCAGCCACCACCGACCGCAGGGATTCCATGCGGAACTTGCGAACCCGCACAGAGCGGTTCAGAGCCTTCAAGTCCAGAATTGGACGAACCTTGCCCTCCTTTCTGGGCACGGTGAACAGATTGGAATAAAACCCCCGAAATCTGTCCCGATGAGGCACCGGAACTACCACTCCCTGAGCCCTCAGGTCCCGCACCGCCAGGTGCAGGTCCCGTAAACGCTCTGGAGACAGTTGAAGATTTGAGGGAAAAAATCTGCTCTCCGGCCGAGAGAGAAACTCGATCTTGTAACCAGATCAAACGATCTCCTGAACCCATCTGTCCCGCATGCGGGCCAACCAGGGCTGAAGAAAACCGAGCAAGCGTCCCCCCACCCCAAAACTGGGTGAGGGCGCCCCTTCAGGCCGCACTTTTATGGGCTGCGGATCCGGATTGACCGGACTTCTGTTTACCACACCAGGGCTTCTTCTGAGAGCCTTGACCTTTGAACGGTTTGCCCTTGTAGTGAGACCGAAAGGCACGAAAGGACCCCCTGAGAAGGTCCTCTTCTGCGTCCTCTTCCGTGTCCTCTTCTCCCAGAATGCGCCTGCACCGGCCCCGCTCGTCACTTCCGGGGGGGGGGGCGCGCCATCCCTCCACAGCTTCTGGGCACGCCCAGAAGCTGTTTAGCAGGGAATGAGGCGCCCGCACCGGAAGTGACGAGCGGGGCCGGTGCAGGCGCATTGATTTCTGGGAGCGATGATGTTCAGCTCCCAGGAATCGATGCAAAGAGGAAGTGACGGCGCGGGCCACAGCCGCAGAGGGAGGAAGTGGAAGAAAGTTGAGTATATTTTTCTTCAATAACAAGGTAAGTACACAAAAAAAATCGTAACTATCCATTAATTTTTCAGGTGACCAAAAGCAAGCGGATGGCCCAAAATCGATTATGTCGATTTTGTGGCCAGAAATCCGCTTTAACTGGGGCACAGACAACAATAAAAATCGAATAAGTGTTCAAACACCTCTCCATTTTATCCAAAACTAAAAAAAAATTTTACCTTTTAGTTATATTTTATTTGTTAACAGGAGTTCTATTTGGTAATAAAAGTCAAAGTTTATTTTATAATTATAATTTACTTAAAACCAATAAAGGGGCCACAACCTTTAATGTGTGTTTATTTTAATAATTAGGTATGGTAATATGGTATGGTGAGTGTTAATGGGGTGTACAACCCCAATAAAAGCAATGGGCTGGGACAAGTTAAATACTGCCAGGGTGTTTAATCACTTCTGGACCGGAAGGTTTTCCCTCTTCATCACCAGGCCATTTTTTGCGATTCGGCACTGCGTTACTTTAACTGACAATTGCGCGATTATGCGATGCTCTACCCAAATAAAATTGATGTTTCCCACAAATAGAGTTTTCTTTTGGTGGTTTTTGATCACCTGTGCGATTTTTATTTTATGCGCTATAAACAAAAAAGAACAATATTTTTTTACTTTCTGCTATAAAAAAAAATTTAAAAATCAAATTGTTTTCATCAATTTACGCCAATTTGTATTCTTCCACATATTTTTGGTAAAAAAAAAATCCCAGTAAGCGTATATTGATTGGTTTGCACAAAAGTTATCACGTCTACAAACTAGGGAAAATATTTATGTAATTTTATTTATTTTATACTAGTAATGGCGGCAATTAGAGATTTTTAGTGGGACCACGACATTGCAGCAGACAGATTGGACACTTAACTGACATTTGTGACAATTTTGGGGGGACCAGTGACATTACTACAGTAATCAGTGCTAAAAATATGCACTGTTACTGTAATATTGACACTAGAAGGAAAGGGGTTAACACCAGGGAAGATCAAAGGGTTTAATGTGTCCCTAGGGGCTGCTTTCTAACTGTGTGGGGGTTGGGCTTAAGGAATGAATACAGGGACTTGAGTTCCTAAATAGGAGGAACACAGGAGCCCTGTGTTCATTGCTGACAGAACAGCGTTCTGCTGTGTTTACAACAGCAGACCGCCGTTCTGTCTCCACGGGGAGCGATTGCGGGTGTACGGCAGCAATCGAGGCTGCCGGACCCGCAGATCCGGTTCCCCTGTGGCGAATGGGAGCACCCACTCGCGGTCCTGATGTAGTTTTGTGGGAATATGTACGGCGGCTGATCGGCAAGTGGTAAATGATTTTGTTTTATTCTCCTAGATAGCACAGCTGATATACCTGTTCTTCCTATATTTTCGGATCGTTAGTATGGTGCTTTCAACAGCCGATTATGAATTTATGGACGACAAATACTGGATGTGCAGGCTATAAAATTTTTATCGTATGTGAACACAACGTCCCATTTTCGTTTAATCTGTAAAGTTTTCCGCAGAAAAAAATCGTAAGAGCAAGACTAGGCATGCTTGGAAATGAAAGAATACATACAAAACAATTTAACACATGACATCACTTCTGAAATTGTGATCTGTCGTACGAGAATTTTCATATGAAAGTAACTTCTTCACTTTCGATCTGAGACTAGCGTGCAACAAAAAAACCATTCTGATAATCTGTTCGTGTGTACGAGGCTTTAAATTGGGGAAGGAGAGCGAAGAGGGATCATGTGACCACACAGCTGCGGTGTGAGAAAAGGTATTCAGCCTTGTCATTTGAAAAAAAAGACACACAATGTAGTTGATAAACCAGAGGGAATACCAGCAAAGTCCCAATGTACGTATATGTATTATTAAACATGATATTATACATTGATTTTTCATCACCTTTTAGCAGTGTGCTTCATTTAATGTCCGAATCTCCCTCCTCCTTTTTTTGACTTTACAAACACTTACAGTACAGTAGATGTATGGTATGTGTGTATGTATTTTTTATTACTTTATTTAACTTTCATTTTTTTAAATTTAGCTTCATTACTGTGCCTCTGGGTTACAATATACATTGGACTTACTTGAGAAGACATTAACCCATGATATCTCCCATGTGCTGTAAACAGAGAATAAGAAACACAGTTTCACTGATCTCCACTAACATGAACCTGGATCTGTTTGTTCACCTGAATGCAAAAACGTACTCCAGAGTTAGTTTTTCCTTTATTTTCTATTTGAAAGGCATCAGACAGCACAGAAAGTGAGGCAAAATTTCCAAAAACAGAAGTGTATTTATTACTGGTACTTATAGAGTGCTGTTAATTTCTGCACTTTCCATTTACACTGTACATTCACATCAGTCCCTGCCCTCATGGAACTTACAATCTATGGTCCCTAATTCACATTCATACATGCACATACTAGGGCTAATTAACCTACCAGCATGTCTTTGGAGTGTTGGAGGAAACATGCAAACTCTAGGCAGGTAGTGCTGTGGTTGGGATTTGAACTAATAACCCAAGTGCTAGCTAGGCGAAGTGCTAACCACTCTGTCAATGTGAAATATAAATATGTTTTCAGTAGGTCAAGGAAGGGTTGGAACCTCTGTCATTTTTTATTGTGTCTGTGTCCCTGTTGGGTTAGGTGACTGTCCGTGTGACTGGTGTCCCTCAGGACATGAAATGAGGGGACATTTCCTTCAAGGTAAAACAGTGAGTCCCTATGATACGGTCTATGAAAATCTTTGAAAAGTTTGTCTATCGTTCATTTCTCCAACTCTGCGTGCCTATTTGCAGCCACATTTGAAAAATGTATTGCCAAATAAAGCTACATATTAACCACTTAAAGCGGAGTTCCGGGCACAAAATCAATCTTTTTTTTTTTGTGCCCGTCCGCTAGTTCTCCTTCACCTGAAAAGGAATTGGATAATTAGGTTTTTTTTTTTTTTTTTTTTACTCACCTTGTAATTGAAGATCGAAAATACACACCTCAGTGTACTTCCTCCCTCAGCGCCGCGGCTCCGCCGTCACTTCCTGTCTTGCGATGATTCCTGGGAGCTGAACGTCATCGCTCCCAGGAATCAATGCGACGGCACCGGCCCCGCTCGTCACTTCCGGGGCGACGCCGCATTCCCCTGCTTGCCCAGAAGCTGTGGAGGAATGCGGCGCCGCTCCGGAAGTGACAAGAGGGGCCGGTGCAGGCGCATTCTGGGAGAAGAGGACGCGGAAGAAGACGCAGAAGAGGACCGCGTCGGCTTCAGCTGCCCACAAGAGAGATGGCAACGCTGTGGAAGAAATTTTATAAGTGAGTATTTCATCTTGCAGGTAAGTGTGAACCGGGACAGATCAGAGGCTAGCCATTGTGGAATATACTAGCCCTGACTGTCCCGGGGGTATGTTCACTGAAATATGTTTTCTGTGCCCGGAACTCCGCTTTAAGCCCCGGAAGATTTTACCCCCTTCCTGACCAGGGGGTATTTTGCGATTCGGCACTGCGTGACTTTAACGGACACGTGCGACGATGTTCCTAAACGAATTTGACGTCCTTTTTTCCCACAAATAGAGCTTTCTTTTGGTGGTATTTGATCACCTGTGCGATTTTTTGATCATGCGCTATAATCAAAAAAAGAGCGACAATTTTGCAAAAATAACAATATTTTTCAAATTTTTTTTATATGAAATCCCCCCCCCCCCCCCCCCAAATGTAAAAATCTAAATTTTTTTAAATTTTTGGCCAATTTGTTTTCTGCTACCTATGTTTGGTAAAAAAAAAATCACAATAAGCGTATTTTGATTGGTTTGCGCAAAAGTTGTTGCGTTTACTAACTAAGGGAAAGATTTTAGTCATTTTTGTTGTTTTTTTTTTAACGAGTAATGGCGGCGATTTGCGATTTTTTTGCGGGACTGCGACATTGGGGCGGACAGATCGGACCCTTGACTGACATTTTTGACACTTTTGGGGTTACAAGTGACATTACTACAGTAATCAGTGCTATACATATGCACTGTTACTGTAAAAATGACACTGGCAGGGAAGGGGTTAACTTTATTGGAGAGGGAGGGGTTAAGAGTGTCCCTAGGGGCGTGCTTCTAACTGTGCAGGGATGTGGCTGTGTGTGTAACAGCACAGATCAACGGTCCTACATAGCAGGACCGTTAGATCAGTGCTTTTACACAGGGGAGAGTGACAGGTGGCTTTGTTTACACTAGCCGCCTGCCTTTCTCCCTTCACAGCGGACGATCGCGAGTGACCGGCGGACATCGGGTCCACCAGTCACACGCACGGAGGTGTCTGTGAACGAGCCGAGGCAGGCGCGCGCCTCTGGCGGTGCGCGCCCGCCCGCTATTGGTGTACCGGTACGTCACTTTGCCTGGCCGGGGCTGACCGCCGCAGTATATGTACTTGCGGTGGTCGGCAACCGGTTAAAGCAACACTTCATTGACCAGACGCCACCAATGTGCTCCTGTGTAAATTTCTCACAGAACAGTCCACTCAGCAGACTGCATGCAGAGGAACTCTAGATCTATTCCTGGACTAATGATGGAATTGTCTCACTGTCTGTGAGGATCCATTCATGTAGATATTCTGCAGGAGGGCAAGTGCAGCAGCTGGTACAGTATTTTATCGAGAGTATTTTTGGACCGGATGGAGTGTGAGACCAGAGGAGATTTGCAGCATATACTACCCCAGAGGGGACCAGGAGTGACGGGAGGAAGAAATACCAATAAGAATATTATCATATGCTATAGAATTTTCAGCATCTGGTAAGAAGCCCTTTTTGAGAGGTGTGGGAAGAGAGTATATATGTTTCCTATCATGAGGGGTCTATTCTCTGGAGGTGGCTGCCTTTTTGCCCTTATTTTAAATCTGCTGGTAAGAAGCCAACTTGCTAGGTGGAGGGATATTGAATTGTCACATCAACACGGGAGCACTGTTTGAATTGTATCCAGCAACAAGTTCTTGCACGTTTATTTTGCACTCAAGGCTTTGGACTTTGAACTGGAAATTTGTTTTGGACATTTTCTTAGGGGAATTTGCACAATATTTTATGTGGAGCACATATTTATGAATGTATTTTTCACTTTGATGAATATTTGATAGATATTTTGTATACTGTCATCTTATTTATTTATTTTTTGTCACTAAGTTATTTCACTTGGGAATGACACCTAGTATTTAGCGCACCAGACTAATTTTCACAAGTCCACTCAGCACGCCAAAGTGTGTGATGGATGTCTGTGGTACAAAGTTTCTGAGTTCTGGTTCCAGGGCCCTCAACAGATTCTGAGCAAAGAGGCACTCCCAGAAAATGTGCAAAGCAGTTTCCTCATGGATGAAGGGGCAGTGCCTGTATCTGCTCAAGTTTTTGGCAAGCATAAATGTCCTTAGTGGCAATCCCCCTTGGATTGCCTTCCATGCCAGATCATACTGCCTGTTGGTAAGTCTCTTCTAGCTCACAGTCTAATGTCCAACTCATACTTACACTACATTACCAAAGGAATTGGGATGACTGCCTTTACACGCACATCAACTTTACTGCATCCCAGTCTTAGGGCCCTTTCACATGGGCCGTCCAGTCAGGTCCGCCTGTCAGTTTTTCAGGCGGGCCTGATCGGACCTTCCAATTTCCTCTATGAGAGATCCTGCTCGCAAAATCCAGACAGATGGTGGTCCTATTTTCCATCTGGCGAAATGGATCAGATGAAAACGGACAGGCGATCCATTTCCATCCAATTTTCCCATAGAGGAGGGCAGGACTGTGTCCCTATCTGCTCTGCTCAGAGGGGCTTAAAGGAGCGATCCCCTACGGAGCAAGTGGACTCCGTTGCACGGAGGCGCCTGTGTGAAAGGGGCCTTAGTCCGCAGGGTTCAATATTGAGTTAGCTTTGCATGTATAACAGGTTCAACTCCTCTGGAAAGGCTGTCCACAAGGTTTAGGAGTGCATCTATGGGAATGTTTAACCATTCTTCCAGAAGCGCATTTGTGCTTTGTGCAGTGGTCCAAATCATTTGGTGGAGGGAGGATTATGGTGTGAGGTTGTTTTTCAGGGGTTGGGCTTGGCCCCTAAAGTGGGGTACACACTAGTAGAAAATCTGCCGAAAATTTCCGCCCGAGGTGAAATCGTCAGATTTTCGGCTAGTGTGTACACAACCTTCAGCAGCCGATGCCGACATTTTCAACGAAAAAAAAAAACGGAGGGACAAACGCCAAAATTTTTATCGTCCGTCCCCAGACAACCAATTTTTGTTTAATGTTTATGCAGTACGTCCGTGAAAAATCGGACTTCACACCTAGGTGTTGCAATAAATCATGTGTTTCAATTAGAATGACATCCCAACACACAGAGTAGGAGGTACGCTGGCATGCACTGTCAAAACAAGTGCAGTTTTAGTTCATTTACCAAAATTGCCAGCATATTCTGAATAAACCTAACCCGCTGGCGGCCCCCTTCCTCTCCTGCATTTACCGGTGCCCGGGAATACGTGGCGTGGATGAGGCACAGATGAGCACCCTGACATGGCATGGATGTGGCATTGATGTGGCACGGATGAGCACTGACGTGGCATGGATGTGGAACGGATGAGCACTGACGTGGCATGGATGTGGCACGGATGAGCACTGACGTGGCATGGATGTGGCACAGATGAGCACTGACGTAGCTTTGATGTGGCACGGATGAGCACTGATGTGGCATTGATGTGGCACGGATGAGCACTGAAGTGGCATGGGTGTGGCACGGATGAGCACTGACGTGGCATGGATGAGCACTGACGTGGCATTGATGTGGCACGGATGTGGCACTGACGTGGCATGGATGTGGCACGGGTGAGCACTGACGTGGCATGGATGTGGCACGAATGAGCACTGATGTGGCATGGATGAGCACTGACATGGCATGGATGAGCACTGACGTGACACGGATGAGCACTGAAATGGCATGGATGTGGCACGGATGAGCACTGATGTGGCATGGATGTGGCACAGATGAGCACTGACGTAGCTTTGATGTGGCACGGATGTGCACTGATGTGGCATGGATGAGCACTGACATGGCATGGATGAGCACTGACGTGGCATTGATGTGGCACGGATGAGCACTGAGGTAGCTTTGATGTGGCACGGATGTGCACTGATGTGGCACAGATGAGCACAGATGTGGGATGGATGAGCATGGATGAGCACGGATGTGGCATGGATTCAGGTTCAGGAACGGCGTCTCAGAACTATACAACCACTTTGCGGCCGTATTTTTACAACGGCCGGTCGGAAAGTGGTTTAATTGTCATCTATGGGGATTTTTGGACACCATTGTTTTTGGCAATATCGCAGGTGCACGCAATATTAGGACATGGAATATTTGGTATCTATTTACTTGATGCAACCTCATCTATTTTATTTTACCTAAAAATGGGTATTATATAGTGTGGTTTTGCACTAAAATTGCAACCATCACCTTTTTATTCTACTTGTCCTCTGCTATCAGAAAATATATAATGTTCTGGGGGTTTAAGAAGTAATTTTATTGCCAAAAATTAGGATTTTTACATATATGCAAACAATTAAAAAATATTGTTCTGGACCCGAACTGGAAAAACATGGATGCTCGACCAAAATAAATGTGCATATACTCAAGGAAAGATATTTTATGAGAAAAACCTTGCAAAGGCCATCAACACACCTGCCATTTATTACCCAGAACTGGATAGTGATAAACACAAGAAGTGTTTTTTTTCTTCTTTCTCTGAAAATAATCAGTTCATGGGCACTATTATGAGTGTTTAGGAGAAAATACTATATTTTATTAAACATTATAGAAAATAGTCTATACACAAAGTAATGTGAATTGAAATACCTTTTTATTACCCATTATTACACTGTCCAGGCTACAAGCCTTAAGTCTAGGCACTGTAGCCACTCCTGTGTTTGCATTAACTTGGCCCAGCCATTTTCACACCTCTAGAAGCAAGGACAATGCCAAATTTCATGAAGTGTTTATTGACACTGTCTAGATGGCACGCAGCAGCAATGTTGTTGTCTGGAGACACCCATTACTAGCTACTTAGTTAATTGATTGCCAGTCATTAGAGCTAATTAACATATGTTTTCCGCTTTGATACCTCTTAATCATATGTTTGTATGTAATCTAATTGATGGTGAATATCATACTCAAAAGTCAGAATAATATATCATTAAATAACATTTATTTATCCAATATACAGTGGATACAGAAATGCACACATATCACAGCAGTAGTTATTTTAACAAGCAGGGTTTGTAGTAAAGTGTACTGTTTGTCAATAATTAGCAATTTAATTGCCATTTAATATGTCTAATGACTGTATTATCAAATTATCTAAGTGCTTCAGATTGTAACGATTTTGTAGAATGGAAGGTTTCATGTACAAGCTTTTATTGTCAATGCGCTAGTAACATATGAAATAGTTAAGTAATAAAAAAAAAAACTAAAAAAAATCCAAATAAAAAAGGTATATATTACTAAAACTGAGAACTAGTTTACCTATGATGTTATAATCATAGGAAACTATCATATGCAACACATCAAACTGATCCTTAGGTAGGTTAAACAATTTGCTTGCTCAATATATTGCTAAAATGTAATGTCCAGTACTGAAATAAATCAAAAAAGCAGGTCATCACTAACACAAGCTTCTGTCCAGCATGGCTGAAACTCATCTAGGAAGTTTTGCAATGAGAATTCCTGATATGCACTTGTACCAGGCTCAGAGGCTGAGGCACAAGCGGATGTGTGTTCTGGACTTTGTGTCTCCAGGGGGCTTTCGACACGGGCAGGTTACTGCTGGGAAACTGTTGTGGTTTCATATATGGCTGGAACTGTGTCTGGATGATGTCACAGGAGTTCCGAAAACAGGATGGTGCTAAAACACCTGTTGCCTCACAATAATTTGGCCACATATAACTGAAAGGTTGGGGACCTGCCAAACTGTTCATATGCAAGTGGATCCATGTCTGCAGAGGAAGGGCACAGGTCTTGTAGGTATCTTCATATTTCTCAGTATATTCCACCCCATACAGTTTTCTTTCTGGCTGGGCTACTTGGCCTTTTTGGGAGATCTAAGTAAACTGTGGTCTTTCAATATCATGTAGCCGATCCTCTTCTTCCGGACTAATTTCCTTATTCTTTCTGGCTCTTCGGTTCTGGAACCAGACCTACAAATATGAAAAGAAATGGTCTATTTCTTCCTTCAACATAGAATGCATCAGCAGTGATGAGGCACATTTTCAATGTGTAGAGAATTGCTAATAGCTATTAGGGGAAAGCCCACAGTCCATACTTAACCACCGGAGTATTTTGCTGTCTTACGTCCAGGCCACTTTTTGCGATTCGGCGCTGTGCGATTTTAACTGACAATTGCGCGGTCGTGCAACGCCGTACCCAAACAAAATTTACGTCCATTTTTTTCCCACAAACAGAGCTTTCTTTTGGTGGTATTTGATCACCTGTGTGATTTTTACTTTTTGCGCTATAAACAAAAAAATAGCGTTTATTTTGAAAAAATAAAATTTTTAACATTTTTTTATATGAAATTCCCCCCCCAAAAAAATGTAAAAATCAAATTTTTTTTACATTTTTGGCCAATTTGTTTTCTGCTACCTATGTTTGGTGAAAAAAAAAAATCGCAATAAGCGTATTTTGATTGGTTTTCGCAAAAGTTATTGTGTTTACTAAGGGAAAGATTTCTGTCATTTTTGGTGTTTTTTTTTTAACGCGTAATGGCGGTGATCTGCGATTTTTTTTGCGGGACTGCGACATTGCGGTGAACAGATCGGACCCTTGACTGACATTTTTGACACTTTTGGGGGTACCAGTGACATTACTGCAGCAATCAGTGCTATATATATGCACTGTTACTGTAAAAATGACACTGGCAGTGAAGGGGTTAATTTTATTGGAGAGGGAGGGGTTAATGTATGCCTGGTGCTTACTGACGTGTGGGGGGGGAGGTGACTTTGTGAGACAGGGACAGATCGGATGTCCAGCTATGCTGAACACTCCGATCTGTCAGTCCCTGTCACTTAGGAGATCCGCCCGCTCTGTTTACACAAGCGGGCGGATCTCCTCACTCGATTCCCCGACGATCGGGGCAGAGCAGCGGCGATCGCCGCTGCTCCTCCCCTGGCCCGACTCCCGCTGTGAATGAAAACAGCGGGAGCACGCCTCCGGCGGCGCGCGAGCGCCGCCTACAGGGGGAGGAGTCCAGCGACGTAGGTCTACGTCGCTGGACGGATCGTGCCACTTTGCCGCAGTACGCTCAATGTGAGCGGTGGGCAAGTGGTTAAAGGATAAGTCCACCCTAAAACTAAAATCCCTGCATCTTTAGACATCCACGATCTAACATAGACCTATCTAGCCCTCTAAAGAAGAATTCAGTATACATACTTTATTTTAAGCCAATCTGATTCAATCTTAGGCAGAAGCTCTGCAGAGGACATGGCTAATAACGGCTGTAAAATGAACGAGGAGTGACGTCACCCATAGACTTACTATGGGGCTTCCTTTGTTGGATGTGTCCTCTGCACCCGCCTCAACAGCGAAGCTACTACTGACAGCTCAGCGTGGGATCGAGTTGGATCGGCTTAAAAAGAAACTTTTTACAGGGTTAGATAGGTTAGTGTTGGATCGTGGATGTCTGTAGATGGAGGGATTTTAGTGTTAGAGTGGACTTCTACTTTAAAATGAAAGAACACAACTTTTTTTTTTTTAGTTTTGGATTAAGTGGAGGAAGGTTGGAACATCTCTCAAATTTTTACTGCTGGATGAGTCACTGTTGGAAAGACTAAATGGTTACCATTTTCACCAGCACAGGAAGTGAGGGGAAATCTAAAAGTTTGCAGAAGTAAAGAGGCAGTTTTTCCAATAGGATAGCTTTGGAAGGTAGAATGACCTCATCCTTTCTTGCCTCTGGGACAAAAAGTAAGGGGAATAAATAAATAAATCCTATGTCAAAGCCTTTACTAAGTTCATATTACTTATAAAAGACCAATATTAATGGATTGTTGTCATACATCATAAAACGTCAAACTTACTATTTAATCAATGGAGCATGTGCACTACCACAGATCTGAGAAATGCAACAGCACTAGCCCATGTTTTTATTCTCATTATTCTCATGACAGCCTAATTCTTGGTTAATACAATAGTGAGACAGAACTGTAGCACTAGTCATTGGATGGTGGCATGTGCCTTTGTCCACGGAAGAGTCTTCCAGCACTGGTGACTTTATTTTACCCAGCAGTAAACATCAGCACTGTGGACATAACAGAAACTAGTACTGTAAAAAATATTGAAGTTGCCATTATTCCCCTTCATCTGAAAATGCTAGCCTCTGACACAGAAAACTCTGTCACTGACCTAGATCAAGGATGCAAGAGTATAGTCTGAAATCATTAACTACCAACTTATTCTGGGTAAATGACTTAACATATTGAAGCCAGTGGAGTAGCATGTCAGGCAAAAGACATTTTTCGGAAAAGTCTGCAATGGAAACTTCCATATTTGGCTTAGCACAGGTTTCCTTTAAGTTGATAACAAGCTACATCTGTGAAGAGACAGCTGTTTATTGGGCCTTTAGAGAAACTTTGTCTAAATGGTATAACTTATCCAATCGGCTGAATTTACAGAAGGTGTAGCACATTTAAGTAGCTACAAATATTGTCATTGTAACAATCATTCTGATTGGCAAACTATCATAAACAGAAAGTCACCCTGAACTTGCACTAAAGAGGATATAAATATGAGCTCCATACCTGAATTCTGGATTCATGTACACCTGTGAGTTGGGACAGCTTCTCCCTCACTGAGATGCCTGGATAGGGGTTGGTTTCAAAGGTTTTAAGCAACAATTCCAGATGGGATCGGCTGTAGACAGTACGCCGTCTCCTGACTTTTCCAGTGATGGAGCCCGTGCCATTTGACAGAACACGATGCTTATCTAAAACAAAGCAAATTCCAAGTTAGTTACAATATACACTTGAAAAAACAATCAATATTAATGTGCAAGTAAATTACAAGCAATAATACAAATAAAAGCGGTTTGGAAAAATCTGATTATTTATCTATGTGACTTATTTCTCCAATGAACTCACCTAAATTAAAGCGGAGTTCCGGGCACAGATGTCATTTTTCAATAAGCACACTCCCGGGACAGTCAGGGCTAGCACATTCCACAATGGCTAGCCTCTGATCTGTCCCGGTTCGCACTTACCTTTTAGAAGAAATACTTACTTATAAAATTTCTTCCACAGCGTTTCCATCTCTCTTGTAGGCAGCTGAAGCCGGTGCGGTCCTCTTCTGCGTCTTCTTCTCCCAGAATGCGCCGCACCGACCCCTCTCGTCACTTCCAATGCGGCGCTGCATTCCTAAACAGCTTCTGGGCATGCCCAGAAGCTGTTTAGCAGGGGAATGCGGCGTCGCCCGGAAATGACGTGCGGGGCCGGTGCCGTCGCATCGATTCCTGGGAGCTATGACGTTCAGCTCCCAGGAATCATCGCGAGGCAGGAAGTGACGGGGTGAGCCATGGCTCCGAGGGAGGAAGTACCCTGAGGTGAGTATTTACGATCTACAATTACAAGGTGAGATTTAAAAAAAAAAAAACCTAACTATCCAATCCCTTTTCAGGTCATCCAGAATTAGCGGACGGGCACAAAAAAAAAAAAAAAAAAAAAACAGAATTTTTGTAAAATCTTACCTGTAAAATTCCTTTCTCTGAGTCCTCCGACAGTCGCCGCCTCTTCATATTCGTCACAATGGGGTTATGACCTTTGCTCCGTAGGAGTAGCTAGGCAACAGAATATGTCAATATTAAGGCTTTTAACATATCCCACCCCCAGGGGGTGGTCCCCTCAGTCAAAAACCTCCTACTTCCTGTATCCATACCTCAGTTTCAGTGGAATAGCAGTAGAGTATACAACCAAACCCCAAAAGAGGGGCGGGGGCGGCGACTGTCGGAGGACTCAGAGAAAGGAATTTTACAGGTAAGATTTTACAAAAATTCCGTTTTCTCTTACGTCCTCCGACAGTCGCCGCCTCTTCATATTCGTCACAATGGGGACGTCCCAAAGCAGTGCAAACATGAGGGGTGGGAAACGCATTCGCGCCTAAGGCAACGTCGTCTCCACATCAGAGAAAGGAACCTTACCAAGGGAAGGAAACCAGCTGGGCAGCATGAAAAAAAGGTGCTCAACAGGAGCAACAGCCCAGGAAAAAACAAATAACCTAGGGATAAAATTATATCCCAAACAGCCAAGGGCCCAAAACAAGGGACCCTAAGGAACTGCCGCACTAAGAACCTTGCGGCCAAAGGAAGCATCAGCCGATGCCTGAACATCCACCTTGTAGAACTTCGTGAAGGTGTGAACGGACGACCAAGTCGCCGCCTTACACACCTGGGTCACAGAAGCCCGATGATGACAGGCCCAAGACGTACTTAGAGATCTGGTAGAGTGCGCCTTCACAGGCATAGGAGGAACTTTTCCCTTCAAAGCATATGCCTGTTCAATGGTCCGTCTGATCCATTTGGCGATGGTAGAAGCCGACGCCGCCATGCCCTTCCGAGGACCCTCTGGAAGGACAAATAAGGAATCCGACTTGCGAAAAGAGTTAGTCGATTTCAGGTAAACCCTGATCGCCCGAACAACATCCAGGGAGTGCAAATCCACCTCCTTCGGATGCTTAGGCTTCGCGCAGAGCGAAGGTAGGACAATATCCTCATTGAGGTGAAAATCCAAAATCCTCTTCGGAAGAAAAGAAGGGTTAGGTCGCAAGACCACCTTATCCAAGTGAATGACCAGATACGGAGACCTGCAGGACAAAGCTGCCAGCTCCGACACCCGGCGAGCCGAAGTGATCGCCACCAAAAAGGCAACCTTCTTGGACAACATGGACAACGAGATCTTTCTGATCTGTTCAAAGGGAGAATGTTGTAACACGGACAGAACAAGATTCAAGTCCCAAGGAGGCAGGGGTTCCCTCCTAGGAGGGACCAGACGTCGCACCCCTTGGACAAAAGTGCTAACCAAGGAGTTAGATGCCACAGGACGTTGAAAAAGACGGCCAAAGCAGACACCTGACCCTTGATCGTAGCCAGCGCCAAACGCTGGTCAACACCCGTTTGAAGGAAGGACAACACCCTAGACACCGAGTACGTGCGAGGGGAATGTCCCCTGGACTCACACCAGGCAAAATAGGCCTTCCAAGTACGGTAATAGACCTTCCCCGAGGAAGACTTCCTCGCGTTGATCAAAGTGTGAATGACCTCAGGGGAGAGACCCCTATCCCTCAGGACCTCGGTTTCAACAGCCAGGCCGTCAAAGCCAGCGACTGTAAAGCAGGATGGAATATCGGTCCTTGAGACAGGAGATCTTCTCGAAGAGGCAGACGCCACGGGGCGTCGACCGCCAGATTCACGAGGTCTGCGTACCAGGACCGGCGAGGCCAGTCCGGTGCCACAAGAATCACCGTGTGCGGTTCCGAGTTCAACCTGCGAAGGAACCTGGACAGCAGTTGAATCGGTGGGAATGCGTACAGCAGTCGGTATTGATGCCACGGAGCTACCAACGCGTCTGACGCGTCTGCCCGAGGATCGCGTGTCCGTGCCACGAACCTTTTCACCTCGTTGTTCAGACGAGACGCGAACAGGTCCACATCTGGAAGACCCCACTTCGCGCACAACATCTGGAAGACATCCAGGTGAAGTGACCATTCCCCCTGGTCCAGGGTCTGGCGACTCAGATAATCCGCCTGCCAGTTCTCCACCCCCGGAATGTGAACTGCCGTTATCGCCGGGACGTGTGTCTCGGCCCAAGACAGAATGTCGGCCACCTCCCGAGCCGCCCGGGCACTCCTGGTGCCCCCTTGGTGGTTGATGTAGGCCACCGCTGTGGCATTGTCCGTCTGCACCCGAACCGGACGGCCCTGCAGCCTGTCCGTCCAACGTCGAAGGCAGAGATTTATCGCTCGTAGTTCCAGAATGTTGATCGGAAGAGAGGATTCCTCCACCGACCAAGTTCCCTGGGCGGACAGAATGCCCAGAACACCACCCCAGCCCGACAGGCTGGCATCCGTGGTGACCACTGTCCATGATAGAGGACGAAAAGACTTGCCCCCCGACACCGTTGGGGACTGGAGCCACCACAGAAGATCCCTCCTGGTGCGATGACTCAAGGAAATCTGGAGTTCCAGAGATTGTGGTCGCCGTCCCACCTGGACAGGATCTCCGCTTGGAGACCCCGCGTGTGAAACTGGGCGAAGGGAATCGCCTCGAAAGCTGAGACCATCAATCCCAAACAGCGCATGCACGTCCGGATGGACGAGCACGGAACGTCCCTGAGGGACCTGACCTCTTCCTGAAGAGACCTGAGTTTGTCTTCCGGCAGGAAGACCCTCGCCTGGACTGAGTCCAGAATCATCCCCAGGTAGGGAAGACGAACCGACGGGCACAGCGTCGATTTTGGAAAGTTTATCGTCCAACCAAACTCCTGCAGAGTCTGCATTGTGACGGACAGGTCTGACACCAGACCCTGGTTGGTCGCCGACCGAACCAGGATGTCGTCCAGATACCCCAGGACAGAGATGCCCTGGGCTCTCAACAAAGCCAGAACCGGTGCAAGCACCTTGGTGAACACCCGTGGAGCCGAAGCGAGCCCAAAAGACAGCGCCACAAATTGGTAATGATCCTCCGCAATGGCGAATCGAAGGTACCTCTGGTGACCCTCGAAAATGGGGATGTAAAGATACGCATCCTTCAAGTCGATGGAGGCCATGAATTCCCCCGGAACCAGGGCAGCCACCACCGACCGCAGGGATTCAATGCGGAACTTGCGAACCCGCACAAAGCGGTTCAGAGCCTTCAAGTCCAGAATCGGACGCACCTTGCCCTCCTTCCTGGGCACGGTGAACAGATTGGAATAGAACCCCCGAAATCTGTCCCGGTGAGGCACCGGAACCACTACTCCCTGAGCCCGCAGGTCCCGCACCGCCAGGTGCAGATCCCGCAAACGCTCCGGAGACAGTTGAAGATTTGAGGGAAAAAATCTGCTCTCCAGCCGAGAGAGAAACTCGATCTTGGAGCCAGATCGAACGATTTCCTGAACCCACCTGTCCCGAATACGGGCCAGCGAGGGTTGAAGAAAACCGAGCAAGCGTCCCCCCACCCCAGAACCGGGTGAGGGCGCCCCTTCAGGCCGCACTGTTGTGGGCAGCGGATCCAGACTGGCCGGACTTCTGCTTACCTGTCCACGGCTTCTTCTGGGAGCCTTGGCCTTTGAATGGCTTGCCCTTATGGTGCGACCGAAAGGCACGAAAGGAACCCTGAGAGGGCCGAAAAGAAGCAGTCTTCTTACCAGGAGCCGCCTTAGCCTTGTGGAATTGGGGCAAGAGCGTGCTCTTACCACCCGTGATCCCTTTTAATCAGTGTATCCAAGGAATCGCCAAAAAGGCGAGATTCGTTATAGGGTAGATTAGCCAAGGTCTTGCGCGAAGACTGGTCCACAGACCAACACTTCAGCCAAATCAGGCGGCGTGACAACACCGCCACACTGTGCATACGTGCAGCCAACGGTACTATATCCAAGTCCGCATCACACAAATACATGACACCCTGATGGATTTGATCCACCATAGCCATCGTCTCTGGAGGGGCAGAGTCAGCCACCAGGACGCGTCTAAGCACCTGCGTCCAATTTGCGACAGCCTGAGCTGCCATAAGTGAAGCAAAAATAGCTTTGAGCATAGAACCGGTAACCGAATAAGTATGACGGGTAAGAGACTCCAGCCTCCTGTCCGTGGCATCCCGGAACACCGGCGTATCCTCAGCAGGAATTGCAGTAGACTTATTCAAAACCGCTACCGCGTGATCCACCGGAGGTGGCACACACCAACGTTCATCAGTAGCGGGCGTGAAAGGATAACGCAGCTGTGGGATTTGTAGTCCTGTGTTCAGCCATAACTGGACTCCTGAGTCTCTCACAAGCTGCTAAGGGCGATTATGGGAGAGGCTATTTAATCACTTGCGGCAGGTTGGCCCTGTCCCGCGAAATGACATAGCTGTACGTCGTTTTGCGGGACCGCTAGTGGGGGCGCGCACACGCCAGTTGACTACAGAGGGAGCCAAGCAGTGGGTCCGGTGGCTGCGATGTCCACTAGGCACCCGCGATCGTTTCCCATGGAGACAGAGCGGCGGTCTGCCGTTGTAAACACAGCAGACCGCTGTTCTGTCAATAATAAACACAGGGATCCTGTGTTCCTCTTATTTAGGAACACAGGTCTCTGTGGTTATTCAGCAAGCCCATCCCACACACAGTTAGAAAGCACCCCCTAGGGACACATTTAACCCTCTGATCGCCCCTGGTGTTAACCCCTTCCCTGCCAGTGTCATTAGTACAGTAACAGTACAAATTTTTAGCACTGATTACTGTAGTAATGTCACAGGTCCCCCCAAAAGTGTAAAAAATGTCAGTTAGGAGTCCGATCTGTCTGCCGCAATGTCGCAGTTCTGCTACAAATCGCTGAACGCAGCCATTACTAGCAAAAAAAATAAAAATAAAAAAAGACATAAATCTTTGCCCTGGTTTGTAGACACAATAACTTTTGTGCAAGCCAATCAATATACTCGTATTGGGATTTTTTTTTTTTTACCAAAAATATGAAGCAGATGACATATTGGCATAAAATGATAAAAGAAAAAGGGGATTTTTACATTTTTTGTATTGGGAATGTTTTATAGCAGAATGTAAAAAATATAGTTTTCTTTTTTTTTTTTCAGAATTGTCGCTCTTTTTTTGTTTATAGCCAAAAAATTTAAATTACAGAGGTGATCAAATACCACCAAAAGAAAACTATTTGTGGGGGAAAAAAAGCACATCAATGTTATTTGGGTACATCGTCACACAAAAGTATAACAGCCCGGAGTTTGAATTTTTATAGTCTTTATGACTGCAGAAGTATAAGGGTTAAAGCCAGAACTGAACATTCAGTTTAACCACTTGCCGACTGCCTAACGACTATTTACGTCAGCATTCAGCCCCTCACAGGCAAAGTGACGTAGGGGTATGTCACTAGCCTGTGAGGCTCTAGGGAGCAAGCGTGCGCCGCCGGAGGCGCGTTCCCGCTCGCTCGCGGACCCCCCCGCGCGTGTGAGCGGCGGACCCGATGTCCGCCGGTCACTCGCGATCGTCGGTTACACCGGGAGAAAGGCAGGTGGCTAATGTAAACAAAGCCGCCTGTCATTCTCCCCTGTGTAACAGCAGAGATCATACAGTCCTGCTATGTAGGACCGTAGATCTCTGCTGTTACATGAAAAGCCACATCCAATCACAGTTAGAATCACGCCCCTAGGGACACACTTAACCCCCCCCTTCTCCAATAGAGTTAACCCCTTCCCTGCCAGTGTCATTTTTACAGTAACAGTGCATATGTATAGCACTGATTACTGTAGTAATGTCACGGGTACCCCCAAAAGTGTCAAAAATGTCAGTCAAGGGTCCGATCTGTCCGCCGCAATGTCGCAGTCGTGCAAAAAAAAAAAAAAAAGACAAAAATCTTTCCCTTAGTTAGTAAACGCAATAACTTTTGCGCAAACCAATCAAAATACGCTTTTTGCGAATTTTTTTTTACCAAACATATGTAGCAGAAAACAAGTTGGCCAAAAATGTTAAAAATTTTTGATTTTTACATTTTTGGGGGGGGGGGGGGGGGGGAAATTTCATATAAAAAAATGTGAAAAAATGGATTTTTGTAAAATCTTACCGTAAAATCCTTTTCTCTTAGCTCATTGACAGACGTAGTCCTCGGTGATACAGCACCTTCGGGTTATGTTGCCTCCACAGGAGTAGGACTAGACAGGAAATAAAATGCTCTGGCCACACCCTAGGGGCAGTCCCAGAGGGTATATCCTCTCTCTCTCTGCCTCAGCAAATCAGTTATGTCATAAAAGCAGTCTTTAGAGAATTTAACCCAACCCAACTCAAAAAAACAGAGGGGCGGGTACTACGTCTGTCAATGAGCTAAGAGAAAAGGATTTTACGGTAAGATTTTACAAAAATCCATTTTTCTCTATCGCTCATTGACAGACGTAGTCCTCGGTGATACAGCACCTTCGGGAAGTCCCAGAGCAGTATCACAAATGAGGGGTGGGAAAATGGAAATCAAATCCAAATCTAGAAGGCCCAACCGGTGCCAACTAGAAGTTTACAATGCTCATCCTTAATGATGAGACTCAACAAAAAAATTTTCAAACAGAAAAAAACCCTCGAGGTAGACCACCGGTCTCCTCAAATTGCGGCCTGCAAAACCTTGCGGCCAAATGAGGCATCCGCCGATGCCATCACATCAATTTTATAAAATTTTGTAAAGGTATGTACCGACGACCAGGTGGCCGCTTTACATACCTGGACCACTGACGCCTGATGGCGAAAGGCCCAGGAAGTACTGAGCGCTCGAGTGAAGTGCGCCCTAACAGGGAACGGAGGATTCCGACCCTTAATAGAATAAGCCTGTACCACCGTCTGACTGATCCATGTAGATATGGTCGCGGCAGACACAGGCAACCCCCTTCAAGGGCTATCCGTGATCACAAAAAGTGAGTCCGTCTTACGAAAAGCACTTTAGGAAGGAAGGATGGATTCGGAAGAAGAACCACCTTATCCCTATGAACCACCAGATCTGGGGAACGACAGGATAATGCGGCCAGTTCTGACACCCTGCGTAGAGAAGTAATGGCCACCAAGAAGGCCACCTTCTTTGAATGTAAGCAAGGGAATCTCCCTAATATCTTCAAAGAGAAGTTTCTGAAGAACCGACCACACTAAATTAAGATACCAGGCGGTAAGGGTGCGCGCACTGGCGGAGCCAGATGTCGCACCCCCTGGATGAAATTCCGCACCAAGGAATGATTAGCCAAAGGTTTCTTGAAAGAAGATTGCCAACGCCGAAAACCTGACCCTTGATCGTGCTCAAGGATAGTTTCTGCTCAACCCCTTGTTGCAGACAGACCAAAATTCGGGTCACCGAATAGGTCTGTGGGGGAAATCCAATAGATTCACACCATGCAATATAAGACTTCCATGTGCTGGAAGTCGCTTTCCTTGCTTTAACTGGAGGTAGGAATAACTGAAGCTGACACTCCCTTGTCCTTCAGTACCTGGGTCTCAATGGCCAGGCCATTAAGCCAGCGACTGTAAAGCAAGATGGAAGATCGGTCCCTGAGACCGCAAATCCTCCCTGAGAGGAAGTCTCCAAGGAGCGTCCGCGACTAGCCTCGCCAAGTCGGCGTACCAGGCTTGACGAGGTCAATCCAGAATTTCCAGAATAACTGGAATTCCCTCCACCTCTATCCTGCGAAGAAGTTCCCGCAGCAACTTGAGAGGATGGAAGGCATGCCGTAGCTGATACTGCCCCCACGGGGCGATCAGCGTTTCTGCTGCGTCCGCTAGAGGATCGTGGCGCGAGCTACAAACCTCCGCACCTTCCTGTTAGGCCAAGGTGCCAACAGATCCACATCCGGGATGTCCCAATGAAGGGACAGCTAGGGAAAAAACCTCTGGATGAAGAGGCCATATGCAATTGGATCCGAATCGGGCTGCTCTAGAGCTGCTCCATCCAGTAAATCAGACAAAATCTGATCGCTCTCAGTTCCGATACCCTTATTGGTAATCTGGATACTATCGGAAGAAATGACTTCCCCTGGTTGAGCATCTGAGACTTCCTGGTCCGCTCGCTCAACCGGATCCGATTGTCCAGGGAATCGGAATTCTGATTCCATTAAAAAAGAATCTCCTTCAGGAGAATTCGGGTATGAGACTGGGTATACGGTACTGCCTCTAAGGCCACCATCAGTCCCAGCCAATTGACGGACAGCAACATCCGAATCGTTGACTGAACCTTCTGGAGTTTCCCAGCAAGGAGAAACTCTTGCCCAGGATGTATCCAACCTTAGGCCCAGATAGTTCAGTCTCCTGGTGGGAACCAGGGATGATCTTTGGGAAAGTGAAAAAAACGCTGATGTCCTGCGATGATGGGGATATAAAGATAGGCATCCTATATGTCTATGGACGCCAGGAAATCTCTTTTATGCAGGGAGGCCACCACTGTACGGATGAACTATTTCTTCCCAAGTCCAGATTTGGACGCACCTTGCCCTCTTTCCTGGGCATTGTGAATAGGTTTGAATAGAACCCCTGAAACCGTTCAATGTTAGAAGGGCAGAATCGCACCGGTGGAAGTGATCGAAACTCGATCCTGTGTCCTCCAGAAACCGGTGAAGACATCCCCCCCCACCCCAGAGATGGGTAGGGGCGCATCAGGCTATATTCTTCAGGCTTGGCTGAGCCGGACTCTTTGTTTACCCGACCAGCGCCCTTTGAAACCCCTCTAAAGGGGCTTTGGAGGGTTTCGCCTTATCGCCCGCCCTCGCGGAACGAACAACTCTATATGAGCAGAAAAGGAAGGTCCTCGTTAGTTACGAGGTCTTTTTATCCTAACAGTCTGTGGCAAGACAGCAGGTGGTACCGTCTATCCTATAAAGAGGAATTCCTCAAACGGATAGCACCTAGCCATGCGTTTGGAAATAACAGGGGTTCGTTTCAAAACGACCCCATTTGGGTAAAGGAAAATCCTTCGCCCTTTTGGTAGGCTAACAAGTACCAAAAAGGAATCTCAGTCTCAGCTACCTCTGCCGGTGTAACCTCAAGACTAAAGGTTTCCCGGACGGACACAACTAGTGCATCCACCACTCTTGTGCTATGGCGGAGGCAGAAACGTGCTCCTCACTGCTGAGGAGATATTACCTGAGACAACAGCCCCCTAAGAGGGACCTGCAACTGCATTGACCAGTTCCGAATCCGTATCTGAAGTATCTGATAAACAATAGGGGTAGGCGGGGGTCGCTACTTGACCCCCGTCCCTGACAGGCCACCTCCACCCGGGATACCAAAGACTCCAAAATTGCCGATAATGCATTAAAAACAAGTGGGGTACTGGAGGGTCCTGTGGCCACCTTGAGGGTATCAGGTGGGGATACCTATGCGGCAGGGTCAATGATTATACAAGACACTTGCAAGCGACAAAAAATGACAAAGTAAATCCCCCAGTCGCAACAGCGCCCTTCAGTGTTACCTGCCTTTTTGGACCCCACAGAGAGAGAGACAGACCCCAAGGCTCATCCCTGATGCACAGAAGTTTTCATCAGCTTGCTCAGTGCTTGTCTGGTTACAGACAGGAAGTCTTTGGCCCTATTTCCTGGGTAAAAGAGGCGGCTCCGCCCCTTAACACGCCTGCCGGCTCCTCCCCCTGGCTCCATGAGGTGTTTGAGTCACCTCAAACATGGCCGCCCCCATGCTGGAGACACGAGGCTACACCAAAATGGCGGCCTCGTGCGATCTACCAGACAATGGCGGCGGCCTGCACAGAATAGCGGCATGTCTGCAGAAGGATCTCGGCCTCACAACCCTTCACCCTCATGGTGGTCAGCGTGGTCGGAGGTACCGGACCCTAGCGGGCCGTATGCGGTCCGCTGCTTAGCTGGAGGAATGATCTGGAATGCAGTATACATGTATAGACATCGCCCTGTGGCTACTGACAGGTAGGATACCTTATACTATCACAGTAAAGTTCTAGTACTGCCACTGACTACAATCATTTACACATCTTTACAATTAGATTGTCAGCTCCCAAACCAAGCCTCCTGGCTTCTTGTACACAAAAATCACACTCAATTAGGGGGATCTGTGACAGGTTGTAGGATAGAGGGGAACCCATCCTTACCATTACAGAGAGGGGCCCGCGTTCACCACAAGACCCGTCAGGGGGAAAGGGGGAACATACTACTCACCATACCGGAACCAGGCGGGCGCCAACTCCTGACAGTACCCCTCTCCACCGAGGTAGGAGGGCTGTCGACCAATACGGGCGCCGTGACTCATGGTCTTTGGCGTTTCAGCGAGACGTTTAACTCGCAGGGTCAGTCCCCGTCCAGTGGGACTATGTCGCGGCCGACCCAGCGCGGAGCTATGGCCTGCACGCGCTCGTAGGCTGAACTGGGGTGACCACTGGATCTCAACATCCAGCCCGTCGCCCAGTTCAGCTTTCTTGCTTGAAGATCTCACAGGAACACTGGAGAAAAAAAGCGGTCTTAAAAAATTATTTTCTAAGAAAAAAATCCTGCCAGGACCGAAGATCCCAGCAACGTATCTAGGTCCTTACTCCTGACTAGACAGAAAAAAACTGATTTGCTGAGGCAGAGAGAGAGAGGATATACCCTCTGGGACTGCCCCTAGGGTGTGGCCAGAGCATTTTATTTCCTGTCTAGTCCTACTCCTGTGGAGGCAACATAACCCGAAGGTGCTGTATCACCGAGGACTACGTCTGTCAATGAGCGATAGAGAAAATATTGTTATTTTTGCAAAATTGTCGCTCTTTTTTTGTTTATAGCGCATGATCAAAAAAAAAAAAAAAATCGCACAGGTGATCAAAAACCACAGAAAGAAAGCTCTGTTTGTGGGGAAAAAAAGGATGTAAATTTCATTTCGGTACAGCGTCGTACGACCGCGCAATTGTCCGTTAAAGTCACGCAGTGCCGAATCGCAAAATAGGCCCTGGTCAGGAAGGGGGTAAAATCTTCCGGGGCTTAAGTGGTTAAGGCCCCTTTCACACCATCAAGTCTGCCTGTCAGTTTTTCAGGCAGACCCAATCAGACCACCCATTGTTCTCTATGGGGCAGCGGATGTCAGTGGACATGTGTCTGGTGACACCCGCCAGGCATCTGATCCGATAAAGCCCCCTAAAAATAGACATATGGCGATACATTAGCCATCCGTCCAGCGGATTGGATGACAATCAGATGGAAATGGACATGCAGTCCATTTCCATCTGACAGCCCCATAGAGGAGAGCGAGCTTTGTCCGTTTACGCCAAAAACAAAAAAAGGATGGCGCAAACGCCTAGTGTATTACCTTTAACACCATAAAAGATGTATTGGAAATGCCAAAAACATACCTATAAACATGAGAAGATAAAAAGCATATCAGTCACAACTCCAGCATTGGGGAAATGAGATCACTGCAGTTGGAAAGCTGACGCGTTTCGGGAGACATGCTCCCTTTCTTAGAGCCCATGTGTCTGTGTACACTCTGCATAGTGGAGTGGACATGGACCTGTCATCCGCCCGCTCAGAAGGGATCAGTGGAGAGATCTCCCGCTGGGCAGGTGGATTCCGCTTGGACAGATCCGCTCCATCTGGAAGGGGCCTTAACCAGCTAAATATGTTTGAGGTGCATTAAAACAAAAGATGTGGAAGGGCTTACCCTTTGTTTTCTTTACAAAGAAGCCACAGCCTGAGTAGAAAGGCTGGTCCTCTGCCAGCATGCTGGGAAGAAGAAGGAGCCTTGCTCTCTGTGTGGAAGCGGTGCTCTCTCTGAAAAGGTCTAGCTTACCCCCTACTTAACTAGAGCTCTCCCTATGGATTGGAGAGCTCCAACTCTGGCTCAGCAGGGAGTGTGTGGGACCTCTGCAGAAAGTCCACTGCTTTCACACAGACAGCAAGGGTCCTTCTCTACAGCATGCTGGTATGGGGCAGGATTGCCATATAGACTGTAACGGCTTTATAAATAAAATTAACTGTAAGCGGCCCCTCCCCTTCCATTGCAAGCTTAAAATGCTTGTCATGTCTAGGGAGTAGAGGAGTTTAATTAGCCTTTACACACTGGGATGTAAAAAATAAATGTAGCTTCTACAAAATGCCATGCAAAATGAAGGCCTTTTTTATTTTCAATCTTTATTTATTTATTAATTACATCCAGAAATAAAACAAAAAAAAAATGAACATTCATAGGGAAAAAAAAAAAAAAAATGGTGCAACATTTGTCGTGAACCACAAATATTCAAACAGCTTCACAGTTAAACTATTATCCAGTATGCTGAAGAAAATAAAGCTCCAAGTTGCTTTAATGAAAAGGTCATGACCAGGTGGGGACAGCCCAACCCCGACACCGCCGCTTAACTGTAAATGTGGCAGCGGGGCCTGTGGCCCCCGACCAAGATGACTGGCCAATAAATGTGCCCACAAAGTCGCCATGAAGGGGCTGCCCCATTGAGGTGCGGGTCAAACCGCGTCAGATATTGGAAGCATACGTATTGATAAACCACCCTCAAATGAAGGCCTTTTTTAAGCTTCTTGATAGTGATAACCAGGTTCACTCCCCTGACCATTATATATATATATTTGTTATAATGGAATATTTTCTGCTATTCTCAGAGGTCAGTAAGTCACCTTGCCACCACTGGAGTTCTTAGATGCCGCTATTGTGAAAGATCCCGCAATGATGTGCTGTTAAAAAACAAAGAATAATTAAGTGTTATAATGATGTAGCACCTTCCTAAATAGGTGCTAGGAAAACACATTTGTGGCTCTGTTCTGCTTCTCAGGAGAGACAGATCTGTTAGTTTAGGTGCGCTAATCAATCAAATTGTGTAAAAGTTCAAATGAAATCACATGAATGATATCAAACATGAAAGAAGGGTCTGGAATAAAACCGACCAAATGTGCTTAAGGGTCATACATAACAGTGAATAAAATAAAAAACTGCTGGTACAAATAACATTGATACACAAATATTGCCGTGAATTCACCAGTGAATATCAAAAAATTTGGGTGACAACACAAATGAAATCGTGACAGAAACAGTCCCAAATAATATACAAAATGAAATCCAATTGACAATGTCCGTGATGAGACCGCTGAGTTAAGATGTGGAAGCCAAGTGAATAGTGTTCAGTATCCCACCACCAGCATAGCTTCTTACCAGAAAGATGAATAATAAGGGCATGTAAATGAGAAGATCCACTCCAGAGAACACACACCAAAAGCAAGCAAAAGGGATATCCACTAATGCCTCCCGGGTGAGGTGGGAGGAGGTAAGCCTCTTACCAGATTTAAATATGTGTAGGGCTGTAATCAAACGAACACTCCTCTCCTTACTAGAATGTGACAATGGATGGATCCCTGATGGGTAATCGCTGCTCTTGTCCTCAATAAAAATGGGGAAAGAAGAGGGACCGCCAATAGTGCATTATCATAGATACCATTTATTGAAGAGTAAAATTGCACTTACATGCATGAAGACAATACACGCTTTCGGTCACCCTTGCGGGATTACAGATTACAGCAGTCGCCTGCAGTGCGGACCACTGTATTACGCTGTGAGTGATGACGCGGCGCCTCCTCTCTCTAGAGGCACATGGAGATGAGTGACGCTTGCAAGAACCCTGTGACAGGTATCCAGCCATATAAATAGTTAAGTAAGGAAGGGCACTCTCATTTAAACACTAAGTACTAAGACACAAAATTCATATAAATCCCAAAAATGTGTCCTATTTCTCTCAAAGTGGCCCTCTTACAATACCAAAGCTTTAAAAACGAAAAACAAACACAAGGGCGCACTGGCCTAGTGCATTATCCTCTACAAAGATTTGTTCAAATAAAAGGTATAAAAATACTCACAAATGAGTTCTTGGTAAAAGCACATCAAATAGATACGTTGTCATCCGCATCAAGATCAAAGGCCAAACCCCTGAAGCTGGAAAGGCTTACGCGTTTCGAGGCTTAGCCTCTTCCTCAGAGCCTTCACGTTCCAGTAGTTTTAAAAATTGCTTTTATTTTGTTTTCATTTATTTTATTCTGCAACTTTCATTAACATAACTCCCATTGATCCTGCCATGAAGGCGCTTATTTGGACCTGTTATAGGGTGATAACATCCCTGTATACTGCAATATCAGTGTCACATGCTCCCCTGGTAGAGACTACAAGTGGTGGTGCCCACACACTTTGTGCAGGTATGGTCCACTGTTGCCAGTAGGGATGATCGAAGGGTTTGAGTCGACCATCAGTTCGACCCGAACATTGGCTGTTCGAAATTCGGCCGAATTTCAAACTTTTTGCCGGAAAAGTTCGGAATTCGGCGACCAGAATGGCCCAAAATGCCTGGGTCAGGAAATGGGCTTAAAAAGCCTGTGATTGGCCCAGAAACATTAGGAAAAGCTGATTGGAGTGACTAGGGGGTCCAGAGGCCAATCATTAGTGAATACGCCCCCCAGTATATAACCTAGCCCCGCCAAATCTCTAGCACAGTAATACAGGGGCTGTGGAATAGAGTGCAAGCATTAGTGTTACTCCTGCTGTTCTTTTAGTGTGAGGAAAGGGATATGCAGTGTAGTTAGTGTTCTGTATAACATTATAGTTAGATTTAATAATTTCGTTTCTGTACGGACAGTAAAAGTGTTAGGGTGACCGTAGTGACCAGACCCTGCCATACCAAGGTGACCCTAATGAAGTTTAGCTGACTTAGCCTGCCATACCAAGGTGACCGTAATGAAGTTTAGCTGACTTAGCCTGCTGCCATACCAGGGTGACCGAACTCAGGGTGACCGTAATGTAGTTTAGAGTGAACTGACTCTACTATGCCAGGGTGACCAAACTCTTCCATGCCAAGGTGACTGTAATGTAGTTTAGGGTAAATTGACTCTGCTATGCCAAGGTGACCGTAATGTAGATAAATATATGGAATCAAAAGACACCATTTTGAAGCCCTAAAACCCAATAAATGCCCCTAAAAAGTGCCTAGGGTTCTGGGTCATGCAGCTTGTTTAAATTACACTTTCATTAGGATTTAGGTTTTCCCTGCCCACAGCTTGCTTAACCACTTGCCGACCGCCCGCCGCATATATACTGCGGCAGGCAGGCTCAGCTGCGCGAATCGCCGTACCTGTACAGCAGTTTGTGGGAGAACTCCTGGGGGAAGAGCGCGTGTCCCCGCCTCCTTGCATCGCCCCCCACTACGCAGCAGGGATGCCAATCCACGAGGCCAGCGGCTGCGATTGCTGCTGTGCACCCGCGATCGCTCCCTGCTGAGAGAGAACACTGGTCAGCTGTTGTAAACACAGCAGACCGTTCTTCTCTCTGAAATGATCACAGAGCGCCTGTGATCCTCCTATATAGGATCACAGGTCTCTGAGTTCATTTCACAAGTCCCTCCCCCATACAGTTAGAAAACACTCACCTAGGCTCACACTTAACCCTTTGATCGCCCCTGGGTTAGCCCCTTCCCTGCTAGTGTCATTAGTACAGTAACAGTGCATATTTTTAGCACTGATTACTGTAGTAATGTCACTGGTCCCCCCAAAAGTGTCAAAAATGTGAGTTAGGGGTCCGATCTGTCCGCCGCAATGTGGCAGTCCCGCTAAAAATCGCCGCCATTACTAGTAAAAAAAAAAGAATGACATAAATCTTTCCCCTAGTTTGTAGACTCGATAACTTTTGCGCAAACTAATCAAAATGCACTTATTGGGATTTTTTTTACCAAAAATATGTAACAGAATACAAATTGGCCTAAAATGATGAAAAAAATTGATTTTTACATTTTGGGGGGGGGGGGGGGAATGTTATATAGCAGAAAATGAAAAAAACTGAATTTTTGTAAAATCTTACCTGTAAAATTCCTTTCTCTGAGTCCTCCGACAGTCGCCGCCTCTTCATATTCGTCACTATTGGGGTTATTGACCTTTGCTCCGTAGGAGTAGCTAGGCAACAGAATATGTTAATATCAAAGCTCTTAGCATACCCCCCCTCAGTCAATACCCTCCTGCTTCCTGCATTCCTACCTCAGTTTCAGTAGCATAGCAGTAGAGTACATAAACAAACCCCAAAAGAGGGGCGGGGGCGGCGACTGTCGGAGGACTCAGAGAAAGGAATTTTACAGGTAAGATTTTACAAAAATTCCGTTTTCTCTTACGTCCTCCGACAGTCGCCGCCTCTTCATATTCGTCACTATTGGGGACGTCCCAAAGCAGTGTAGACCTGAGGGGTGGGAAAAAAACGCAGCCGCGCCTAAGGCAACGCAGTACCCACATCAGAAAAAAAGGAACCTTACCAAAGGAAGGAAACCAACTGGGCAACAGGAAAAAAAACTTGCTCAACAGGAGCAACAACCCAGGAAGAACAAGTAACCTAGGGATAAAAACATCCCAACAGCCAAGGACCCAAAAATAAGGGACCCTAAGGCACTGCCGCACTAAGAACCTTGCGGCCAAAGGAAGCATCTGCCGATGCCTGAACATCCACTTTGTAGAATTTTGAGAAGGTGTGAACGTACGACCAAGTCGCCGCCTTACACACCTGGGCCACAGAAGCTCGATGATGACAGGCCCAAGACCTACTCAGAGATCTGGTAGAGTGCGCCTTCACAGGCATGGGGGGAACTTTCCCCTTCAAAGCATAGGCCTGTTCAATGGTCTGTCTGATCCATTTGGCGATGGTAGAAGCCGACGCCGCCATGCCCTTCCGAGGTCCCTCTGGAAGGACAAATAGAAAATCCGTTTTGCGAAAAGACTCAGTCGACGACAGATAAACCCTGATCGCCCGAACAACATCCAAGGAGTGCAAAGCCACCTCCTTTGGATGTTTAGGCTTCGCGCAAAGCGAAGGCAAGACAATGTCCTCATTAAGGTGAAATTCCGAAATCCTTTTCGGAAGAAAAGACGGGTTAGGTCGCAAGACCACCTTATCCAAATGAACCACCAAATACGGAGATCTGCAAGACAAAGCTGCCAGCTCCGACACTCTGCGAGCCGAAGAGATCGCCACCAAAAAAGCGACCTTCTTGGACAACATAGACAACGAGATCTCCCTGATCCTTTCAAAAGGAGCATGTTGCAACACGGACAGAACAAGGTTCAAGTCCCATGGAGGCAAAGGCTCCCTCCTAGGAGGGACCAGATGTCGCACCCCTTGAACAAAAGTGCTAACCAAGGAATTAGACGCCACAGGGCGTTGAAAGAGAACGGCCAGCGCAGAAATCTGACCCTTAATCGTGGCCAACGCCAAACGCTGGTCCACGCCCGTTTGAAGGAAAGCCAACACTCTTGATACCGAATACGAGCGAGGGGAATACCCCCTGGACTCACACCAGGCAAAATAGGCCTTCCAAGTACGGTAGTAAACCTTCCCCGAAAGAGGTCTTTCTAGCCTTGATCAAAGTGTGAATGACCTCAGGGGAGAGACCCCTATCCTTCAGGACCTCGCTTTCAACAGCCAGGCCGTCAAAGCCAGCGACTGTAAAGCAGGATGGAATATCGGTCCTTGAGACAGGAGATCTTCTCGAAGAGGCAGATGCCACGGAGCGTCGATCGCCAGATTCACGAGATCTGCGTACCAAGACCGGCGAGGCCTGTCTGGCGCCACCAGAATCACCGTGTGCGGTTCTGAGGCTAACCTGCGAAGGAACCTGGACAGCAGCTGAATCGGCGGAAAGGCATACCTCAGACGATACTGATGCCAGGGAGCCACTAACGCGTCTGACGCGTCTGCTCGAGGATCGCGCGTCCTTGCCACGAACCTTTCCAACTTGTAGTTTAGACGAGACGCGAACAGGTCCACATCTGGTGAACCCCACTTCGCGCACAACATCTGGAAGACATCCGGGTGAAGGGACCATTCCCCCTGGTCCAGGGTCTGGCGACTCAGATAATCCGCCTGCCGGTTCTCCACCCCCGGAATGTGAACTGCCGTTATCGCCGGGACGTGTGTCTCGGCCCAAGACAGAATGTCGGCCACTTCCCGAGCCGCGCGGGCACTCCTGGTGCCCCCTTGGTGGCATTGTCTGTCTGCACCCGAACCGGACGGCCCTGCAGTCTGTCCGTCCAACGCCGAAGGCAGAGATTTATCGCTCGCAATTCCAGAATGTTGATCGGAAGGGAGGATTCCTCCTCCGACCAAGTTCCCTGGGCGGACAGAACGCCCAGAACACCACCCCAGCCCGACAGGCTGGCATCCGTGGTGATCACCGTCCACGAGAAAGGGCGAAAAGACTTGCCCCCCCGACACCGCCGGGGACTGCAGCCACCACAGAAGATCCCTTCTGGTGCGATGGCTCAATGAAACCTGGAGATCCAGAGATTGCGGTCGCCCGTCCCACCTGGACAGAATCTCCGCTTGGAGACCCCGCGTGTGAAACTGGGCGAAGGGAATCGCCTCGAAAGCCGAGACCATCAACCCCAGACACCTCATACACGTCCGGAGGGATGAGCACTGACGGTCCCTGAGGGACCTGACTTCTTCCTGAAGCGTCCTGAGCTTGTCTTCCGGCAGGAAGACCTTCGCCTGAACAGAGTCCAGGATCATTCCCAGGTAGGGAAGACGAACCGACGGACACAGCATCGACTTCGGAAAATTTATCGTCCAACCAAACTCCTGTAGAGTCTGCATCGTGACGGACAGGTCGTTCACCAGACCCTGACTGGTCGCAGACCGAACCAGAATGTCGTCCAGATACCCCAGGACAGAGATGCCCTGAGCTCTCAACAAAGCCAGAACCGGCGCAAGCACCTTGGTGAACACCCGCGGAGCCGAAGCGAGACCAAAGGGTAACGCCACGAACTGGTAGTGATCCTCCGCAATGGCGAATCGAAGGTACCTCTGGTGACCCTCGAAAATGGGGATATGAAGATACACATCCTTCAGATCGATGGACGCCATGAATTCCCCCGGAACCAGGGCAGCCACCACCGAGCGCAGGGATTCCATGCGGAACTTGCGAACCCGCACAAAGCGGTTCAGAGCTTTCAAGTCCAGAATTGGACGTACCTTGCCCTCCTTTCTGGGCACAGTGAACAGATTTGAATAAAACCCCCGGAACCTGTCCCGAAGAGGCACCGGAACCACCACGCCCTGGGCCCGCAAGTCCCGCACCGCCAGGTGCAGATCCTGCAAGCGCTCCGGAGACAGCTGAAGATTCGAGGGAAAAAATCTGCTCGCCGGCCGAGAGAGAAACTCGATCTTGTATCCAGATCGAACAATTTCCTGAACCCACCTGTCCCGAACGCGGGCCAGCCAGGGTTGAAGAAAACCGAGCAAACGTCCCCCCACCCCAGAACTGGGTGAGGGCGCCCCTTCAGGCCGCATTGTTATGGGCAGTGGACCCGGACTGGCCCGACTTCTGCTTACCTGCCCACGGCTTCTTCTGGGAGCCTTGGCCTTTGAAGGGCTTGCCCTTATAGTACGACCGAAAGGCACGAAAGGACCCCTGAGAGGGTCTAAATGAGGTAGTCTTCTTACCACAAACAACTTTAGACTTGCGAGTCTGGGGTAAGAGCGTGCTCTTACCCCCGGTAATTCCCTTTATCAGAGTATCCAAAGAATCGCCAAAAAGGCGAGATCCCGCATAGGGCAAATTAGCTAAAGTCTTGCGAGAAGCTTGGTCAACAGACCAACACTTTAGCCATATCAGACGGCGTGTCAACACCGCCACACTTTGGACGCACGCAGCCAAAAGGACTAAATCCAAGTCCGCATCACACAAATACATGACACCCTGATGAATTTGATCCACCATAGCCAAAGTTGTCGGCGGGGCAGAGTCAGCCACCAGGATGCGCCTGAGCACCTGCATCCAATCCGCGACAGCCTGGGCTGCCATAAGGGAAGCAAAAATAGGTTTCAGCATGGAACCAGTAACCGTACAAGTATGACGGGCAAGAGATTCTAATCTCCTGTCCGTGGGGTCCCGGAACACCGGGGTATCCTCCGCCGGAATCGCAGTAGACTTATTCAAAATAGCCACCGCGTGATCCACCTGAGGTGGTACACACCAACGCTCATCAGTAGCGGGCGTAAAGGGGTAACGCAGCTTGAACCTACTCGGCACAGCAAAAGGCTTCTTTAAATTGCGCCATTGCTCATCAACAGCGCGCTGAAATTCCGCAGAGCAAGGAAAAAACCTGTGATGTTTTGCGTTTCCTCTGCGTCCCATAAGAGGACAGCAAAGCAGGAGGACATGGTTCCTCCTCCAAATGCAGCGTGTGCTTGATAGAAGCAACCAACTCATCCATGAGTGCAAGCTCTTCAGACGAGCCAGGGGGGGAATTATCAACCCTTTCTACCTCAGCCTCCCCCTCAGACCCCACAAGGTCTAGAGATGAACGGGACCCTGAGAAGGGTCCACCAGCCATAGCAGCCCCATCGCCCTCTGAATCAGAGGAAATTGACACTCTGGGCCGTTTTGTGGATCGATCAGCCACAAGCATCTGCACCTGAGCAGCTAGGTTTGCCACAATAGCAGCCAAATCAGCCCCCTTGGGGGAAGCAGCAGCCCCTTGCTTTCCTGAGAATCCATGCCCCAGTGTTTTAGGAAAAAAAGGAGTACTGCCCCTTTAAGATCGCGGCGAGCGTAGCCCACCGCACCCACCGAACACACTGACCCCCACAGGGAGAAGAATACTAGGCAAGGAATACAGGAATATGGAAAGGTAAAACCTGGAGAGATCACACAGGCTGCTGCACCGATCGCTGTCCCAGAGCAAAAGGAAGTGATGCAAGACTGACCGCCCCTATAAAGCCTATGTAAGGCTACACAAACATGGCCGCCGGCAGGGGACTTCACAGGTAGATAGAGAACAGCGCTGACATGTGGCCTGAGCGATCGCCGCGCTTACCACACAGGACCGGCCACCTAAGCTTGCTGCAAAAAAATGGCGGATCGCAGCAGCGGTCGCCGCACAGTATGCCCAAAACATGTCTCACAAGCATGTCCCACACAGCATACCGCATGTCTCACAGATAACACAGCCTGTCACACAGAGCAGAGCAGGAGAGCCCCCCCCCCCCTTGCAGCCCACAGAAAGGCAGCTATACCTGACAGGGAGCTCAACATATTACACAGACATGCAGGGTCCCACAGTCCCAGACTGACACCCAAAATAGACAGGTCCCCACACAGAATACACTTACCATCCGGATGACGTGGGGAGCCCGCACAAGCGATCAAACCGCTGCACTAAGGACAGGGAGAGTAGCAGCCAGGACGCAGTGGAACTGCGGTGCGAAACCGCAAATGGCGTCCGGTGAGGTAGCCACCTCACCGCAGCATCCCTGCAGCAAACAGGGATGGGTCGTTCAATATGCCAGGGAAACTCTGAACGCTCGATGGCAGGCTGGGAAGCCACTGGCCCTGAGAACCCTGAGGATCCTGGAAAGCCAGCCCGAGACCCAGCACCGCACGATCATCTTCATCCGAAGAACTAACTAATGCTGAAAAATAACAGCTAAGTAAAAGAAAGAGAGAAATACTTGAAATAAAATAAAAAAAAAAAGGATAGAAGGCTGAGACTGAAAAGCCCCAGTACAGGAACCCAGCTAACTCCTAAGCTAGGCAAATTGAAACTGAGGTAGGAATGCAGGAAGCAGGAGGGTATTGACTGAGGGGACCACCCCCTAGGGGTGGGATATGCTAAAAGCTTTGATATTAACATATTCTGTTGCCTAGCTACTCCTACGGAGCAAAGGTCAATAACCCCAATAGTGACGAATATGAAGAGGCAGCGACTGTCGGAGGACGTAAGAGAAAATAGTTTTTTTTTTTCCCAGAATTATCGCTCTTTTTTGTTTATAGCGCAAAAAAAAAAAAAAAAAAAAAAAAAAAATCGCACAGGTGATCAAATACCACCAAAAGAAATCTCTATTTGTGGGAAAAATAGGACATTGATTTTATTAAGGAACACGACTGCGCAATTGTCCGGTAAAATAACGCAGTGGTGAATTACAGAAAATGGCCTGGTCATTAAGGGGGAAATCCTTTCCGATCCAAAAGTGGTTAAAGCCTTACCAATGCATAATAAAAGCCTGCTATACAGTCTGCTGTGCTGTCTGGCAGAGGTGTATGAACCCCAACTGTTAAAAAACATTTAGGAGAAGTAATGAGAACATTTGATACTTGATAGTTACTTTCTATATATCTCTATATTGAAACTACCAACATCCAGGCGATAGTTACTTTCTATATATCTCTATATTGAAACTACCAACATCCAGGCGCTAAAAGGATGTAATTGAGGGTGTGAAGCCGAAGAAAGGTCACTAACCCAGCTGCTCAGACTATTCCACATGAAGTTGTGGAATGACAATCCAAAAGAAACACACAACTCAGAGCGCTATATGAAAAATGACCACAAGATGGTGCTATAATGTATCGCTATGACAGTTCTCTGTGGTAAGATCTCATAAATAAATCATATGTTCAAATAATTCAAAAATAAATAAAATGTTAATTTCAAATTCAAAGACGACATCATGAGCCTTGTAGGGTAAAATATTTTACAACGGTAAGCTTGTGTAAGCCTGTATGATGTGGGAAGAGCATAAGATGTTGCATACCAGCCCATGGAGGTGGAGGAAACCCAGGAGGACTGTTGTATGATTCAATCGATGATATGCCCAGGGGAACTTAAGGGGGGCTCCAGGGGGGGTTCCCACCAATGGATGGATAAGGGGAGCAGTGGCCTACAAAGCGCTGGAGATGTCACAGCGGGCTTGAAGCGATCAAGTAGGAACTGCTGGAGAGTTGGGAGGATGCCACACCCACTGGACCAAAACAAGGCTTGGATGGCATGCTACCAGGTTACCCTCATAGGTGGGGTTTCCTCCACCTCCATGGGCTGGTATGCAACTTCTTATGCTCTTCCCGCATCATACAGGCTTACACAAGCTTACAGTTTTAAATTATTTTACCCTACAAGGCTTATGATGCCGTCTTAGAATTCTAATAAACATTTAATTTAATCTTGGATTATTTGAACATATGATTGATTTGTGAGATCTTACCACAGACAACTGTCATATCGATACATTACAGCACCATCTTGTGGTCATTTTCCATATAGCGCTCTGGTTTGTGTTTCTTTTAGATATCTCTATATTGCCCAACTATAAGAGAGAATGATGAATGACTACAATGGGATCATTTGAGAAAAAATATCCATGTGTGGCTGTCTTCCAGCTTGCTATACACATACTGGCTGGGCAGAAATACAAATACTGTGGCAGGTGAACCCATTCATGTTTTTGTATTTTACAAGTGTATTTAGCTGGTTGAGAAAAAAATTAAACTAGTGCGCTCGGTAATTAAATGGAATAGAAATCAACACATCCAATAAAAAATGTTGAAAAAAAACAAAAAATATACAGGTGAAAAATAAATGTGCAACACCTCAAAAGTAAAGGGTGATGACATGCATTATACTAAAATATAATATAAGGTGAATAATTCCAAAAATAATTAAATGTGACACGTGAATCTTCACTGAAGTGTTCCATATATTATATATATCCTTTCTTAAAGGTCAGCAGGTTCAGACATCCCATGTAGCACAACGTGACCCAAACAATGCAGTGTGATGGCTCCTTACCGACTTCCCAGCGAAAATTAGCATATAAGTCTATATCAAATCACTGGAAAAAGGTCCACGAGCCACAGTGTCGTCCCAACACTCAATGTGACACCACGTGTTAACAAAATAAACATGCCTCTTACCAAATAACCATAAAGGAGAGCTTGGAATAAAGGGACCACAGTGGGACCGCAGAGATGGATGAAGGTGGGTTAAGCTGTTACTATCCACACAGGCGGCCTCGCAGGGGCTCTCTCATATAAACAGATGCTGCTCCCATACAGTAAACCTCATAGGCGCTGGGTAATAGACTACAGCACTGTGCCATTAACAGCTAAACCCACCTTCATCCATCTCTGCGGTCCCACTGTGGTTCCTTTATGGGAATCATTATTTCAAGCTTTTGTTTATAAATAGATATATACATATATAAAACTCCAAAGTGACTGTGCACTGTGTGCAAAACTGCAAATTAACTATATCAGTCCTTCATGCATATATCGTGACTAATCACAAGTGAGTCAATAATGTTCAATTGACTTAAAAAGTGTTCTTATGCTTGATAGGTGACAATACTTGGTGTAAACTTCTGTGGGATAATCCAAAAAAGTGCTCTTTGTGCTTGAAGAGGTTGTAAACCCATACAACTTTTTTTTTTTGCAACCTGAAAGAGAAACACATAATGAGCTAGTATGCACAGCATACTAGCCTATTATGAAATACTTACCTTAGAATGAGCCCCGCCGTGCCGCCCGCTTACCTGTAAGACGGGCGACATGTCCAGTATCTGATTGGCCGGATGCCGCGGTGACGTCACTCCCACGCACGTGCGTGGGAGCCGACAGTCACGGCACCAGCGGCCGTTCCTTCAGAGCGCATGCGCCAGTGATGTCACTGGCTGCATGTAAGGTAAATATCTCCTAAACGGTACATGTTTTGGAGATATTTACAGTACCTATAGGTAAGCCTTAATATAGGCTTACCTATAGGTAAAAGTGTCAGAGGAGGGTTTACTTCCTCTTTAATAAAGTGACCATGAACAACACTTGATATAAGCTCCAGTGGGATTAGTGCATCTATGTTGCCTCCACCGCAATCACAGCCCACTTACCAGATGACCCCTTGAGTACCAGATGACATACTGAAGTATGTACTGTGACATACTGAAACAGAGCATGATCCCCTCCTATCGGAGACTGGGCCGCAGGGCAGTATTCCAACATGATAATGACCCCAAACACACCTCCAAGATGACCACTGCCTTGCTAAAGAAGCTGAGGGTAAAAGTGATGGACTGGCCAAGCATTTCTCTAGACCTAAACCCTATTGAGCATCTGTGGGACATCCTCAACTCGAAGGTGGAGGAGCACAAGGTCTCTAACATCCACCACCTCCGTGATGTCGTCATAAAGGAGTGGAAAAGGACTCCAGTGGCAACCTGTGAAGTTCTAGTGAACTCCCATGCCCAAAAGGGTTAAGGCAGTGCTTGAAAATATTGGTGGCTACACAAAATATTGACACTTTGGGCCCAATTTGGATATTTTGACTTAGGGGTGTACTCCCTTTTGTTGCCAGCGGTTTAGACATTAATGGCTGTGTGTTGAGTTATTTTGAGGGGACAGCAAATTTACACTGTTATACAAGCTGTACACTCAATACTTTACATTGTAGCAAAGTGTTATTTCTTCAGTGTTGTCACATAAAAAGATATAATAAAATATTTAAAAAAATGTGAGGGGTGTACTCACTTTTGTGAGATACTTAATATATTAATATACACACACACAGGGCAAAAACAAAAAAACAGAAAATTGAATTGGAATGACGTGTGATGACGAAACCAGGACATGTGTATGTGTATACCTGATACGCATTGGGAAGGACAAAAGGACAAAATTGTTCACCAGATCAAGTATGCTATAGATGACGGTTATGATTGGTGATTTATCCTTGACCACTTACGGACCGCCCACTGTGTATTTACGAAGCTACTTTGATGTTAATTACCGGGGTTATGGCAATGTACATGGTAATCTCTGTACATTGCAAGGATTTTAACAAACATTGTTGCAGATTTCTAACGTTTATTGTTCTGAAGAAATCATTGTTTGTTCTTCTGTGCCTCTGTGATGAGTGGGTCAAATGGGAGTGGTTTCATAATTATCTGTCAGCTGTGGCAGCTGCAGGGCTCTAATGAGGAAATCCGCTGGACCTGCATCCCTTTAGACGTGTTCCTATTGGGAGTATCTCACCAAAAATGAAATTTTGTTGCAGGGGATGCCAGAAATCTGACTTGTATCTTATGCATACTTCTGGGAAAATTGGTGAGCCAATCACACAAGCAGGACATTTTTTTTCTGGGGTGTGGTCAGTACACAATCTGTGTACAAAACAGCTTCAGGTAGCCATATTGCATTGCATTTTCAGAAGATTGCAGATTGAAAAGGAAAGGTCATTTTTAATAACATTCAATTACAATATGAATGTGTCACAGTTGTATACGCTATATTGTTTTTTCTTTATTTGCTATTTTATTCCCCCCACGAAAGTGCAGTTACCCTTTAAGGGAGGGCTCCTTTCTCGACCAGCCCTGCCAAAAGGGGGCTACAAGGGCAAGAAAGGAGTTAAAAAAAAAAAATACGTCAAGTTCTTCCACCTTGGATTCGCTCACCCTGGTCTTTATGGATCTTGCTTTGTGCACTGATGCTCAGTCATGTTGGAACAGGAAGGGGCCATCCCCAAACTGTTCCCACAAATTTGGAAGCATGAAATTGTCCAAAATGTCTTGGTATGCTGACGTCTTGAGTTCCATTCACTTGAACTAAAAGACCAAACTTACCCCTAAAAACAACCCCACACCATAATCCCCCCCCCCCCCCCTCCACCAAATTATTTAGACCAGTGCACAATCAAGGTCCATAAAGGCATGAATGAGAGAGTTTGGGGTGGAGGAACTTGACTGGCGTACACAGAGTCCTGGTCTCAACCCAAAGGGACACCTTTGGGATGAATTAGAGACTGTAAGGCAGGCCTTCTTGTCCAACATCAGTGCCTGACCTCACAAATGCGCTTCTGGAAGAATGGTCAAACATTCCCATAGACACACTCGGACTACTAAACCTTGTGGACAGTCTTCCCAGAAGAGTTGAAACTGTTATAGCTGCAAAGGGTGGGGCAACTCCATATTGAACCCTACTTACTAAGATTGGGATGACATTAAAGTTCATGTGCGTGTAAAGGATGTGCGTGTAAAGGCAGGCGTCCCAATACTTTGGTGATATAGTGTATGTCAACAATGACTGTCTGACAGGACTGGACTCACCTTAGCAACACTGTTATTCATATAATCTCTACCCTGGTCTTCTATCATTTTCTTTGCAAGGTAGACATGAATACCCTAAGACAGAAGGTAGAGTGTTAGAATTACAGTACTGTGCAAAAGTTATAGGCAAGTGTGACGAAATGCTGTATTAAGTAAGAACGCTTTAAAAAAATATACAGTATATTTTCAAATCTTTCTTTTTATCAATTTACAAAATTAAAACACAAGAGAACAGAAGAAAAATCTAAATCAAATCAATATTTGATGTGACTACCTTTTGGTGTCAAACCAGCATTAACCACTTTACCACCGGAGGATTTTGCTATCTTACGTCCTGGCCACTTTTTGCGATTCGGCTCCGTGCGACTTTAACGGACAATTGCGCGGTCGTGCGATGCCGTACCCAAACAAAATTTACGTCTTTTTTTCCCCACAAACAGAGCTTTCTTTTGGTGGAATTTGATCACCTCTGCGATTTTTACTTTTTGAGCTATAAACAAAAAAAGAGCGTAAATTTTGAAAAAAACAATACTTTTCACATTTTTTTCATATGAAATCCCCCCCCCCCCCCCAAAAAAATGTAAAAATCAAAATTGTTTTAAATTTTTGGCCAATTTGTTTTCTGCTACCTATGTTTGGTAAAAAAAAAAAATCACAATAAGTGTATTTTGATTGGTTTGCGCAAAAGTTATTGCGTTTACTAACTAAGGGAAAGATTTCTGTCATTTTTGGTGTTTTTTTTTTTTTTTTAACGAGTAATGGCGGCGATATGCGATTTTTTTTGCGGGACTGCGATATTGCGGCGGACAGATCGGACCCTTGACTGACATTTTTGACACTTTTGGGGGTACCAGTGACATTACTACAGTAATCAGTGCTATACATATGCACTGTTACTGTAAAAATGACACTGGCAGGGAAGGGGTTGACACTGAGGGTGATCAAAGGAGTTAATGTATGCCTAAAAGTGATTGACTGGGGGGGGGGGGGGGGGGGAGGGCTCTGTGATAGGCACAGAGAGATCGGGGTTTCAGCTTAGCTGAAACTCCTGATCTCTCCCTGCCTGTCTGACAGAAGACTCGCCTGCTTAGTTTACATAAGCAGGCGGGTCTTCTATCAGTTTCTCAGACGACTGCGGGAGGCCAGCGGTAATTGCCGCCGCTCCTCCCATGGCCCACCTTCCGCTGTGTCTAAACACCTCATGCCTCGGCATCGTGCACAAAATCACATAGACCTATGTGATTTTGCGCAGCCGAGCCGCCGAGCCGCCCTGCCCCAGTAATACTGCCGCAGTAATACTGCAGTTGCTGGTCAGCAAGAGGTTAAAGACCCCCCAGCATTGGTGTCAGTGGATGAAATAAAGACCCCCAGCATTGGTGTCAGTGGACTCATTAAAACCCCCAGCATGGATGTCAGTGGACGCAATAAAATCCCCCCCATCATTGATGTCAGTGGACGCAAACCCCCCCCCCCCATCATTGATGTTAGTGGACGCAATAAAACCCCCCAGCATTGATGTCAGTGGACGCATTAAAACCCCCAGCATTGATGTCAGTGGACGCAATAAAAACCCCGAGCATTGATGTCAGTGGACGCAATAAAATACCCCCCATCATTGATGTCAGTGGACGCAAACCCCCCCCCCATCATTGATGTTAGTGGACGCAATAAAACCCCCCAGCATTGATGTCAGTGGACACATTAAAGATGCCCAGCATTAATGTCAGTGGATGCATTTATAGACCCCCAGCATTGATGTTAGTGGACGCATTACATCACCCCCCCATCATTGATGTCAGTGGACGTATTTATAGACCCCCCAGCATTGGTGTCAGTGGACGCAAAAAAGATCCCCACCATTGATCATCAGTGCACACATTAAAACTCCCCGGTATCGGTGCCGGCGGACGCATTAAAAACCTGGTCAAGAAGCCATATAAGGTCATATGTATAGCTTATACCTTTCTGATGTAAGGCTTGAGGAATGCAGGATGACCAAGCCCACCCTTCCCCTTAAAAGGTGAAATCACTGTCCAAACAATGGATAAGCGAGCCCTTTCTCCTCAGGAATGTGAATGTCATATTGTTGCTTACAAGGGTGTTGGCCAGGGGTGGTCTTTTCCATTTACAAGTCTAAATACCACTGCCCAAACTGGTAAGACTTTAGTCTCACCCAGAACAGCCATGAGGCAAGTGTCTGGTCCTGATTACCTGTGCCATGTTGCATAATAGCAAATGGGACTCCATGGAAGGAAACGTCTTTAGTTAAGTATTCTTGTTAGATTTTCTTTATCTTTATCTGTATCTGTCATTACTTTTAATAAATGTTATACTTTTAAGTATGTGTGTGATCTCTCTTTGCACATATTGAACACAACCCCAAAAACATGACAAAACAAACCCCCAGCATTGATGTCAGTGGACGCATTAAAGACCCCCAGGATTGATGTCAGTGGACATAATGACCCCCCAGCATTAATGTCAGTGGACGCATTAACCACTTAAGCCCCAGCCCTATTTCGGACACTTTTTGTTTAAAGTTAAAACCAGTATTTTTTCCTAGAAAACTACTTAGAACCCCAAAACATTATGTATATTTTTTTAGCAAAGACTCTGGAGAATAAAATGTCGGTCATTGCAAAACTTTTTGTCAAGCGGTATTTGCGCAGCGGTCTTTAAAACGCCATTTTTTTGGAAAAAAATTGAAAAATCACATTTCACTGCATTTAAAAAATACTAAACAGTAAAGTTAGCCCATTTTTTTTTGTATATTGTGAAAGATGATGTCACGCCGAGTAAATAGATACCCAACATGTTACGGTTTAAAATTGCGCCCCCCCGTGGGATGGCGACAAACTACGGTCAATAGAGATCTCAATCTGCGACGCTTTAAATTTATTTAACGGTTACCAGTTTAGAGGTAGAGTGTAGCTCTTTTTTTTAAATTATTGCGCACGCTCCGGCGATCGCGGCAATACCTCACATGTGGGGTTTGAACAGCGATTAAATTGCGTATACGTTTCTTTTTGTGCGCGAGCTAACGGTGACGGGGGCGGCAAATTTATTTATTTTTTTTTTTCCTATTTATTTTTTATTTTTTTTTTAAACTTTATTACAGGTTTTAAAAAAAAAAAAAAAAAATCTGATCACTTTTATTGCTGTCACAAGCAATGTAAACATCCCTTGTGACAGCAATATGTGCGACAGGTACACTTTATGGAGGGATCGAGGGTCTAAAAGACTCTAGACCCCTCCACTACACTTCCCTGTATGCAAAACGCCAAAAACGGCATTTTTGCATACAGCCGTTTTTTAAATTTGCCGCCTTTTGCAGCACAGTAACCCGGAAGTGACGTCATGGACGCCGCCTCCGGGTAACGTAATTGGAGCCCCGATCGATGCCGTTTCCGGCATTCATCGGGACTCCATCCAGCCAGGGATGTGCTGGCTGAGTGCTCTGGGCTCCCGGTGGGACGGGAGCCCCGGACAAAGCCACGGAAGGCGGCGGGAGGGGGGGCGTCCCCTCCCGCCCCCCCCCCCGGGTAACGATCGAGCGGCTCCCGAGCCGCATCGGTCGTTACCGACGGAAAGCCGACCGTCGGCTTCAAACCACGGTACCGGGATGATGCCTCTAACTAGAGGCATCATCCCGGTATAAACCCGCAAAGTGTACCGACGTATCGGTATGTTACTATGCGGTAAGTGGTTAAAGAACCCTAGCAATGATGTCAGTGGACGCATTAAAGACCCCCAGGATTGATGTCAGTGGACATAATGACCCCCCAGCATTGATGTCAGTGGATGCATTAAAGACCCCCAGGATTGATGTCAGTGGACATAAAAAAGACCCCCATCATTGATGTCAGTGGACGCATTAAAGACCCCCCAGCTTTGATGTCAGTGGACATATTAAAACCCCCAGCATTGGATGCATTACAACTCTCCAGCATTGATGTCTATTGATGCATTAACCACTTCTGGACCCGAAGGATTTGCCCCCTTAATAACCAGGCCATATTTTGTGATTCGGCACTGCGTTAATTTAACGAAGAATTGCGCAGTCCTGCGACGCTGTACATGAATAAAAATGATGTCCTTTATTTCCCACAAAAAGAGCGACAATTCTGAAAAAAAAAAAAAAACTGAATTTTTGTAAAATCTTACCTGTAAAATTCCTTTCTCTGAGTCCTCCGACAGTCGCCGCCTCTTCATATTCGTCACATATGGGGTATTAGACTTTGCTCCGAAGGAGTAGCTAGGCAACAGAATATGTTAACATTAAAGCTTTTAACATATCCCACCCTCAAGGGGTGGTCCCCTCAGTCAATACCCTCCTACTTCCTGCAACCATATCTCAGTTTCAGTGGAATAGCAGTAGAGTATACAACCAAACCCCAAAAGAGGGGCGGGGGCGGCGACTGTCGGAGGACTCAGAGAAAGGAATTTTACAGGTAAGATTTTACAAAAATTCCGTTTTCTCTTACGTCCTCCGACAGTCGCCGCCTCTTCATATTCGTCACATATGGGGACGTCCCAAAGCAGTGCAAACATGAGGGGTGGGAAACGCATCCGCGCCGAAAAGGCAACGCAGTCTCCGCATCAAAGAAAGGAACCTTACCAAAGGAAGGAACCCAGCTGGGCAACAGGAAAAAACAGGTGCTCAACAGGAGCAACAACCCAGGAAAAGACAAATAACCAGGGGATAAAAAACTTATCCCAACAGCCAGTGGTCCCCACAAGGGACCCTAGGGAATCGCCGCACTAAGAACCTTGCGGAAGCATCCGCAGATGCCTGAACATCTACTTTGTAGAATTTTGTGAAAGTGTGCACGGTCGACCAAGTCGCCGCCTTACACACCTGGGCTACAGAAGCCCCATGACGACAGGCCCAAGACGTACTCAGAGATCTAGTAGAGTGCGCCTTCACAGGCACAGGGGGAACCTTCCCCTGCAAAGCATAGGCCTGTTCAATGGTCTGCCTGATCCATTTGGCGATGGTAGAGGCCGACGCCGCCATGCCCTTCCGAGGACCCTCTGGAAGAACAAACAAAGAATCCGTCTTTCGAAAAGACTAAGTCGATTTAAGGTAAACCCTTATCGCCCGAACAACATCCAGAGAATGTAATCTCACCTCCTTTGGATGTTTAGGCTTCGCGCACAGCGAAGGCAAGACAATATCCTCATTAAGATGGAATTCCGAAACTCGTTTCGGAAGAAAAGAAGGATTAGGTCGCAAGACCACCTTATCCAAATGAACAACCAGATATGGAGACTTGCAGGACAAAGCTGCCAGCTCCGACACTCTGCGAGCCGAAGTGATCGCCACCAAAAAGGCGACCTTTTTGGACAACATAGACAACGAGATCTCCCTGATCTGTTCAAAAGGAGCACGTTGCAACACAGACAGAACGAGATTCAAGTCCCAAGGGGGCAGAGGATCCCTCCTAGGAGGAACCAGATGCCGCACACCCTGAACAAAAGTGCCAACCAAGGAGTTGGAAGCCACGGGCCGTTGAAACAGAACGGCCAGCGCAGACACCTGACCCTTTATCGTAGCCAGCGCCAAACGCTGATCGACACCCGTTTGAAGGAAGGACAGCACTCGGGAAACCGAGTACGTGCGGGGAGAAAATCCCCTGGACTCACACCAAGCAAAATAGGCCTTCCAAGTACGGTAATAAACCTTCCCCGAGGAAGACTTCCTCGCGTTGATCAAGGTATGAACGACCTCTGGGGAGAGACCCTTCTCCCTCAGGACCTCAGTCTCAACAGCCAGGCCGTCAAAGCCAGCGACTGTAAAGCAGGATGGTATATCGGTCCTTGAGACAGGAGATCGTCTCGAAGAGGCAGACGCCACGGGGCGTCGACCGCCAGATTCACGAGGTCTGCGTACCAGGACCGGCGAGGCCAGTCCGGTGCCACAAGAATCACCGTGCTGCGTTCCGAGTGTAACCTGCGAAGGAACCTGGACAGCAACTGAATCGGTGGATATCAGCCTGTACTGATGCCACGGGGCCACTAACGCGTCCGACGCGTCTGCCCGAGGGTCGCGCGTCCTTGCCACGAACCTTCTCACCTTGTTGTTGAGACGAGACGCGAACAGGTCCACATCTGGAAGACCCTACTTCGCGCACAACATCTGGAAGACAGCCGGGTGGAGAGACCATTCCCCCTGATCCAGGGTCTGGCGACTCAGACAGTCCGCCTGCCAGTTCTCCACCCCCGGAATGTGAACCGCCGTCATCGCCGGGACATGAGCCTCGGCCCAAGACCGAATGTCGGCCACTTCTCGAGCCGCTCGGGCACTCCTGGTGCCCCCTTGGTGGTTGATGTAGGCCACCGCCGTGGCATTGTCCGTCTGCACCCGAACCGGGCAGCCCTGCAGCCGGTCCGTCCAGCGATGAAGACAGAGATTTATCGCACGCAATTCCAGAATGTTGATCGGAAGGGAGGACTCCCCCTCCGACCAAGTCCCCTGGGCGGACAGAACGCCCAGAACACCACCCCAGCCCGACAGGCTGGCATCCGTGGTGATTACCGTCCACGAGATAGGACGAAACGACTTGCCCCCGGACACCATCGGGGACTGGAGCCACCACAGAAGGTCTCTTCTGGTGCGATGACTCAACGAGATTTGAAGATCCAGAGATTGAGGTCGCCCGTCCCACATGGACAGGACCTCCGCTTGGAGACCCCGCGTGTGAAACTGGGCAAAGGGAATCGCCTCGAAGGCCGAGACCATCAATCCCAGACATCTCATGCACGTCCGCAGAGACGAGTGCGGAACGTACCTGAGGGACCTGACTTCCTCCTGAAGAGTTCTGAGTTTGTCTTCCGGCAGGAAGACCTTCGCCTGCACCGAGTCCAGAATCATTCCCAGGTAGGGAAGACGAACCGACGGACTCAGCGTCGACTTTGGAAAATTTACCGTCCAACCAAACTCCTGCAGAGTTTGCATCGTGACAGACAGGTCCTTCTCCAGACCCTGGCTGGTCGCAGACCGAACCAGAATGTCGTCCAGATACCCCAGGACAGAAATGCCCTGGGCCCTCAATAATGCCAGAACCGGTGCAAGCACCTTGGTGAAGACCCGCGGAGCCGAGGCGAGACCAAAAGGCAACGCCACGAACTGGTAGTGATCCTCCGCAATGGCAAATCGAAGGTACCTCTGGTGACCCTCGAAAATGGGGATGTGAAGATACGCATCCTTCAAAACCGATGGAGGCCATGAATTCCCCCGAAACCAGGGCAGCCACCACCGACCGCAGGGATTCCATGCGGAACTTGCGAACCCGCACAGAGCGGTTCAGAGCCTTCAAGTCCAGAATTGGACGAACCTTGCCCTCCTTTCTGGGCACGGTGAACAGATTGGAATAAAACCCCCGAAATCTGTCCCGATGAGGCACCGGAACTACCACTCCCTGAGCCCTCAGGTCCCGCACCGCCAGGTGCAGGTCCCGTAAACGCTCTGGAGACAGTTGAAGATTTGAGGGAAAAAATCTGCTCTCCGGCCGAGAGAGAAACTCGATCTTGTAACCAGATCGAACGATCTCCTGAACCCATCTGTCCCGCACGCGGGCCAACCAGGGCTGAAGAAAACCGAGCAAGCGTCCCCCCACCCCAAAACTGAGTGGGGGTGCCCCTTCAGGCCGCACTGTTATGGGCTGCGGATCCGGATTGACCGGACTTCTGTTTACCAGACCAGGGCTTCTTCTGAGAGCCTTGACCTTTGAACGGTTTGCCCTTGTAGTGCGACCGAAAGGCACGAAAGGACCCCTGAGGGGGCCGAAAATTAGCATGCTTCTTCCCAGAAGCCCCCTTAGCCTTGGGGAAATGGGGCAAGAGAGTGCTCTTACCTCCGGTGATCCCCTTAATCAACACATCCAAGGACTCCCCAAAAAGGCGAGACCCATCATAAGGCAGATTGGCTAAGGTCTTACGTGAAGACTGGTCCACCGACCAACATTTCAACCAAACCAGGCGGCGAGACAACACCGCCACGCTGTGCACACGTGCAGCCAACGGAACTAGGTCCAAGTCCGCATCACACAGATACATGACACCCTGGTGGATTTGATCCACCATATCCAGGGTCGCCGGCGAGGCCGAATCGGCCACTAGGACGCGCCTAAGCATCTGCGTCCAACTTGCGATCGCCTGGGCCGCCATGAGAGAAGCAAACAGAGCCTTAAGCATAGAACCCGTAACAGAATAAGTATGACGGGCAAGAGACTCCAATCTCCTATCCGTGGCATCACGGAACACAGGGGAATCCTCTGCAGGAATCGCAGTGGATTTGTTTAAAACCGCAATTGCGTGATCCACTGGGGGGGGCACACACCACCTTTCATCAGTGGAAGGCGAGAAAGGATAACGCAGCTTGAACCTACTTGGTACAGCAAAAGGTTTGCGCAGATTACGCCATTGTTCCTTAACAGCGCGCTGAAAATCATCATTGCAGGGAAAAACCTGCGGCGTCCTGCGTTTTCTCTGCGTCCCATAAGCCGCCAAGGCAGCGGGGGGACACACTTCATCCTGCAAACGCAGCGTTTGCTTTATGGAAGCAATCAATTCATCCATGATTGCAAGCTCTTCAGGCGAGCCAGGGGGAGAATTATCAACCCCTTCAACTTCAGCCTCCACCTCGGACCCCACTAGATCCAGGGAGGAGCGGGACCCCGATAAGGAGGCCCCCGCCATAACAACCCCATCACCTTCACCCTCAGAATCAGAGGAAAGAGCAACTCTGGGTCTTTTAGTAGATTGAGCAGCCACCAGCATCTGCACCTGAGCAGCAAGGTCAGCCACAATAGTGGCTAAATCCCCCCCTGGGGGGGAAACAGCGGTCCCCTGGCTTTCCACCAAGGCGGTAGGAAATTTGCCCTCCTGAGAATCCATTGCCCCTATAACAAATGCCGGATAATAAAGGGTTAACTGCCCCTTTAACACGCGCGGCGAGCGCAGCCCACCGCACCACACCACACACAAGCACAATGAGACCCCCACAGGGACAATAAAACTGACACAGGCAATGGATAGGAAGGATATAACCTGAGGAGACCCTCGCCGCTGCTGCTGCCTCGATCGGTGTACCCAGGAGAAGAGGAAGTGATGCTGCCAGGGCGCTCTATGAAAGCCTATGGGAGGCTACAAGAAAATGGCCGCCATGCATGTAGAACATGCGGCCAGAGCGAGTGTAGGCAAAATGGCGCCGAAACCGCCGCTCCACAGTACAGTAATGCACACATGTCTGTATATAAAAAAACATGTCAGATCGCCGCAGCGATCGCTGTATAATGCCCAAACATGCCACAAAACATGCCCCACAGCACACAGCTTCTCACACTGACAAGGCTGACACACACAGTGTCACACAGCTCCTCCCCCCCCCCCCCCCTTGCAGCCCACAGCATGCAGCCGAGAGATAGGGAGACAAACAGTGTGAATAGAGGCAGGTTACACAGTCCCAGACTGACACCCCCCCAGACAGACAGGTCCCCACATAGATACACTTACCTCACAGTGGCGTGGGGGACCCGCACAGGCGAACAAGCCGCTGCACATGAGGCAGGGAGAGTCGCATACAAGACGCACAGAATGGGGGTTAAGAAACCGCACAGCGTCCAGTGAGGTAGCCACCTCACCAATCATCCCTGCACCGAACAGGGATGGGTCGTTCACTGTGCCAGGAGCGTTACCTGGCTGAACGCTCGATGGCAGGCTGGGAAGCCACTGACCCACGACCTGCGACCAGGGGGATCAGCCCGAGACCCAGCCCGCATGATCCTCTTCATCCGAAGAACTAACTAAAGCTGACAAAAAGAACAGCTAAGTAAAGGTAGAGAGAAAACTCAAACAAAAAATCAAAAAAGAAGAAAGAGTCTGGGGCACAAAGCCCCAGCACAGAGAGAGCCAGCCACTCCTGACAAGCTAGACATTAAAACTGAGATATGGTTGCAGGAAGTAGGAGGGTATTGACTGAGGGGACCACCCCTTGAGGGTGGGATATGTTAAAAGCTTTAATGTTAACATATTCTGTTGCCTAGCTACTCCTTCGGAGCAAAGTCTAATACCCCATATGTGACGAATATGAAGAGGCGACGACTGTCGGAGGACGTAAGAGAAACAATATTTTTCACATTCTGCTTTATAACATTAGCATTTTTTAACATTTTAGGCCAATTTGTTTTCTACTACATATTTTTGGTAAACAAAAATCACAATAAGCCAGGGCTTGACAAATTTTCCTGAAATCTAGGAGCCAGCTAAAAAAGTTAGGAGCCAGTTTTTTTTTTTTTTTTAAACTAACAACCAAGCTTTATTTAATAAAATGGATACTAAATTTACACATAAATACGACTAGAACCCCACTCTCCTCTAGCGCAATTGGATGAAGTTAGTTTAAAAAAAAAAAAAAAAACTGGCTCCTAACTTTTTTAGCTGGCTCCTAGATTTCAGGAAAATTTGTCAAGCCCTGCAATAAAGACCCTCCAGCATTAATGAAAGTGGACGCAATAAAGACCCCCAGCATTGATGTCAGTGAAGACAATAAAGACCCCCAGCATTGATGTCAGTGAAGGCAATAAAGACCCTCCAGCATTAATGTCAGTGGACGCAATAAAGACCCCCTAGTATTAGTGTCAGTCTATGCAAAAAAGACTCCCAGCATTGATGTCGGTGGATGCATTAAAGACCTCCAAGCATTGGTGTCAGAGGCTGCATTATTAACCCCTAGCACAGGTGTCAGTATTATTAAACCCCTCCCCCTACATTAATAACCCCCAGCATTGGTGCAGGTGGACGCATTAAAACCCCCAGCAATGATGTCAGTGGATGCAATAAAGACCCTCAGCACTGAATTCAGTGGGCACAACAAAACTCGCAGCAATGATGTCGGTGGACGCATTAAACCCCCCAGTATTGGTGTCAGTGAACGCATTAAACCCCCCAGTATTGATGTCAGTGAACGCATTAAACCCCCCAGTATTGATGTCAGTGAACGCATTAAACCCCCCAGTATTGATGTCAGTGAACGCATTAAAATCCCCAGTATTGGTGTCAGTGAACGCATTAAAACCCCCAGTATTGATGTCAGTGAACGCATTAAAACCCCCCAGTATTGATGTCAGTGGACGCATTAAACCACCCAGTATGTCAGTGGACGCATTAAACCCCCCAGTATTGGTGTCAGTGGATGCAATAAAGACCCCCCTCAGCATTGATGTCAGTGGACGCAATAAAGACCCCCAGCATTGATATTAGTGGACATAAGACCCCCCCCCCCAGCATTGATGTCAGTGGATGTAATAAAGACCCCCAGCATTGATGTCAGTGAAGGCAATAAAGACCCCCAGCATTGATGTCAGTGAAGGCAATAAAGACCCCCAGCATTGATGTCAGTGAAGGCAATAAAGACCCCCAGCATTGATGTCAGTGAAGGCAATAAAGACCCCCCTCAGCATTGATGTCAGTGGATGCATTTATAGACCCCCAGCATTGATGTCAGTGGAGGCAATAAAGACCCCCAGCATTGATGTCAGTGGAGGCAATAAAGACCCCCAGCATTGATGTCAGTGGATGCAATAAAGACCCCCCTCAGCATTGATGTCAGTGAAGGCAATAAAGACCCCCAGCATTGATGTCAGTGAAGGCAATAAAGACCCCCCTCAGCATTGATGTCAGTGAAGGCAATAAAGACCCCCAGCATTGATGTCAGTGAAGGCAATAAAGACCCCCCCAGCATTGATGTCAGTGAAGGCAATAAAGACCCCCAGCATTGAGGTCAGTGAAGGCAATAAAGACCCCCCCAGCATTGAAGTCAGTGAAGGCAATAAAGACCCCCCCAGCATTGATGTCAGTGAAGGCAATAAAGACCCCCAGCATTGAGGTCAGTGAAGGCAAAAAAGACCCCCAGCATTGATGTCAGTGGATGCAATAAAGACCCCCCTCAGCATTGATGTCAGTGGATGCAATAAAGACCCCCCTCAGCATTGATGTCAGTGAAGACAAAGATCCCCCAGCATTGATGTCAGTGGATGCAATAAAGACCCCCTTCAGCATTGATGTCAGTGGATGCAATAAAGACCCCCAGCATTGATGTCAGTGAAGGCAATAAACACCCCCCCAGCATTGATGTCAGTGGATGCAATAAAGACCCCCAGCATTGATGTCAGTGGATGCAATAAAGACCCCCAGCATTGATGTCAGTGGATGCAATAAAGACCCCCAGCATTGATGTCAGTGAAGACAATAAAGACCCCCAGCATTGATGTCAGTGAAGACAATAAAGACCCCCAGCATTGATGTCAGTGAAGACAATAAAGACCCCCAGCATTGATGTCAGTGACGGCAATAAAGACCCCCAGCATTGATGTCAGTGGATGCAATAAAGACCCCCAGCATTGATGTCAGTGGATGCAATAAAGACCCCAGCATTGATGTCAGTGAAGGCAATAAAGACCCTCAGCATTGATGTCAGTGAAGGCAATAAAGACCCCCAGCATTGATGTCAGTGAAGGCAATAAAGATCCCCAGCATTGATGTCAGTGGATGCAATAAAGACCCCCAGCATTGATGTCAGTGAAGGCAATAAAGACCCTCAGCATTGATGTCAGTGAAGGCAATAAAGACCCTCAGCATTGATGTCAGTGAAGGCAATAAAGACCCCCAGCATTGATGTCAGTGGATGCAATAAAGACCCCCAGCATTGAGGTCAGTGAAGGCAATAAAGACCCCCAGCATTGAGGTCAGTGAAGGCAATAAAGACCCCCAGCATTGAGGTCAGTGAAGGCAATAAAGACCCCCAGCATTGATGTCAGTGGATGCAATAAAGACCCCCAGCATTGAGGTCAGTGAAGGCAATAAAGACCCCCAGCATTGAGGTCAGTGAAGGCAATAATGACCCCCTTCAGCATGGATTACAGTGGATGCATTAAAAAACCCTATAGCATTGACGTCAGTGGACGCATAGAAGACCCCCAGCATTGAAATTAGTGGACATAATAAAGACCCTCCAGCATTGAGGTCAGTGAAGGCAATAAAGACCCCCCCCCAGCATTGATGTCGGTGGACGCATTAAATAACCCCAGCATTGATGTCGGTGGAAGCATTAAAGACCTCCAAGCATTGGTGTCAGAGGCTGCATTATTAACCCCTAGCACAGGTGTCAGTATTATTAAACCCCTCCCCCACATTAATAACCCCCAGCATTGGTGCAGGTGGACGCATTAAAACCCCCAGCAATGATGTCAGTGGATGCATTAAAGACCCCCCAGCATTGGTGTCAGTGGATGCAATAAAGACCCTCAGCACTGAATTCAGTGGGCACAATAAAACTCGCAGCAATGATGTCGGTGGACGCATTAAACCCCCCAGTATTGGTGTCAGTGAACGCATTAAACCCCCCCAGTATTGATGTCAGTGGACGCATTAAAGAGGTTGTAAACCCACCTCACAAACTTGTACCTATAGGTAAGCCTATATTAAGGCTTACCTATAGGTGCTATAAATATCTCCTAAACTTGCACCATTTAATAGATATTTAGAGTGCCTACTGCCGATGACGTCATCGGCGCAGGCGCTCTGAAGAAACGGCCACCCGTGCCGTTCCTTCAGAGCTCAGTGCCGTGAACGGCGGCTCCCGCGCGCATGCGCGGGAGTGATGTAATCGCGCCTCCGGCCAATCAGATGGCCGGAGGACGCGAACCCGGAAGCAGGACGGCCGGACATGTCGCCGTCCTGTCGCTGAGGTGGCGGCACGGCGGGGGCTTCGTTTTAAGGTAAGTACTACATAATGAGCTAGTATGCGATGCATACTAGCTCATTATGCCTTTTTCTTTACAGGGCTTTTTTTTCCTCGTTTTTATTGGGGGAGTTTACTTCCTCTTTAAAGATCCCCCAGTATTGATGTCAGTGAACGCATTAAACCCCCCAGTATTGATGTCAGTGAACGCATTAAACCCCCCAGTATTGATGTCAGTGGACGCATTAAACCCCCCAGTATGTCAGTGGACGCATTAAACCCCCCAGTATTGATGTCAGTGGACGCATTAAACCCCCCAGTACTGATGTCAGTGAACGCATTAAACCCCCCAGTATTGATGTCAGTGAACGCATTAAAGATCCCCCAGTATTGATGTCAGTGAACGCATTAAACCCCCCAGTATTGATGTCAGTGAAAGCATTAAAACCCCCAGTATTGATGTCAGTGGACGCATTAAACCCCCCAGTATTGGTGTCAGTGAACGCATTAAACCCCCCAGTATTGGTGTCAGTGAACGCATTAAACCCCCCAGTATTGATGTCAGTGAAAGCATTAAACCCCCCAGTATTGATGTCAGTGAACGCATTAAACCCCCCAGTATTGGTGTCAGTGAACACATTAAACCCCCCAGTATTGATGTCAGTGGACGCATTAAACCCCCCAGTATTGGTGTCAGTGAACGCATTAAACCTCCCAGTATTGATGTCAGTGAACGCATTAAACCCCCCAGTATTGGTGTCAGTGAACGCATTAAACCCCCCAGTATTGATGTCAGTGAAAGCATTAAACCCCCCAGTATTGATGTCAGTGAACGCATTAAACCCCCCAGTATTGGTGTCAGTGAACGCATTAAACCCCCCAGTATTGGTGTCAGTAAACGCATTAAACCCCCCAGTATTGGTGTCAGTGAACGCATTAAACCCCCCAGTATTGATGTCAGTGAACGCATTAAACCCCCCAGTATTGATGTCAGTGAATGCATTAAACCCCCCAGTATTGGTGTCAGTGAACGCATTAAACCCCCCCAGTATTGATGTCAGTGGACGCATTAAAGAGGTTGTAAACCCACCTCACAAACTTGTACCTATAGGTAAGACTATATTAAGGCTTAACTATAGGTGCTATAAATATCTCCTAAACTTGCACCGTTTAATAGATATTTAGAGTGCCTACTGCCGATGACGTCATCGGCCCAGGCGCTCTGAAGAAACGGCCACCCGTGCCGTTCCTTCAGAGCTCAGTGCCGTGAACGGCGGCTCCCGCGCGCATGCGCGGGAGTGATGTAATCGCGCCTCCGGCCAATCAGATGGCCGGAGGACGCGAACCCGGAAGCAGGACGGCCGGACATGTCGCCGTCCTGTCGCTGAGGTGGCGGCACGGCGGGGGCTTCGTTTTAAGGTAAGTACTACATAATGAGCTAGTATGCGATGCATACTAGCTCATTATGCCTTTTTCTTTACAGGGCATTTTTTTCCTCGTTTTTATTGGGGGAGTTTACTTCCTCTTTAAAGATCCCCCAGTATTGATGTCAGTGAACGCATTAAACCCCCCAGTATTGATGTCAGTGAACGCATTAAACCCCCCAGTATTGATGTCAGTGAACGCATTAAACCCCCCAGTATTGATGTCAGTGGACGCATTAAAGATCCCCCAGTATTGATGTCAGTGAACGCATTAAACCCCCCAGTATTGATGTCAGTGGACGCATTAAACCCCCCAGTATTGATGTCAGTGAACGCATTAAACCCCCCAGTATTGATGTCAGTGAACGCATTAAAGATCCCCCAGTATTGATGTCAGTGAACGCATTAAACCCCCCAGTATTGATGTCAGTGAAAGCATTAAAACCCCCAGTATTGATGTCAGTGGACGCATTAAACCCCCCAGTATTGGTGTCAGTGAACGCATTAAACCCCCCAGTATTGGTGTCAGTGAACGCATTAAACCTCCCAGTATTGATGTCAGTGAACGCATTAAACCCCCCAGTATTGGTGTCAGTGAACGCATTAAACCCCCCAGTATTGATGTCAGTGAAAGCATTAAACCCCCCAGTATTGATGTCAGTGAACGCATTAAACCCCCCAGTATTGATGTCAGTGAACGCATTAAAGATCCCCCAGTATTGATGTCAGTGAACGCATTAAACCCCCCAGTATTGATGTCAGTGAAAGCATTAAAACCCCCAGTATTGATGTCAGTGGACGCATTAAACCCCCCAGTATTGGTGTCAGTGAACGCATTAAACCTCCCAGTATTGATGTCAGTGAACGCATTAAACCCCCCAGTATTGGTGTCAGTGAACGCATTAAACCCCCCAGTATTGATGTCAGTGAAAGCATTAAACCCCCCAGTATTGATGTCAGTGAACGCATTAAACCCCCCAGTATTGGTGTCAGTGAACGCATTAAACCCCCCAGTATTGATGTCAGTGAACGCATTAAACCCCCCAGTATTGGTGTCAGTAAACGCATTAAACCCCCCAGTATTGGTGTCAGTGAACGCATTAAACCCCCCAGTATTGATGTCAGTGAACGCATTAAACCCCCCAGTATTGATGTCAGTGAACGCATTAAACCCCCCAGTATTGGTGTCAGTGAACGCATTAAACCCCCCAGTATTGGTGTCAGTGAACGCATTAAACCTCCCAGTATTGATGTCAGTGAACGCATTAAACCCCCCAGTATTGGTGTCAGTGAACGCATTAAACCCCCCAGTATTGATGTCAGTGAACGCATTAAACCCCCCAGTATTGATGTCAGTGAACGCATTAAACCCCCCAGTATTGATGTCAGTGAACGCATTAAACCCCCCAGTATTGGTGTCAGTGAATGCATTAAACCCCCCAGTATTGATGTCATTGGACACATTAAAGATCCCTTAGTATTGATGTCAGAGGCTGCATTATTAACCCCTAGCACAGGTGTCAGTATAATTAACCCCCTTTCCCACATTGGTGGTCAATGGCATTGAAATGCAACCCATTCCATGACCACCAATGTGGGGGGAGGGGGTTATTAATACTGACAGTACCACAAGTGCAGAAGAGGGGAGGTGGGTTAAAATTAGTGGCGATCGACGGATATTGTTTTTTTAATGCCGATACTGATGTTTTGGTGATCGGATATTGGTATTTTTTTATTCTTTTTTTTTTCTGCAGGTACTCCTTGTGGAGGGATATGGGTGTCTAAAAGACCCAACCCCCCCCCCCCCCCCCAGCACCGACAAGCATTCAAAACACCAAGTTTGGCTGTTTTGAATGCAGTCAGTTTTTTTTAATTCGGCGTCGAGTACCCAGGGGGATGGAGAGCACAGGGGGAGAGGGGGGGGGGACTGGAGAGCACTGTCTGGGGGAACTGGAAATCACTGAGGGGGGAGCCAGGGAGCTGGAGAGCACTGGGGGAGCCAGAAAGCATGGGGGGGGGGGGAAGAGATGAAAAGCACTGTGGAGAGCTGAAGAGCACCGGGGGGGGGGGGGCTAAGAGCACGGGGGGGACTAAATGAACTGCGGGGGACTAAGAACACTGGGGGGGGGGGTGCGGCTAAAGAACACTGGGGGGGCTAAAAAGCACTGAGGGGGGGCATTATTACATTCAGAGTATAGCACTGGTACAGGTAGGTGTCCTTCCGGGTCCGCAGTTTGCCCTTACTGTCAGTCAGTGGCCAGCAGCAGCCGAGGAGATGACCCAATCAGGCAGCGGGGAGGGCCGGCCGCAGTTTGCCTGGAGACACTGTGACTGGCTAGCAGCAGCAGTAACAGCCGGGAGATTATCAACCAATGAGGCAGCGGAAGCGTCACTGGAGGGCAGGCCGGCCGCATGAACGTGATGAGGCGGGGGTGCGGTTACCGAAACGGTTACCGCCCCCTTCCGCGTCATCATCACTATGTTATGTGTGCTATGGGGTATAGGAGAGGGGTGGGTCTGAGGAAGAGGGAGGTTCTAAGGAAAGGGGGGGGTCAAAAGAAGAGAGGGGGTGAGGAAGAGAGGGGGTGAGGAAGAGAGGGGGTGAGGAAGAGAGGGGGGTTCTCTACTAAGACAGATAAATTATTTTTACTGCACAGCCTGCAAAGGGGAATTAGTGACAAGGGACAATAATGATCCTGAAGACCCCTATATATCTAACATCAGCTCTTTTTATTGGAAATATCACAATGGGGGTACAGGGTCAGAGCCAACAGCCCCCCCCCCCTCCCCCACCCAGGCACCATAGCAGCTGCATGGACTGTGGTGGCAATTGTTACTTCACTGCATACAAAATCCATGAGACCCCCTCTTTTCAATCAACGGGTGTCCTCATTTCTGAGCATACATCCCCTCCCCCACCACTATTATTAATGCATAAAATATATTTTTAAAGTCATTTTATTGTTGGCTATTTTTAATTACAATGTATTTTTACTCATGGATTTTCATAAATATACATTAAAAATTATTGTATAAGTGCCGGTTCACATTTCTGCGATGTAGGAACGCTGCGAATATACAGCGTGTTCCCGCATCGCATCCGCACCCCTGGCAGTTCACACTGCCATATGCCATACACTGGGGGTGTCAATTAAAAGTTAACGACACCCCCAGATCAGATGGCATATCGCAGTGCAATCTATAAGTTGGCACAGAATCGGATCACACTAGTGTGAACCACCATGCCATCCGATTCTGCTGCTGACCAAAAAAAAGAGTCCTGTGCGAGATGGGTGCGATTGCGGTGGGAATTGAGTCATACAATCTGTATGGGTGAATTTGCAGCGCACAGAGATGGCATGTTATTTTAGGAGCGCTCAGAATTACATGCCATCTCTGTGATGGCAGAAATGTGAAGCGGCACTAAGCCAACATTTATGGTTTTGCTGTTGTTTTGGATAAAGTGGTGAAGGGTTCGTCCAGAGGGGGGCTTTAGCAGAGAAATGCTTTATAAATGCAAGAAAGTCATGGAAATAAAAAAATAAGATGAAAATGTAGAAAATAAATGTCTGCTTTCATGGTAAAATAAATCAATAAATAAAAAGAGAAAAGACTGACAGGCTGATGGGAAAAGCACTGATATATTTACTGGGAGACTTTAACAAGGATTACCAATGACATTTTCTGGGCTCCATATAATATAAGCCTGGGGGGGGGGGGGGTAGGTGAGGAGATGGGGGGGGTAGGTGAGAAGATGGGGGGGGGGTAGGTGAGGAGATGGAGGGGGGGGGGGTAGGTGAGGAGATGGGGGGGGGGGGTAGGTGAGGAGATGGGGGGGGTAGGTGAGAAGATGGGGGGGGGTAGGTGAGAAGATGGGGGGGGGGGTAGGTGAGGAGATGGAGGGGGGGGGGGTAGGTGAGGAGATGGAGGGGGGGGGGGGTAGGTGAGGAGATGGGGGGGGGGTAGGTGAGGAGATGGGGGGGGTAGGTGAGGAGATGGGGGGGGGAGGTGAGGGGATGGGGGGGGAGGTGAGGGGATGGGGGGGGAGGTGAGGGGATGGGGGGGTAGGTGAGGAGATGGGGGGGGGGGGAGGTGAGGAGATGGGGGGGGGGAGGTGAGGAGATGGGGGGGGGAGGTGAGGAGATGGGGGGGGAGGTGAGGAGATGGGGTTCTAGGGAAGAGAGCAGAGGGGTAGGTGAGAGGGCTCTAAGGATGAGGAGGAGAGAGGGAAGGTCTTGGGCTGAGTTCTCCCCCCTTGTACTTACCACCACACCGGGAAGCATGTTTTGTTTTCCTCCCTCCAGCCATGTGACCAGGGTGATAGAGGGAGGACGGGCAGGCTTCCCTCACTATACAGCGGCGCTCTCTATTGCCACCTGCAGGCTGGAGGGAGGACAAAGTCTAATCCTCTCCCCAGCTCTCTCACTCCTGTCAGTAAGCATCGGGGATGAGCGGCCTCACTGGCAGCGCGCGGAGGTGGGCTCGCGCTTCCTCTGATTGGTGCAGGGGGCAGGCGGATCATGTGACGTGTGGCACGCGCAGGCGCCATTTTTACTGTGGTTGCCAGGGAGAGGGAGTGTCTCCTGTCACTGCCGTCACAGCGCCCTACAGCGGATTTTTCTGACATTACAGCTTCTATATCTAATCATCTGTATCCAGGAGAGACGGTAAGTGTCATTAGCTGTCATGTCACCTTACCAGTGAGGTCGGGTCTAGTGTCTGGATATGTGTGTGTGGGGGGGGAGGACAATAGAGACCTGGACCCGATTTGTACTGTAAATGATCTGTCAATGTTTTCTCTCCTCCTTTCTAGTTGGAGGGAAGAGAAATCACTTTTTCACACTCAGGATCAGAGCTGCCATTAGAAATCACAGGGGCCCAGAACAGCCTCCTGACAGGGGCCCCAAACAGCTTACCTGACAGCCCCCCCCCCCCACAGTTCAAATCTTTTTCCCAACTCACTTCCCCCCCCCCAATTCCCCCTCCTAGCAGAAATCTTGGCAGTGAAAGGTTTAGGGCTCTTTCACACGGGCGATCCCATCAGATCCGCCTGTCAGTTTTTTAGGTGGATCTGATCGGATCCTCCATGCAGCTCTATGGGGCAGCGGATGTCAGCGGAGACACCTCCACTGACACCCGCTGCCACCCGCATCCGATCCTGTCCGTGAAATCTGGACGGATGGAAACCCTATTTTTCCATCCGTTCAGTAATCGGATCGGATCTGATGAGAGCGGACAGGCGGTCCTCTCTCATCCGATCCCCCATAGAGGGCAGCGGGGGCTGAGACACCTCCCTCTCTGCTCTGCAAGCGGAGACGGAGCTGTCATCCGCCGCCTACGGAGGCGGACCGTGTGAAAGAGCCCTTAATGGTTTTTCTTTAACTTTTTAGGTTTATTAACCACTTAAGCCCCGGAAGATTTTACCCCCTTCCTGACCAGGGGGTATTTTGCGATTCGGCACTGCGTGACTTTAACGGACAATTGCGCGGTCGTGCGATGCTGTACCTAAACAAATTTGATGTCCTTTTTTCCCACAAACAGAGCTTTCTTTTGGTGGTATTTGATCACCTGTGCGGTTTTTTGATCATGCGCTATAAACAAAAAAATGCGTCAATTTTGCAAAAATAATATTTTTCCCATTTTTTTATATGAAATTCCCCCCAAAAAAATGTAAAAATCTAAATTTTTTAACATTTTCGGCCAATTTGTTTTATGCTACATATGTTTGGTAAAAAAAATCGCAAAAAGCGTATTTTGATTGGTTTGCGCAAAAGTTATCGTGTTTACTAACAAAGGGAAAGATTTTTGTCATTTTTGGTGTTTTTTTTTTAACGAGTAATGGAGGCGATCTGCGATTTTTTTTGCGGGACTGCGACATTGCAGCGGACAGATCGGATCCTTGACTGACATTTTTGACACTTTTGGGGGTACCAGTGACATTACTACAGCAATCAGTGCTATACATATGCACTGTTACTGTAAAAATGACACTGGCAGTGAAGGGGTTAACTGTATTGGAGGGGTTAAGTGTGTCCTAGGGGCGTGCTTCTAACTGTGATGGGACATGGCTACTAGTGTAAAAACAGAGATCAATGGTCCTACATAGTAGAACTGTCTGATGTCCATTTTTACACAGGGAAGAATGACAGGCGGCTTGTTTACATTAGCCGCCTGCCTTTCTCCCTCTTTACCGACGATCGCAGAGTGACCGGCAGACATCGGGTCCGCCGGTCACACGCACGGACTCCTCAGTGAACGAGCCGGGGGGGCGCGCGCCTTAGTGGGCGCGCGCTCGCCCGCTATTGGCTCACAAGCCGGTCACAGGCTAGTGACGTATATATACGTCGCTTTGCCTGGCCGGGGCTGACCGCCGCAGTATATTTACTTGCGGCGGTCGGCAAGCGGTTAAGCACAAACAATTTCTGTGATTTTTAATCTTGCACAGTATTATTTCTGAGGGGAGCGCAGCCCCTGGTGAAGTCTTTTTTCTTTAGTACATAACTGTTAGAGCCATAATTTGGGGAAACAATTGTGCTAGTAGCAGCTTCCAAGGTCAGCTATAGCAGTAATAAGAGCCTAAACACAGGATTCTCATTGTATGGAAAAAGAAGAGCACAGGTAATACTGGTAAATGCTCCTTTCACCTCTGCCTGGCCGATTTTGGGAAGACCTTTCAGAGTTCAGTTCCTCCTTAACCACTTTACCACCGGAGGATTTTGCTGTCTTCCGTCCAGGCCACTTTTTGCGATTCGGCGCTGTGCGACTTCAACTGACAATTGCGCGGTCGTGCGACGCCGTACCCAAACGAAATTTACGTCCTTTTTTTCCCACAAACAGAGCTTTCTTTTGGTGGTATTTGATCACCTGTGTGATTTTTACTTTTTGCGCTATAAACAAAAAAAGAGCGTTTATTTTGAAAAAATAACAATATTTTTAACATTTTTTTATATGAAATTCCCCCCAAAAAAGATGTAAAAACCAATTTTTAAAAAAAATTTTGGCCAATTTGTTTTCTGCTACCTATGTTTGGTAAAAAAAATCGCAATAAGCGTATTTTGATTGGTTTGCGCAAAAGTTATTGCGTTTACTAACAAAGGGAAAGATTTCTGTCATTTTTGGTGTTTTTTTTTTAACGCGTAATGGCGGCGATCTGCGATTTTTTTTTGTGGGACTGCGACATTGCGGCGGACAGATCGGACCCTTGACTGACATTTTTGACACTTTTGGGGGTACCAGTGACATTACTGCAGTAATCAGTGCTATATATATATGCACTGTTACTGTAAAAATGACACTGGCAGGGAAGGGGTTGATTTTATTGGAGAGGGAGGGGTTAATGTATGCCTGGTGCTTACTGACGTGTAGGGGGGGAGGTGACTGAGTGAGTCATGGACAGATCGGATGTCCAGCTATGCTGAACAGTCCGATCTGTCACTCCCTGTCACTATGGAGATCCGTCCGCTTGTGTTTACACAGGCGGGCGGATCTCCACACTAGATCCCCGGCGATCGGAGCAGAGCAGCGGCGATCGCCACTGCTCCTCCCTTGGCCCGACTCCCGCTGTGAATGAAAACAGCGGGAGCCAGCCTCCGGCGGCGCACAGGCGCCGCCCAGAAGGGGGAGTGTCTGACAACGTTAATACTACGTCGTCAGACGATAACGAACCACTCTGCCGCAGTAGTATTACTGTGAGCAGACGTAAAGTGGTTAAATGATGGCATTACCGTTTCACTGTTCAGGGTTTGTATATAAAGTACGTTTCTGCTCTAGTATGATGGGGAATCGCTCACATATATAAATAGGGAAAGGGGAGTTGTAGGTTTCAGGACAAGGTGTCACATGCTTGTGATGAATACAACCTACTCAGGAAAAGCCATTTCTCTTTTTGGTAACTGAGGATCAACTATGTAATTCATGACATAATTATCATATACTTAAAGGGATCAATCCACTAAAAAGTCAAATTTTACCTTCTAAGTGTATCCTGGTGGGTTGGGTCATTTTTGCCTTCTTATATGACTACTCCAAGATCTTCTTATAATAAATTTCAAATGACATTCCACTAGAAAGGTGAGAATCAATGGGTGAGATGAGGAGCACTGATTTTCTAAGCCAAGCCTTACACAGAGCGAACTTCTTTCCTGCAACCATGGGTTGCAATAAAGAAAATCGATCGATTTCCCCATCAACACCGACTCCCACAGAGCCATTGTGTTCTCCTGGCGGGGGAAGATGCCGCACTGAGAGAACACAGTGATTTTTGCTAGCAGCTATAACAGCCACTAGCAATAATCACCTATAAACTCGGACAGGCTGGTTGTACCCAGGTTGATCGATCAACTAGGGTACATTCAGCCTGCCCATACATGGTTCCGATCTCGGCCGGTTCCTGCTAGTTACTTAGCTGTCCAGTTGGTTCTCTGACTTCTATACAATGGGAGTCACAGCCTCAGAGCAACAAGTGACATCAGAAAATCTTTGCATGTGTTTCTGGGTCAGTGGCTCAGAAAGTGCTAAAGCCCAAAAAAATGATTTTCTGTAAACAGGCTCCAAACAACTCTGTTTTGAGGTGGGGGGTGGGGGGGTAAAAAAAATGCATACTACCAGATCGGTGGTCTTTAGGAGTTATGAATGCCATTATGTCAGTGGAAGGAATGGGGTCCTTGTGTTAATAGGAAAAGGTGGCCCAGCATTGGTGTTCTATGAGACTCAACTTTCAGTTTTCATCCCCTGTGCTTTCCCTCATAGGGAGGTCACAACCAGGCCTATAAGCACCATTGGAAAGGAGTTCACACCACCTAAGGGTGTCTGAAATAATGCCAGGTGCTGGAACCATCTGCCTTCCACCCTCAGACTTTCTGAATACAGTAGCTTGCAATGAGAAAGCTCTGCATGTAGGGCCTTCTCACAGGGGCTGGTCTATGGAAACCACCTTGCCATAGTTTGGGGACCTTTGGCTTAAGCCTTGTTCCCACAGGCATTAGTTTGAGTAAGATCAGTATGAGCTGCAAACTTCTTCCCAACTTCTAGCAGCTTTATTGATGCATTTAAAGCACTCCAGTTTAGAGAGGTGATACACACATCACAGAGAGCTGACTGTCACATTAACCTCCCTGGGGGTATTCCCGAGTGTGGCTCGGGGTTAACTTTCAGTACCAAAAGCAGTAACCCCGAGCCACACTTGGGATTACCACAGAATGTTATTCACCTTCCCTGCGATCCCCCGCCGTCCCCCCTGCCATCCTCCCGGTCGTCCTCATACTCTCTCCCCGCTCTGTGCTCGGCCGATTGCTGGCACTTGCCTTCCGGTTCTCTTCCCTGCGAGCGTTGCGACGCAGGGGGGGGGGGGGGTGGAACCGGCGGCAAATTCAAGTGTAAATACACCAAATGACATGATACAAAGCTGTGATCCTAACGGATTACACTGTATCATCCCATTTAACCACAGAATTTCACCGGGTGACTTTTCCAGTGCCCTGCCTGTGCTTTTCCAGTTCTTTGTACCTGGAAAATAGAGAACGACCATGGCGTCCAAAAAGTGTTCTTTTTGCGCAAAAGCACTTTTAGACGAACTGGAAAACAGCGACAGCGAAACGGAGTTACTTGAAGAACTAAGCGATAGCGATTTGTGGGAAAATTCGTCATCGGGTACGGAAAGTGACGACAGCGACGATTCTGATGTCTCTTCCTAGCACATAGCTTGTGGAATTTGGGAAGTATATCAAATGATTCTTCAGAATTTTCAACAGAGTTTTGCGCCAGAAAGAGACATCAGAATCGTCGCTGTCGTCACTTTCCGTACCTGATGACGAATTTTCCCATGAATCGCTATCGCTCTGTTCTTCAAGTAACTCAGTTTCGCTGTTGCTGTTTTCCAGTTCGTCTAAAAGTGCTTTTGCGCAAAAAGAAAACTTTTTGGACGCCATGGTCGTTCTCTATTTTCCAGGCACAAAGAACTGGAAAAGCACAGGCAGGGCACTGGAAAAGTCACCAGGTGAAATCCTGTGGTGAAATGGCATGATACAGTGTAATCCGTTAGGATCACAACTTTGTATCATTTCATTTAGTGTATTTACATTTTTGAATTTGCCGCCGGTTCCACCCCCCTGCGTCGCAACACTCACAGGGAAGGGAACGGAAAGACAGGTGTCAGCATCGGCCGAGCACACAGCGGGAGGACAGTGGGAGGACAGCGGGGGGAGGACGGCAGGGGAGGACAGCAGGGGATCGCAGGGGAAGGTGAGTTTTAAAATATAAAAGAACAGATTTGCATGCAAAACAATGTAGCGCTTTTAGCACAGTAATCTGTACATAATTAGACCGCCAGAGAGGTTAAACATGCTTCTAGTAGAATTGGGGGAGCTTCAGCACTTCTTGCTGTGTAGGAAAATGGTGGTTGCTTGCTGAAGCTTGCTAGCAACTTGTTTAAATGACATTTTCATTAGGATTTAGGTTTGCCCTGCCCAAAGCTTGCTTAACCACTTGCCGACCGCCCATCGCATATATACTGCGGCAGGCTGGCTCAGCTGCGCCAATCGCCGTACCTGTACAGCGGTTTGCGGGAGCACTCCTGGGGGGAGAGCCCATGCCGCCGCCGGCACGCACCCACCCCCACTAGGCAGCAGGGATGCCGATCAACAGGGCCGGCGGCCGCGATTGCTGCTGTGCACCCGCGATGGCTCCCCGCTGATAGAGAACACCAGTCAGCTGTTGTAAAGACAGTAGACCGTTCTTCTCTCTGAAATTTTCACAGAGTGCCTGTGATTCTCCCATATAGGATCAAAGGTCTCTGAGTTTATTTCACAAGCCCATCCCCCATACAGTTAGAAAACACTCCCCTAGGCTCACACTTAACCCTTTGATCGCCCCTGGGTTAACCCCTTCCCTGCCCTTGTCATTATTACAGTAACAGTGCATATTTTTAGCACTGATTACTGTAGTAATGTCACTGGTCCCCCCAAAAGTGTCAAAAATGACAGTTAGGGGTCCAATCTGTCTGCCGCAATGTCGCAGTCCCGCTAAAAATCGCAGATCACCGCCATTACTAGTAGAAAAAAAAATGACATAAATCTTTCCCCTGGTTTGTAGACGCAATAACTTTTGCGCAAAGCAATCAAAATGCACTTATTGGGATTTTTTTTTTTACCAAGAATATGTAACAGAATACAAATTGGCCTAAAATGATGAAAAAATTGATGTTTTATTCTTTTTTTGGAAATGTTATATAGAAGAAAATGAAAAATATTGTTTTTTTTTTTTGTAAGTGCCGGTTCACATTTGTGCGATCACCGAGATCGCATGTAATTCGGAGCGCACTGCTCCTAAAATTACATGCGATCTCTGTGCAGTACAGTTTGTATGACTGAATTTGCACCGCAATCGCACCTAACTCGCACAGGACCCTTTTTTGGTCCGCAGCAGAATCGGATCGCATGGTGGTTCACACTAGTGCGATCCGATTCTGTGCGAACTTTCAGATTGCACTGCGATATGCAATCTGATCTGGGGGTGTTGTTAACTGTTAATTGACACCCCCAGCCTGTCGCATATGGCAGTGTGAACTGCCAGGGGTGCGGATGCGATGCGGGAACACGCTGTATATTCCCAGCGTTCCCACATCGCAGAAATGTGAACCGGCACTTAAAGGCTTTTAAAGCATTGCCTATGGACAATTTTAGGTAGCGCAGTTTGTCACCATTTCACAAGCATGCACATGACAAGTTTGGTATCTATTTACCTGATGCAACATTATCTATTATATTTTAGCAAAAAAAAACAAAATGTGTATTAAAAAAAAAAAAATCAGTCCTTTGTCTGATCAGCTGTCTTGTAGGGCAGGGGAGGGATCGACGATCTAACAGACCCTTGATTTCTCCACGAGGAGTGCCTGTCACCGGCCAAAGCTATCACAGGGGGTCTTGTTCACCCCTTGTAATAGCAATAAAGTTGAATGAAAAAATATATTTTAACCACTTCCATACCAGGCCATTTCTGGCACTCCGCTCCTACATGTAAAATTCATCATTTTTTTGCTAGAAAATTACTTGTAACCCGCAAACATTATATATTTTTTTTTTTAGCAGAGACCCTAGGGAATAAAATGGTGGTCATTGCAACTTTTTATGGCACACGACACGGTATTTGCACAGAAATTTTTCAGATGCGCTCTTATGGGAAAAAACAAACTTTCATAAATAAAAAAAAAAAAAAAAACACTACAGTTAGCCCAATTTTGTTGTATAATGTGAAAGATTATGTTATGTCGAGTAAATAGATACCTAACATGTCAGGCTTTAAAATTGCGCACACTTGTGGAATGACGCCAAACCTTGGTACCTAAAAATCTCTATAGGCAATGCTTTAAAAAAGTTTACAGGTTACCAGTTTAGAGTTACTGGGGAGGTCTTGTGCTAGAATTGTTGCTCTCACTCTAACGTTTGCGGCGATACCTCACATGTATGGATTGAACGCCATTTACATATTACATATGTGGCCATGACGAACGCTTACGTTCTCTTATGCATGTGAGCAGGCGGGGATAAGGGCACTTTAATTTTTTAATTTTTTTTTTTATATTTTATTTTTTTTATCACTTTTATTCCTATTACAAGGACTGTAAACATCCCTTGTAATAGGAATAGTGCATGACAGGTTCTCTTTATGGAGTGATCTGGGGTCAATAAGACCTCAGATTCCTCCTACAGGCTGGAAAGCCTGAAATAAAAAAAAACGATCTCGGCTATACAACCGAGGTCACAGCAGTATTAACAACTGACAGGCCAGGCGTGACGTCATCACCTCATGCCCTGGCCTTCAAAAGTCAAAGAGACTGCAGGGGACCATCTGGTCCTCAGCAGTCTCTATGGTGTACTTCCGCCGGCGGCCGATTCCTTCCCCGGCAAGCCGATGGCACGGGAGAGTCAGTAGAAGCACCGGAGGGTGGCGGAAGGGGGAGATGTCCTCTCCCGCCACCTATAAGAACAATCAAACGACTGAACAGCCACTATGATTGTTCTTATGGTGAAGGGAATCGCAGGCTGAAAAAAATATTATCTGAATGATGCCTGCATCTGCACCCATCATTCAGATATCCCCACCTAAACCCCTGGATGTCATATGACGCCCAGCGGTAAGGAAGTGGTTAAAAGAGTGTAACAAAAAAAAATGTGAATAAAAAAATTATTATTAAAAATGAACAATTTAAATGACTCCCGCCTGCCCCCATGATCATGCCAAATGCAATTGTGTGCTTAGGTCTGGCATGCATATGTAAAGAATGATTGCATCACACATGTAAGGTATCGCTATGAACCTCATAGTGAGAGAAAACATTCTAGTGCCAGAGCCCACGGATAACCTATAAAGGCTTTTAAAGTGTTGCCAATGGACAATCTCAGGTACCGCAGTTGTTGCCATTTCACAGGAGTGCGCAATTTTCAGTGTTGGTGACGTATTACCGGACACAGCGCCATCTTTTATATTTTACCAGAAAAACTGGGTCTAATTTTGTGCACTAAAATTAGTTTGTGTGTAGTTTTCAAGAAAATATACAGTATGATGTATTATAGCATAACCCAATGGTGAAGAATTATATGGAGCTGCGTCTGTCAATGGATGATAGAGAAATATATATATAAAATGTTTGGGGGTTCTAGGTAATTTTCTAGCAAAAGATACTGGCTTTAACTTGTAAGCAACAAGTGTCAAAAAAGGCTTAGGAATGAAAGGGTTAAGATGCCCAGAGGTGGGGCATAGCTTAAGATCACATGACCACCGTAGTTGGCTGTCATGTCATCCAAACATCCGTTGTCTGCAAAGCGATATTGACTGCAATTCACGCAAATATGCGGCCTCTCTGCGCTAAGGCCCAGGGGCCGAGAGGCCGCTAAATTTTACACAAGAAAAAAAAAAAAACCTATAGAGAAACTGTATATCACAAAGAATGCACTTTTCACCACAGGTACATTACAGGAGATACAAAGAGAATGCTGGTGCATTTAGTAAAAAAAGAAAAAGGACATAAGCACTCTTTAGACCGTAGCAACTTGGTTTCCAGGCCTCTGGCCTGATGTGGGTCTGCCATTAGTAGCGGAATCCTCTCCAGCCCATGTGAGCTGAGTCCCTGGGTGTGACAACTGAAGCAGCGACAACTCCAGCATCTTTGTTTTTGGGTTTTTATTATAAATTAAAGGGGATGAGAGAAGGGAATGAGTGGGATACTCCTTTAGGCTCAAACTAATTACAATTGGGACTTTGATCCTGAAAATGCCCGTTGGCGCCTCCTTGACGCCAGCCGGCGCCAGCCAACGCTCACTGACTCTGAGAACACTCTGTATAGCAGAAGAAGTGTTGAATCCCTGACTTATAGTCCAGTAGATCCAAGACTGAGAACCATAGAACTCCTGATACTGTTGTGCAGTAAAAGTCACTGAATACTTTCCCCCGCCTGGCACAGCTTGAGGTAGTATATTGTAGAACTCTGTATAACTGTCACTGTAACTGGCACGCACTGTACAATTCAGGGCCCAAACTGCAGGTGCCCCCTTTGACCTTGAACTCTTCAGGGTCCACTGACTATGTACTGCCTTTGCAAATTCAGGGTCCTCTACCTAGGTACCCCCTTTACAACTAGCTGACACTGGATCCCAGAACCTCTCCCGGAGTGGTCCCCTCTCACTCTAGGCAGACCCCCAGGGACAATCCGCAGTACTCACAACCTGTGTAGGCTTTCCTGGGACTGGACCCCCCCCCCTCTCTCTCCGTAGGTTCTCGGCACACCGGATCCCCTCAGCTCAACTCAGCACTCTCTGGATACTCGGGCGACAACCCGCGACATCCTCCTTCCTCAGACAGGAGGAGAGACAGCCGCACTCTCCTTCCTGGGACTCTGCTCCCCCCAAAGACACCCTGTCATGCACTTCCCCCAAACTTATACCCACTCCCAGAATCATTCACAGCCTAATCTGCCTTCTGGGGTAGTTACAAGCTGGGATGTGTCCCCTGATTGGGCTTCCCACACTGCCCTATGAGAAGCCTCTAACAGAAGCCAGTGGGGATACTTCCCCTTCAGCAGGCACATCTGGAAGCCCTGACACCCTACCTAACAAATCACAGCCCTGCTGTTAGGCAGACAAGGCCCACTATATACTTACTTAGCACCTACCTGTAGGGTGCTACAAGACAAATAGAGGGTGTGTACCAAGTTAATGTAATCACCTGTAAAGGCGGGCACATAGGCGTAAACACAATACTTTAATTGCTCTAAAAAATACAATATAGAAACATAATCAAGTATATAAAGAGCCTCTGCCAATATCTTGAATGGCACGAGTATCAATTCTGCCATCTATGTAGTCATAACTATGTAGTAAGTTATAAATTGGCAGATGCAAATATGTAAAATCAGCATTTTTTGCTAGAAAATTACTTAGAACCCCAAAACATTTTTTTTAAAGCAGGGGCATGAGAGGATTAAATTGTGGGTGTTGCAGTTTTTTTATATCACACGGTATTTGCGCAGCTGTTTTTCAATTGCTAATCTATTTGGAGGGCAATAATGCATTTCAATGCACAAAAACACCGTAGAATACCTAATGGTTTGGTCAAATATAAATGATGTTAAGCCACGTAAATAGACACCTAACATGTCAAGCTTTAAAATTGAGCAAACAAATGGAACGACACAATAAATTATCCATAGACGATGCTTTAAAAGCCTTTACAGTTTACCAGTTTAGTGTTACACAGGACACTTAGCGCTATAATCATTGCATATAATATTCTTGCTACAACGTTTGAGGCAATAACTCATGTGTGATGTGCGGTGGGAACGCCATTGATATATGTGTGTGTGTGACCTACATATGCATTTGCCTTTGCGCATGACCAGGGGGGGACAGGGGGGATTTCCATTTTTTTTTTTTATTTTAATAATTTTTTTTACAATTTTTTTGTTTACTTTTATGGCTACTCAGAAGGGATGAACAATATCCCTTGTGATAGCTGGAGCAGTGCCAGGTCCTCTTTATAGAGATCTGGGGATGTTCCGATCTTCAATCATCCCTATGGTTAGCTGGCGGAACTGCTGGATTCAGTCCAGGGCTCCCCAGTGGAACAGGAGAATCCACATTGCCCCTTCCGCTGCCAGTAAACGCGATCCAGCGGCTAATTAGCTATCACTAAATTAGCCACTAGGATCACTTTTACATTAAAGAGCATTGCTGGTTAAAAAAATAGATACTGGAATGTTGCCTGTAGCTGCAGGTCCTATCCCGGTATAACCACTTCAATCTGGCTACGTACGGGTACATCACGGTGGCTGAAGTAGTTAAATTATCTCCTATTTTCAGGTTTACCTATGAGACAGCCACCTATCACACTTGAAATCTGTTAAAAATTAGACATTTGCACTAGTCATTTAAGGTTTATAATTCTGATAGAAAAGGTTATATGACAGAAATGCTGAAATCTATCCATTATTATTACAGGCATGGATTCACCAATTGCCCATCGCACACGGTCAAGAACTGCTCTACGACAGCAACGGGAGAACGCCAGGTCCAACAGGAGTCGATCTCCAAGGGAGCGCATCATTGCTGAGGACCAGCCAGCACCAGCCAGACCACCGGCCAGGGAGTATCAAGAGCTGCCCACATGTACAATCTGCTTGAGTGAAATGGAAGCAGGAGAGGACACTACAACCCTACCCTGCTCCCATGTATTTCATTCAAGCTGCATTGGAACATGGAGGGAGCAAAGAAATTCATGTCCCCTTTGCAGAGCAGTGATTAATGTTGTTCTTCCACAGGATGGACCCAGAAGGGTGTACCGGAGGGTCGATTTCTGGGACATGCCCCGTGGAGAAGACGTCGACAACTTTCTTTTTCACTTTGAATATGATGAATTTGGAAATCCAGGTTTTATTTTTTACTTTGACCGTCGAAATCCAAATGTGGTCTTCTATCTTTAACATCTTTTCTGTTTATTTAGATCCCTGAAATCAGAGGACATCTGGTGAGTTATTAAGAAACAGGAAGACAGGACCACCTACTTCCCTGCCCTTACAGGTCTGTGCTGTGGTATTGTTACAATCCTACAGGCTCACCTGAGTCAGAGGACTGCTGGCCGGAGGTAGGAGTGGAGCCCAGTGGCAAGGACCGCAGCCTGGTAGTAGGTGCAGGAAATCTGGTCAGACAATCCGGGTTGGCTACGGTGGTAGCTGTACTGGATACAGGATGGACACCAGGTAGTACTTTAATTAGATAAATATAGTGTTGCGCAAATAAAAAATTATTAAATTAATTAATTTTGTGCTTAACCACTTTACCACCGGAGGATTTTGCTTTCTTACATACAGGCCACTTTTTGCGATTCGGCGCTGTGCGACTTTAACTGACAATTGCGCGGTCGTGCGACACCGTACCCAAACGAAATTTACGTCCTTTTTTTTCCCACAAACAGAGCTTTCTTTTGGTGGTATTTGATTTTTACTTTTTGCACTATAAACAAAAAAAGAACGTTTATTTTGAAAAAATAACAATATTTTTAACATTTTTTTATATGAAATTCCCCCCCAAAAAAATGTAAAAATCTAATTTTTTTTTAAATTTTTGGCCAATTTGTTTTCTGCTACCTATGTTTGGTAAAAAAAATCACAATAAGCGTATTTTGATTGGTTTGCGCAAAAGTTGTTGCGTTTACTAACTAAGGGAAAGATTTCTGTCATTTTTGGTGTTTTTTTTTAACGAGTAATGGCGGCGATCTGCGATTTTTTTTGCGGGACTGCGACATTGCGGTGGACAGATCGGACCCTTGACTGACATTTTTGACACTTTTTGGGTTACCAGTGACATTACTGCAGTAATCAGTGCTATACATATACACTGTTACTGTAAAAATGACACTGGCAGGGAAGGGGTTAATTTTATTGGAGAGGGAGGGGTTAATGTATGCCTGGTGCTTACTGACGTGTGTGGGGGGAGGTGACTGAGTGAGTCAGGGACAGATCGGATATTCAGCTATGCTGAACACTGCGATCTGTCACTCCCTGTCACTGAGGAGATCCGCCCGCTCTGTTTACACAGGCGGGCGGATCTCCAAACTAGATTCCCCGACGATCGGGGAAGAGCGGCGGCGATTGCCGCCGCTCCTCCCCTGGCCCAACTCCCGCTGTGAATGAAAACAGCGGGAGCGCGCCCACAGGGGGAGGAGTCCAGCGACGTAGTACTACGTCGCTGGACGATAACGAACCACTTTGCCGCAGTACGGTCAACGTGACTGGTCGGCAAGTGGTTAAATAATTAAAAATCCAAAATATTCATAATGATGAAGTGACATAATATTAAAGTGCCAGTAGTGCTAATAAAGAAGTAAAATATAATATATAATATAATATTCATAGAAAAGAGAAAATATATAGATATAAAAGTCCAGTGTGCAAAGTGCAAAAAAGCCAATAAATAAAGTCCAAATATGGACACATATGAATATTTTAGATTTTTAATTATTTAAGCACAAAATTAATTAATTTAATACACAAATATATAGGAGAATAAACCTATGTGCTACCACTAGAAAAAAGAGCGGGGATAAGGAGGGGGCTGATAGCAAAATGGAGCACCCGGACTCCGCAGCTAATTCCTTAGTGTCACCACATACAAAGTAAGTCAAAGAGAAAAGGAAGAATCAGCGCAATATGTCCCTACTGGATGAACCATAAATATAAGAGTAAAACTAATAGAAAGATAAATACTTCTTAAAATCTTCTATAATCCTAAAAATGTAAATGATGTGCAGCCGTAAAAAATCAAGTGCTTATTTGTGAAATAAAAGTTGATGATAAAACTACTTTTAAAATGATATACAAAAGTGCTCCTATAGATAAATAATTAAGATAAAAAAGAAAACGTCTTAATGAGATAATAGATGAAGTGATGTGAAAAACGCAAGTGAGTGCCCTCTGAAGAGTGAACCCCTACAACCAAGCAGACATTATCAACTTTATTTCATATACCCGTTGTACAGCCTGCTTGGTTGTTGGGATTCACGCTTCAGAGGGCACTTACTCGATTTTCATTTATCATCTATTATCTAATTAAGATTTTTCACTTTCACATACCCATTGTGCAACCTTTTGGTTGTAGGGGTTCACTCTCCTTTACTTTGTTTTAATTAATTTAATAATTTTTTATTTGCGCAACACTATATATTTATATATTTTATTATGAGAAGTGGAGCGTCTGCGGCAAATAACTGATTGATTTAGAGCCTCAGGGTCGCTCGCAGGATTTATTCCTAGTACTTTGATGAGGACACAGGTTCACCTGAAGTGCGGAAACTAAGTGCTAGCTGGTTTTCACTAGAGCCCCTGATGGTGGGGATAGACTGCGCTGCAAGCTAACACCAGGTCGCGGTCCCCAGGATCACCCAGCCAGGCAGAGTGCAGATTCGGTCCGGAGGTGGAGGAGCAGACAAGGGATAACCAGAGAGAAGTCAGACGGGCCAAAGGTCGGGGGGGGGCAGCAGTAAGCGTGGTCAGACAATAGGGATCGGAAGGGTTCAGTAGGTAGGGACAAAGCAGAAGAGTAGTCAGTAGTCAATTCCTGGTCAGCAGTGGATTTCTGGTAATAGGCAAGAGCAGCAGGTGAGGAGAAGCTTGATCAAGGCTCAGGAGCTCAATAATCAGCAAGCTGGAGTGCAAGGGGCTGGACTTATATAGGGAAGTACCAGGTGTGGGGAATCAAGGGTGATGAGCAAGGCTTGGCAAGACTAGGGTGGAATAATAGGCTTCAGGGAGGAATGTGCAGAGAGGACTGTAGCCTAGTAAGCAGGGCTACTGCATGGGATGTGGCTGGTCACGGGTTCGAATCCCGACAGGTATACTGAAGTTTACAATAAATATCTACATTCCTGCAAATATCAGGGCCGATGAGAGAGAACTGCGAGCCTGGTACGGCCACAGAGAGAGAGAGAGAGAGCTGTAAGCCCGGCGGGGCTGCAGACAGAAAGAGAGCTGTGAGCCGAAGAGGCAAAAGAGACAGAGAGAGAGCTGTGAGCCCGGCGAGGCGACAGAGAGAGAGCTGTGAGCCCAGTGAGGCCAAAGAGACAGAGAGAGAGCCGTGAGCCCGGTGAGGCCAAAGAGACAGAGAGAGAGAGCTATGAGCCTGGTGAGGCCAAAGAGACAGAGTGAACCGTGAGCCCGGTGAGGCCAAAGAGACAGAGAGAGAGAGCCGTGAGCCCGGTGAGGCCAAAGAGACAGAGAGAGAGCCGTGAGCCCGGTGAGGCCAAAGAGACAGAGAGAGCCGTGAGCCCGGTGAGGCCAAAGAGACAGAGAGAGAGCCATGAGCCCGGTGAGGCCAAAGAGACAGAGAGCCGTGAGCCCGGTGAGGCCAAAGAGACAGAGAGAGAGAGCTATGAGGCTAAAGAGACAGAGAGAGAGCCGTGGGCCCGGTGAGGCCAAAGAGACAGAGAGACAGAGAGAGAGAGAGAGAGCCGTGAGCCTGGTGAGGCCAAAGAGACAGAGAGAGAGCTGTAAGCCCGGCTGGGCTGCAGACAGAAAGAGAGAGCTGTGAGCCTGGCGAGGCAAAAGAGACAGAGAGAGAGCTATGAGCCTGGTGAGGCCAAAGAAACAGAGAGAGAGTTGCAAGCCCGTCAGGGCCGCACAGAGAGAGGGATTATGGCAGGGTGGAGGGGATTAGCTTATTGCAAAGTAGTGTAGTGTAGAGTAGTATAGTGTAGTGTAGGTCTGGCCAGAGAGGGATTACTTTGACGCAGTTGGCCAGCTTAAACATGTATTGCAATGCATTACAATTCATGTGAACTAAAAATCCCTGTTTTTATGTAAAGTTTTCTAGAAGGGTGTATAGCAGTGTGGAGAGGGTTCATTCAGTATTTTAAGCACCTTTAGCGAGAACTTGCTTTCACCTTAGAAAAGTAAAAAAAGGGAGACCTTTACCAATGCCGCATCCTAGTAGAGTGTATACTAACAAAATTAACAAGACATAGTCCTGCTATGATGGACTTTATTGGCACTAACATGAGACAGACAATGTATAAAGAATTGTCTTTATTTAAACATGTCAAAAATCACAATACACACCCAAAAGGGGCAAGTATTAAAATAAATGTCAGACTTGATTTATTTAGGAAATATCACCATGAACACCTATACACCTATAATTGCTGGTCAACCAGCTAGTGACCAGCAATTAGGATAATATCTGCGTCAATTGCTACAAATGTCATAGTGATATTTCCTATAATATCACTCATGTGTGACATGTATTTTAATAGTTGCCCCTTTTGGGCGTGTATTGTGATTTTTTACATGTTTAACCACTTGCCTACAATGCACTTTCACCCCCTTCCTGCCCAGACCGATTTTCAGCTTTCAGCGCTCTCACACTTTGAATGACAATTACTCAGTCATGCAACACTGTACCCATAAAAAATTAGTGTCCTTTTCTTCACACAAATAGAGCTTTCTTTTGATGGTATTTAATCACTACTGGATTTTTTTTTTTGTGCTATAAATAAAAAAAGACTGAAAATATTGTGAAAAAACGCATTTTTCTTTGTTTCTGTCATAAAATTTAGCAAATTAGTAATTTTTCTTCACAAATTTTGGCCAAAATTTATACTGCTACTTATCTTTGGTAAAAATAACCCAAATGAGTGTATATTATTTGGTCTTTGTAAAGTTATAGAGTCCACAAGCTATGGTGCTATTCATTGAAAATTGATCACACTTGATCACACCTGATGTACTGAAGGCCTATCTCATTTCTTGAGACACTAAAAAGTCAGGAAAGTATAAATACCCCCCAAATGACCCCTTTTTGGAAAGTAGACATTCCAAGGTATTTAATAAGGGGCATGGTGAGTTTTTTGAAGTTGTAATTTTTTCCCACAATTCTTTGCAAAATTAAGATTTTTTTTTTTTTACAAATTGACGTATTAACAGGTTATTTCTCTCACACAGCATATGTATACTAGGAACTACACCCCAAAACACATTCTACTACTCCTCCTGAGTATGGCGATTCCACATGTGTGAGACTTTTTCACAGCCTGCCCACATACAGAGGCCTAACATCCAAGTAGAACCGTCCGGCATTCTAGGAGCATAAATTACACATATAATTTCCTGACAACCTATCGAACTTTTGAAGGCCCTGGAGCACCAGGGCAATGGAAACCCCCATAAAATGACCCCATTTTGGAAAGCAAACACCCCAACGTATAATTTTTGAGGCATAATGAGTCTTTTGAAAGTGTCATTTTTTCCACAAGTTTTTGGAAACTGTGGAAAGAAAATGAAAATGCATTTTTTTTTACACAAAGTTGTTCATTTATGAAATATTTCCAACACATAGCATGTGCATATCAAAAATTGCACCACAAAATACATTCTGCTATTCCTCCTGAGCATGGTGATACCACATGTGTAACGCTTTGGCATAGCCTAACCACATACAGAGGCCTAACATCAAGTAGCAATTTACACAAAGTTGTCCATTTATCCACTTTTAAGACTGGGCCTATTTTTGACACTTGGTGTTTACAAGCTAAAATCATTTTTTTTGCTAGAAAACTACTTAGAACCCCCAAACGTTCTATATTTTTTTTAGCAGAGACCCTAGAGAATAAAATGGAGATTGTTGCAATATTTTTTATCACACCATATTTGCGCAGCAGTCTTCCAAATGCAATTTTTTTGAAAAATATTCACTTTTTTTATTTAAAATATAAGAAAACAGTAAATTTGGCCCAATTTTTTTCCAAAATGTGAAAGATAATGTTACGCCGAGTAATTAGATACCCAACATGTCATGCTTCAAAATTGCGCACGCTCACGGAATGGCGCCAAACATTGGTACTTAAAAATCCCCATAGGCAACACTTTAAAAATTTGTTCAGGTTACTAGCTTAGAGTTACAGAGGAGGTCTAGGGCTCAAATTATTGCTCTCGCTCTAACGATCGCGGCGATACTTCACATGTGTGGTTTGAACACCGTTTACATATGTGGGCGGGGCTTGCGTATGCATTCGCTTCTGCGCGCGAGCTAACGGGGACAGGGTGCTTTCATTTTTTTTTTTTCCTATTTATTTTATTTATTATTTTTTTATTTTACACAGATTTAAAAAAAAAAATGTTTGGATCATTTTTATTCCTATTACATGGAATGTAAACATCCCTTGTAATAGAAATAGGCATGACAGGTCCTCTTTATTGAGAGATCTGAGGTCAAAAAGACCTCACAACTACACTAAAAAAGAAAAAAAAAATTGTTGAAAAAAAAAAAGCGGCCCTTTAAACCGGTTTCTAGGCAACGACTTTTGACGTAGCTCCGGTCCTCCAAGAACATAGAGTCGAGTGAGGGCCATCTTGCCTTCACTCGAATTCCTGTCTCTGAGGATCCGGGACCGGATAGTTTTCCCCGCTGCCGACGGGTTCGGTAAGCTGGGAAAACGTCTCAGATGCGGCGGGAGGGGGGGGGGGCGGGGGACCTCTTCCCCTGCACCGTAAGGATAATTCCGCGGCGAATCCGCCACTGGGACCACCCTTATCTGAAAGCCAACCGCCCGCTGTTTAAAAAAATACCGGGGTTATGGCAGCTATCTGCTGCCATAACCCCAGTATTTAGCTTTTAATGACCAACGTATATAGTCGTTAGGCGGTCAGTAAGTGGTTGCATGTATATAGCATAAATTGCACCCCAAAATAAATTGTATAAAGGAAAGTGTACAGGAATAGTCCGAGTCCATCTCCGGTCCGCTACTATTAGCGATTTCAAATTCCGAATCGGGGATCGGAATTGGATTCGGATACTGATGAGAGCTCCCCGATGCTCTCATCAGTAATGGAGAGGACCTGAAGGGCCTCCTCGCTGCTGTACATCCTTTTTGACATGCTGGTTGTGATGGGCTGTGCGGCGGGTGACGGTTGACTGCGGATGATCACTGATGGGTGGCAGGTGACTGATGGGTTGACAGGTGACGGTCACTGATGGGTTGACAGATGACGATGACTGTTGGGTTGACAGGTGACGATGACTGATGGGGTGACAGGTGACGATGACTAATGGGGTGACAGATGACGATGACTGATGGGGTGACAGGTGATGATGACTGATGGGGTGACAGATGACGATGACTGATGGGGTGACAGGCGACGATGATTGATGGGTTGACAGATGACGATCACTGATGTGGTGACAGGTGATGATTATTGATGGGGTGAGAGATGACGATGACTGATGGGGTGACAGGTGACGATGACTGATGGGGTGACAGGTGACGATGACTGATGGGCCGACAGATGACGATGACTGATGGGGTTACAGGTGATGATGACTGATGGGGTGACAGATGATGATGACTGATGGGGTGACAGGCGACGATGATTGATGGGTTGACAGATGACGATCACTGATGTGGTGACAGGTGATGATTATTGATGGGGTGAGAGATGACGATCACTGATGGGGTGACAGGTGACGATGATTGATGGGGTGACAGACGACGATCACTGATGGGATGACAAGTGACGATGATTACATAGTTACATAGTTAGTGAGGTTGAAAAAAGACATCAGTCCATCCAGTTCAACCTATGATGTGTGTGTGTGTCCGCTTTTAACCGTACATTGTATACCCCTGTATGTTGTGGTCTTTCAGGTGTCCATCTAATAGTTTTTTGAAACGATCAATGCTCCCTGCTGATACGACTGCTTGTGGAAGAGAATTCCACATCCTTACCGCTCTTATAGTGAAGAACCCCTTACGCACTTTAAGGTTAAACCGCATTTCCTCTAGTTTTAGTGAGTGGCCACGTGTCTTATTGTATCCCCTTTCTCTGAATAGTTTGTTCCTTATGCTAGGGTCGCCAGTACAGTATTTGTACATTGATATCATATCCCCCCTCAATCGTCTCTTCTCCAGAGAGAATAAGTTCAGTGCTTGTAGTCTTTCCTCATAGCTGATGTCCTCCATTCCCCTAATTATTTTTGTTGCCCTTCTCTGGACTTTCTCCAGTTCCAGCACATCCTTCCTTAGGACCGGTGCCCAGAACTGGACAGCATACTCCAGATGTGGCCGGACCAGAGTCTTGTAGAGTGGGAGAATAATCTCTTTATTTCTGGAGTGAATCCCCTTTTTTATACATGCCAGTATTCTGTTGGCTTTGCTTGCAGCGGCTTGGCATTGCATGCCACTACCAAGCTTGTTGTCTACCAGTACCCCCAAGTCCTTTTCCATCCTAGACTCACCCAGAGGTTCCCCCCCTAGTGAGTAGCTTGCTTTCTGGTTTCTGGCCCCCAAGTGCATTACTTTACATTTTTCAACATTAAATCTCATCTGCCATGTAGTTGCCCACCCCGTTATTTTGTTCAGGTCCGCTTGTAAGGTTTCCACATCCTGCATAGAAGATATTGGCATGCTTAGTTTAGTATTGTCCGCAAATACTGAGATTGTACTAGATATCCCCTCCTCTAGATCATTTATGAATAAATTAAACAGGATTGGTCCCAGGACAGAACCCTGGGGGACCCCACTTTCCACCCCCGCCCAATCCGAGTACTCCCCATTAATCGCCACCCTCTGTACTCTCCCCTGGAGCCAGTTCTCTATCCAGGTACTCACCTTATAGTCCATACCTACCTTCCTTAGTTTGTACAGTAAGCGTTTGTGGGGAACGGTGTCAAAGGCCTTTGCAAAGTCCAGATACACCACATCCACAGGCTTTCCTTTATCTAGGTGGCAGCTCACTTCATCGTAGAAGGTTAATAGATTGGTTTGGCACGAACGATTTTTCATGAATCCATGCTGATTACTACTAATAATATCATTTTCATTACTAAAGTCTTGTATGTGGTCCCTTAACATCCCCTCCAAAATTTTGCATACTACTGAAGTTAGGCTGACCGGCCTATAGTTACCCGGGATATATCTCGGCCCCTTTTTAAATATTGGTACCACGTTGGCTTTTTTCCAATCAGCTGGCACCATACCCGTCTGTAAACTATCCTTAAAGATCAAGAATAATGGTCTGGCAATCACCTGGCTGAGCTCATTAAGAACCCTCGGGTGCAAGCCATCCGGTCCCGGGGATTTATTTATGTTAAGTTTCTCTAGTTTAGCTCTAAGTCTATCTTCTGTTAGCCATGGCGGCACTTCCTGGGGTGTATTATTTAGTTCGGCCTTACAAGCTGGGTTAGTGTAGCCCCCCCGATTCCTTTGTGAAGACTGAAGAGAAGAAATTATTTAACACTTCCGCCTTTTCTCTGTCCTCAGTGGCCATATTTCCTTTATCATCTTTTATGGGGCCAATGTGTTCTGGCCTTGCTTTCCTACTGTTTATATACTTAAAGAACTTCTTGGGGTTCTTTTTACTCTCCTCCGCTATATGTCTCTCGTGTTCTATTTTAGCCGCCCTGATTTCGTTTTTACATTTCTTATTACACTCTTTGTAATGCTTAAATGCTGCCAATGACCCCTCAGTCTTGTATTTTTTGAAGGCCTTTTCTTTAGCACTAATATACATTTTTATGTTGGAGTTTAGCCACCCAGGGTTTAGTTTTGCTCTTTTAAATTTATTTCCCTTTGGAATGCACTGGCCAAACCCCCTGTTAAGTATGCTCTTGAAGCACTCCCATTTTTCCTCCGTGTTCTTTGTTCCCAGGGTTCTATCCCATTTGATATTTTCTAGCAGAGAGCGCAGTTTAGGGAAATTGGCTCTTTTGAAATTAAGTGTCCTTATATTACCCTTGTGTTTCCTATAACTGTAATTAATACTGAAACCAATTGACCTATGGTCACTGTTTCCTAAGTTGTCCCGTATTTCTATATCCGTGAGCAGGTCTGTATTGTTGGTAATCAGTAGGTCAAGTACCGCATTGTTTCTTGTCAATGCATTCACCATCTGACCCATGAAATTGTCCTGCAAAACATTTAGGAACTGCCTAGCCTTGGCTGAGTGCGCGGTTCCTTCTGCCCAGTCTATATCTGGATAATTAAAGTCCCCCATTATAATGACATTTCCCATCCTTGCTGCCAATCCTATCTGCAACATGAGGTCCGCCTCACCCTCCTCCCTCTGGTTGGGGGGCCTATAGCATACGCCCAATATTACCTTCCCCACCGTGCCTTCCCTCTGAAGCTCTACCCATAGGGATTCTGCCTCGTCCTTAGCTCCATTATTAATATAATCCCTCATATTTACCTGTATACTGTTCTTAATATACAGACATACCCCTCCCCCTTTTTTACCTTCTCTATCTCTGCGATAAAGGGAATACCCCTGAATGGTCGCCATCCAGTCATGAGAGCTGTCAAACCAAGTCTCAGTTATCCCCACAAAATCTAAGTCCTCCTCAAACATCAGCAGCTCCAGCTCTCCCATCTTGTTGGCCAGGCTTCTGGCATTGGTATACAAACCTCTTAATTTTGATCGGTTACATATATCCTCATTTGTTGTTATTAGGCTGCTCTCTTGATTTTTCCCCATACCCACCCTGGGTATAGGAGCTCCGAACACCCTACCGCTAATGCCCCCATTTCTGCCCTCTGAAACTTGCTTTCCACTGGCTAATTCTACATCTGTACCCTCCCCCCGTCACCTAGTTTAAAAGCCCCTCTAACTTTTTGGCCATCCTCGCACCCAGTACGGCTGCACCCTCCCCATTTAGGTGCAATCCGTCCCTACCAAAGAGCCGGTGGCCGACTGAGAAGTCGGCCCAGTTCTCCAGGAACCCGAAACCCTCCTTACTACACCAGCTCCTCAGCCACTCGTTAACTTCCCTAATCTCCCGCTGCCTCTCCGGTGTGGCTCGAGGTACAGGTAGTATCTCGGAAAATACTACATTGGAGGTCCTAGTCCTCAACTTAGCGCCTAAGTCCCTGAAATCGTTTAGGACTCTCCATCTTCCTCTGCCTATGTCATTGGTACCCACGTGTACCATGACAGCTGGGTCTTCCCCAGCCCCACCCAATAATCTGTTATTGATGGGGTGACAGATGGCAATCACTGATGGGGTGACAAGTGACGATGACTGATGGGGTGACAGGTGACGATGACTGATGGGGTGACAGGTGACGGTGATTGATGGGGTGACAGGCGATGGTCACCGATGGGTGACAGATGACGGGCGATGGTGCACGGCGGTACTGATGGCAGTCTCTGGTGACAGGTGAACTTTAGGCTACGTTCACATGTGAGCCGTAAATCATTGCAAATCGCGGGGCGCCTGTGCGTTGCCCGTGATTTGCAATAGCACCCCAAACGCTGTGCGATGTTGCCGCGATTTCCGCCTGCCGAATCGCGGTAACATCGTGCAAACAACGCATGACGCCCCAAAGAAGCTCTTGTACCTTTTTTGGGCGTCATGCGATGTTTGCGGATGTTACCGAGATTCCGCAGGCGGAAATCACGGCAACATCACACAGCGTTTGGGGTACTATTGCAAATCACGGGCAACGCACAGGCGTCCCGCGATTTGCAATGATTTCCGAATTGCGGGGAAAATCGCAGTGATTCTGCCCGCAATCGCTACGCTCACATGTGAACATAGCCTTGTGGGTGGCAATTTCTGGGCACTGATGAGGTGACTGTTGGCTGACAGGTGTAATTGGGGGGGGGGGGGTGCTGAGGACTGTGTGGGGACCTTTATTAGTGTGCTTTTACTTTTACAGGTGTACAGAGCAGTAACTCACTGTTTCTGGCTCTGCTCTCCTCACACTGGAAACTGTGTGAGGGGAGAAGAGCTAGTAACAGTGAGTTACTGCTCTGTGTTTACATTTTGTGATCGGCTGTGAATGGATTCACAGCCGATCACATAGTAAACAGCCACTGTCAGTGACTAGCTGTGTTCCTAGGGAACACAGAGCCACCGACATGACCGCGCTCCCGATCGCGCATGCGCTGTCATCTTCTGGGCTTTACTATTGTGATCGGCTGTGTGATTAGATCACAGCCGATCACGTGGGAAACAGCCATGCCCATTGGCTGTTTCCCCCCTGCCGGTGACGCGCTGTGTCCCGGGGACACGCCGCCACCGACAGTGCAGGGCGGCGCGCACACGATCGCGCGCCTGCCCTGCCTGAATGGGCCGCCGCCATATAACGGCGGCCCAGAACAATGGTCACACCGCTCATTTGATGGCGGGCAGCAAGTGGTTAAAGACAGCCCTGATTCTAACAGTCTATTCAGTAGGACTATCAGCTGTGTATCCACCTGACTTCTGCACAACACAACTGATGGTCCCAACCCCATTTATAAGGCAAGAAATCACACTTATTAAATCTGACAGGGCACACCTGTGAAGTGAAAACCATTTCAGGTGATTACCTCTTGAAGTGTGACTCTACAATTTCCATAGTCATGAAAATAAAGAAAACTCTTTGAATGAGAACGTGGGTCCAAACTTTTGATCTGTTCTCTATGTATATATATAAATATATATATATGTGTGTGTATATATATATATATATATATATATATATATATATACACACACACACACATATATATATATATATATATATATATATATATATACAAAGTAAAACCTTGGTTTGAGAGTAACTTGGTTTAAGAGCGCTTTGCAATACAAGCAAGATTTTCAAATAAATTTTGACTTGATATACAAGCGATGTCTTGATATGCAAGTAGCCTCAAGTCACAGCTGAGTATAAAAGAGAAGAGAGGCGCCTCTAAGTGTAGCAATATGGTTACATTTAATGAAGTTACAACATTTAGCAACTCACATGGTTGATGATTGGAACAGGCACATCTAAGTATGCAGGCATCAGGGGTAAAGCTGTCCACATAGGACCATCCTATGACCGCACCGTCATCTACGTCATCCTTTCCATGCTGCCCCTCGCTTTCAGATCGCTTTACTGCAGGGTGGTCTTCCCGGTCAGGATTACAGACTAGCAGGCGGCGGTTCAGAAGATGGTCTATGTGGACAGCTTTACCCCGGATGCCTGCATACTTAGATGTGCCTGTTTTATTCATCAATCATGTGACTTGTTAAATGTTGTACCTTCATTAAATGGAACCATATTGCTACACTTAGAGGCGCCTCTCTTCTCTTTGATACCCTGTAGCTCCTGCTGGATTTTGCTTCCAATCCCCTTGTGGAAGCGGCTATTTGTGGATGGACATTTTATGGTTACACAACCTATCGCAATTAGGGTTGAGCGGACACCTAGATGTCCGTGTTCGACGGGTTCGGCCGAACTTTAAAAAAAAGTCCGGGTCCGTGTCCCGGACTTTTACCGAACTTTTCCCGGACACCGAACCCCATTGAAGTCAATGGGGACCCGAACTTTAAGGCACTAAAATGGCTCTAAAACACCAAAGGAAAGGGCTAGAGTGCTGCAAATGGCAGCAAAACGTAATTAAGAGCATGGCAAGTGCTCTGCAAACAAATGTGGATAGGGAAATAACTTAAAACAACAAAAAAAAACAGAAAAATAAAACAATGTTCTTCTTCATCTCTGAAGGACGAGGCCCATATGGAGTAGGAGGGAGGTTGAGGTGGTGGTGGATGTGGCGGTGACATAGGCGTGCGCACAGGGTGTGCTGGGTGTGCCTGTGCACACCCTAATCACCTAGGGCACATAGCATTGCCAGTGAGGAGATGGGAAAGATCTCCCTGGGACCTGCTCTGCTCTATTTCTCCTTGCCTACAGGTACATGGCCCCGATACATTACTCTCCCTGCTGGCAAACACATGCATGTGTATTTCAACTTTGGGGTGCACACCTTAATGCAATAGGCTGCGCACACCTATGGGCGGTGTAGGTGGAAGCGGCGGTGGAGGAGGACCAGGGCCGGATTAACAGCATCATGGGCTTGGTGCTGAGGATTTTGAAGGGCCTTAAGGGCCGTGCCTTGCCATGCACCCAGAGGAGGAAGGGTGCAGCCATGCATGCCTAATTCAACATGGGATGCTGTCTCTGAAGCCCATAAACACATCCATGCATCGCCAACTGTCCCTCCTTGTCCGGCCTTCACGCTGTGTGGGGAGGTTCTGAGGGTGCTGCCTGGGGAAGCGAGCATAGAAGCCAGACTTCTGTGTTTACAAGTGACAGAAGAGCGGTAACAGTGAATATGGCCAACCCGGGGCCTATATAAAAGGTAGGGGCCTGGAGCTGCAGCTCCAATAGCCCCTACATTAATCTGGCCCTGAGGAGGAGGACGAGGTAGCCAACACTGCTTCTTTTCAAAAATTTTAAATGAGGGTACACCCCAAAAGAGTGAGAAAGAGCAAAAATGGAACAATGGGTGGGTAAGGTCGGTATCCATTGCTATTCTGCATAAGGTACGGAAAAGTCCCGTGGGATCCATGCCTGGTTCATTTTAATGAACGTGAGCTTGTCCACATTGTCTCTGGACAGGCGGCTGCGCTTGTCTGTTATAACGCCCCCAGCCGTGCTAAATACCCGTTCAGATAATACACTGGCTGCAGGGCATGCCAGCACCTCCAAGGCGTAAAGGGCAAGCTCAGGCCATGTGCCCAATTTGGAGACCCAGAAGTTGAAGGGGGCAGACCCGTCATTCACTACATGTAGGCGTGTGCACACATACTGCTCCACCATGTTGGTAAAATGCTGCCTCCTGCTAAGACGTTCCATCTGAGCTGCTGGTGCTGCTGTTTGTTGTGGCGTGCTGACAAAGCTTTTCCACATTTCGGCCATGCTAACCCTGCCTTCTGAGGTGCTGGCGGTGCCCTGGTTGCGTTGGCGACCTCCTCCTCCTCCTCCTCTGCCTTGTGCTTCCACTGTGGCCCCGCTGTCAGATGGGAATGCCAGCAGCATGGCGTCTACCAGCGTGCGCTTGTACTCGCGCATCTTGCGATCGCGCTCCAGTGAGTGAATTAAGGACGGTACGTTGTCCTTGTAACGGGGATCCAGCAGCGTGGCCACCCAGTAATCAGCACAAGTTAGAATGTGGGCAACTCGGCGGTCGTTGTGGAGACACTGCAGCATGTAATCGCTCATGTGTGCCAGGCTGCCCAGAGGCAACGAAAGGCTGTCCTCTGTGGGAGGTGTATCGTCCGTGTCCTCTGTATCCCCCCAGCCACGCACCAGTGATGGCCATGAGCTGGCCTGGGTGCCACCCTGCTGTGAACATGGTTCCATCTCCTCCTCCAGCTCCTCCTCCTCCTCATCCTCCTCATCCTCCAGAACTGTGCCCCTGCTGGACAATTGCGTCCCTGGCGTTTGCGTGTGCAGGAACCCACCCTCGGAGCCCCTTGCGAATGACTGCCCTGAAAGCCTTGGAAATGTTACCTCTTCATCCTCCTCCTCCTCCTCATCCTGTGCCACATCCTCTTCATCATCGCCCGAATTGTTTTTTCAAGGAGGCATAGAAGTGGGATAGTTAAGCTGAGAACGGCGTCATTGCCACTGGCCATGTTGGTGGAGTACTCAAAACAGCGCAACAAGGCACACAGGTCTCGCATGGAGGCCCAGTTATTGGTGGTGAAGTGGTGCTGTTCCGCAGAGCGACTCACGCGTGCGTGCTGCAGCTGAAACTCCACTATGGCCTGCTGCTGCTCGCACAGTCTTTCCAGCATGTGCAAGGTGGAGTTCCACCTTGTGGGCACGTCACATATGAGGCGGTGAGCGGGAAGGCCGAAGTTACGCTGCAGCGCTGCCAGGCGAGCAGCAGCAGGGTGAGAACGCCGAAAGTGCGCACAAACGGCCCGCACTTTCTGCAGCAGCTCTGACATATCGGGGTAGTTTTTAAGGAACCTCTGCACCACCAAATTCAGCACATGCGCCAGGCAAGGGATGTGCGTCAAACCGGCTAGGCCCAGAGCTGCTATGAGATTTCGCCCGTTATCGCACACCACCAGGCCGGGCTTGAGGCTCGCTGGCAGCAACCACTCATTTGTCTGCTGTTCCATGCTCCTCCACAACTCCTGCGCGGTGTGTGGTTTGTCCCCCAAACAGGCAAGTTGTAAAACTGCCTGCTGTCGTTTACCCCTGGCCGTGCTGAAGTTGGTGGTGAAGGTGTTACGCTGTCCGGATGAGGAGGCGGTAGAGGATGAGGAAGCGGAGTAGGAGGAGTTAGGAACAGGAGGCAAACTGAAGCGCCCTGCAATCCTCGGTGGTGGAAGGACATGCGCCAAATTGCTATCCGCCTCAGGCCCATCCGCCACTGCATTTACCCAGTGTGCCGTTAGGGAGATATAACGCCCCTGACCGTGCTTACTGGTCCACGTATCCGTAGTTAGGTGGACCTTGGCACAGATGGCGTTGCGCAGTGCACACCTGATATTTTCCCCCACTTGGTTGTGCAGGGAAGGGATGGCTTGCCTGGAAAAGTAGTGGCGGCTGGGCACGACGTACTGTGGGACAGCCACCGACATAAGCTTTTTAAAACTGTGCGTCTCCACCAGACGGAATGACAGCATTTCAAAGGCCAATAATTTTGAAATGCTGGCATTCAGGGCCAGGGATCGCGGGTGGGTAGGGGGGTACTTCCTCTTCCTCTCAAGTGTTTGGGAGATGGAAAGCTGAACGCTTCCACGGGACATTGTGGAGATGGTTGTTGGTGACCCAGGTGGTGGTGTTGCTGACAGATCGTCTGTTTGCGGGGTGGCAGGTGCCGGTATCACTACAGATGTGGCTGGAGCGGCCGAGACTGCAGCAGAAGAGGAAGCAGGATGAGCCAGAGACGTTTCTTGGTTTTGAAGGTGTGTACTCCACTGCAGCTCGTGCTTTGCACTTAGATGCCTGATCATGCAGGTTGTGCTCAGGTTGAGAAGGTTTATGCCTCGCTTCAAGCTCTGATTGCACAGGGTGCAAACCACTCGTGTCCTGTCATCAGCACATTTTCTAAAGAACTTCCACGCTAGAGAACTCCTTAGAGCTGACTTTGGTGCGCTCGTTCCCTTGCTGCGTTGGGCAGTAGCGGGCGTAGTGTCTAGGGCACGGCCGCTCCGCTTCTGCACCCTGCTCCCTCTTCTGCTGTGCTGGTGGCTCTGTGCGACCACCGCCTCTTCCTCCAAACTACTCAGGTCACCTGCATGACGTTCATTCCATGTGGGGTCGAGGACCTCATCGTCCTCCACATCATCTTCCACCCAGTCTTCACCCCTGCCCTCCTTGTCGGTCTCCACAATGCTGAACGCCGCAGCAGTTGGCACCTGCGTTTCGTCATCATCGGAGACGTGCTGCGATGATCCTTGCATGTACTCATCTTGAGAAATAAGTGGTTGGGCATCGCTGCACTCAATCTCTTCCACTTCTGGGGCAGGGCTAGGTGGATGGCCCTGGGAAACCCTGCTGACAGAGTCCTCAAAAAGAATAAGAGACTGCTGTATGGCTTGGGGCTCAGACTGCTGGCCTGATTTGCAAGGGGGTGAGGTGAAAGACGGTTGGACATTGGCTGCAGGTGCCAACTCTGACCTTTCTGCAGTAGACTGGGTGGGAGACAATGTGAAGGAACTGGAGGCACTGTCAGCAGCAAACCAATCTACTATCGCCTCAACTTGTTCTGGCCTCATCACTTCTAGGGGCGTTTGATGCCCTACCAAATACTGATGCAGGTTCTGTCGCCTACTCACACTTGAGGAAGGTGTTTCACTTGTGCGTGTAGCTGGCACAGATCGACCACGTCCTCTCCTTGCAACAGGAGCTCTACCAGCAGCACCACGACCCAGGCCACGGCCCTTATTTGACGGTCTCCTCATATTTCTGTAATTTAAGATCTTGCCCTAGAAAGGTTTTTATTGAATAGCGGAATAGGAAATATGATCCAAAAAAGTGTATGTATCTCGCACGTACAAAACCACACTAGGCCCCAATTACTATTGTTTCTACCCCTAAAAGGATGGATGAGGAGTAGGAGGAGTATGGAACAGACAGCACCCTCAAATCTTCAGAAGTATGAGATGAACCCCAAAAACTTGGAAAGGTGGATCTCACACGTACCGACACAGACTATCCCGCAATTCAATTGATCCTCAAAGGTTTTTATTGAATAGCGGAATAGGAAATATGATCAAAAAAAGTGTATGTATCTCGCACGTACACAACCACACTAGGCCCCAATTACTATTGTTTGTACCCCTAAAAGGATGGATGAGGAGTAGGAGGAGGAGTATGGAACAGGCAGCACCCTCAAATCTTCAGAAGTATGAGATGAACCCCAAAAACTTGGAAAGGTGGATCTCACACGTACCGACACAGACTATCCCGCAATTCAATTGATCCTCAAAGGTTTTTATTGAATAGCGGAATAGGAAATATGATCAAAAAAAGTGTATGTATCTCGCACGTACACAACCACACTAGGCCCCAATTACTATTGTTTGTACCCCTAAAAGGATGGTTGAGCAGTAGGAGCAGGAGTATGGAACAGGCAGCACCCTCAAATCTTCAGAAGTATGAGATGAACCCCAACAACTTGGAAAGGTGGATCTCACACGTACCGACACAGACTATCTCGCAATTGAATTGATCCCCAAAGGTTTTAATTGAATAGCGGAATAGAAAATATGATCAAAAAGAAAGTGTATGTATCTCGCACGTACACCACCACACTAGGCCCCAACTACTATTGTTTGTACCCCTAAAAGGATGGTTGAGCAGTAGGAGGAGGAGTATGGAACAGGCAGCACCCTCAAATCTTCAGAAGTATGAGATGAACCCCAAAAACTTGGAAAGGTGGATCTCTCTCACACGTACCAACACAGACTATCCCCCAATTTAACTGATCCCCAAAGGTTTTTGATTAAATAGCGGAATAGAAAATATGATCCAAAAAAAGTGTATGTATATCACACGTACACAACCACACTAGGCCCCAATTACTATTGTTTGTACCCCTAAAAGGCTAGATGAGGAGTAGGGGGAGTATGGAACAGGCAGCACCCTCAAACCTTCAGAAGTATGAGATGAACCCCAACAACTTGGAAAGGTGGATCTCTCTCACACGTACCAACACAGACTATCCCCCAATTTAACTGATCCCCAAAGGTTTTTGATTAAATAGCGGAATAGAAAATATGATCCAAAAAAAGTGTATGTATATCACACGTACACAACCACACTAGGCCCCAATTACTATTGTTTGTACCCCTAAAAGGCTAGATGAGGAGTAGGGGGAGTATGGAACAGGCAGCACCCTCAAACCTTCAGAAGTATGAGATGAACCCCAACAACTTGGAAAGGTGGATCTCTCTCACACGTACCAACACAGACTATCCCCCAATTTAACTGATCCCCAAAGGTTTTTGATTAAATAGCGGAATAGAAAATATGATCCAAAAAAAGTGTATGTATATCACACGTACACAACCACACTAGGCCCCAATTACTATTGTTTGTACCCCTAAAAGGCTAGATGAGGAGTAGGGGGGGTATGGAACAGGCAGCACCCTCAAACCTTCAGAAGTATGAGATGAACCCCAACAACTTGGAAAGGTGGATCTCTCTCACACGTACCAACACAGACTATCCCCCAATTTAACTGATCCCCAAAGGTTTTTGATTAAATAGCGGAATAGAAAATATGATCCAAAAAAAGTGTATGTATATCACACGTACACAACCACACTAGGCCCCAATTACTATTGTTTGTACCCCTAAAAGGCTAGATGAGGAGTAGGGGGGGTATGGAACAGGCAGCACCCTCAAACCTTCAGAAGTATGAGATGAACCCCAACAACTTGGAAAGGTGGATCTCTCTCACACGTACCAACACAGACTATCCCCCAATTTAACTGATCCCCAAAGGTTTTTGATTAAATAGCGGAATAGAAAATATGATCCAAAAAAAGTGTATGTATATCACACGTACACAACCACACTAGGCCCCAATTACTATTGTTTGTACCCCTAAAAGGCTAGATGAGGAGTAGGGGGAGTATGGAACAGGCAGCACCCTCAAACCTTCAGAAGTATGAGATGAACCCCAACAACTTGGAAAGGTGGATCTCTCTCACACGTACCAACACAGACTATCCCCCAATTTAACTGATCCCCAAAGGTTTTTGATTAAATAGCGGAATAGAAAATATGATCCAAAAAAAGTGTATGTATATCACACGTACACAACCACACTAGGCCCCAATTACTATTGTTTGTACCCCTAAAAGGCTAGATGAGGAGTAGGGGGGGTATGGAACAGGCAGCACCCTCAAACCTTCAGAAGTATGAGATGAACCCCAACAACTTGGAAAGGTGGATCTCTCTCACACGTACCAACACAGACTATCCCCCAATTTAACTGATCCCCAAAGGTTTTTGATTAAATAGCGGAATAGAAAATATGATCCAAAAAAAGTGTATGTATATCACACGTACACAACCACACTAGGCCCCAATTACTATTGTTTGTACCCCTAAAAGGCTAGATGAGGAGTAGGGGGGGTATGGAACAGGCAGCACCCTCAAACCTTCAGAAGTATGAGATGAACCCCAACAACTTGGAAAGGTGGATCTCTCTCACACGTACCCACACAGACTATCCCCCAATTTAACTGATCCCCAAAGGTTTTTGATTAAATAGCGGAATAGAAAATATGATCCAAAAAAAGTGTATGTATATCACACGTACACAACCACACTAGGCCCCAATTACTATTGTTTGTACCCCTAAAAGGCTAGGAGTAGGGGGAGTATGGAACAGGCAGCACCCTCAAACCTTCAGAAGTATGAGATGAACCCCAACAACTTGGAAAGGTGGATCTCTCTCACACGTACCAACACAGACTATCCCCCAATTTAACTGATCCCCAAAGGTTTTTGATTAAATAGCGGAATAGAAAATATGATCCAAAAAAAGTGTATGTATATCACACGTACACAACCACACTAGGCCCCAATTACTATTGTTTGTACCCCTAAAAGGCTAGATGAGGAGTAGGGGGAGTATGGAACAGGCAGCACCCTCAAACCTTCAGAAGTATGAGATGAACCCCAACAACTTGGAAAGGTGGATCTCTCTCACACGTACCAACACAGACTATCCCCCAATTTAACTGATCCCCAAAGGTTTTTGATTAAATAGCGGAATAGAAAATATGATCCAAAAAAAGTGTATGTATATCACACGTACACAACCACACTAGGCCCCAATTACTATTGTTTGTACCCCTAAAAGGCTAGATGAGGAGTAGGGGGGGTATGGAACAGGCAGCACCCTCAAACCTTCAGAAGTATGAGATGAACCCCAAAAACTTGGAAAGGTGGATCTCTCTCACACGTACCAACACAGACTATCCCCCAATTTAACTGATCCCCAAAGGTTTTTGATTAAATAGCGGAATAGAAAATATGATCCAAAAAAAGTGTATGTATATCACACGTACACAACCACACTAGGCCCCAATTACTATTGTTTGTACCCCTAAAAGGCTAGGAGTAGGGGGAGTATGGAACAGGCAGCACCCTCAAACCTTCAGAAGTATGAGATGAACCCCAACAACTTGGAAAGGTGGATCTCTCTCACACGTACCAACACAGACTATCCCCCAATTTAACTGATCCCCAAAGGTTTTTGATTAAATAGCGGAATAGAAAATATGATCCAAAAAAAGTGTATGTATATCACACGTACACAACCACACTGGGCCCCAATTACTATTGTTTGTACCCCTAAAAGGCTAGATGAGGAGTAGGGGGAGTATGGAACAGGCAGCACCCTCAAACCTTCAGAAGTATGAGATGAACCCCAACAACTTGGAAAGGTGGATCTCTCTCACACGTACCAACACAGACTATCCCCCAATTTAACTGATCCCCAAAGGTTTTTGATTAAATAGCGGAATAGAAAATATGATCCAAAAAAAGTGTATGTATATCACACGTACACAACCACACTAGGCCCCAATTACTATTGTTTGTACCCCTAAAAGGCTAGATGAGGAGTAGGGGGGGTATGGAACAGGCAGCACCCTCAAACCTTCAGAAGTATGAGATGAACCCCAACAACTTGGAAAGGTGGATCTCTCTCACACGTACCAACACAGACTATCCCCCAATTTAACTGATCCCCAAAGGTTTTTGATTAAATAGCGGAATAGAAAATATGATCCAAAAAAAGTGTATGTATATCACACGTACACAACCACACTAGGCCCCAATTACTATTGTTTGTACCCCTAAAAGGCTAGGAGTAGGGGGAGTATGGAACAGGCAGCACCCTCAAACCTTCAGAAGTATGAGATGAACCCCAACAACTTGGAAAGGTGGATCTCTCTCACACGTACCAACACAGACTATCCCCCAATTTAACTGATCCCCAAAGGTTTTTGATTAAATAGCGGAATAGAAAATATGATCCAAAAAAAGTGTATGTATATCACACGTACACAACCACACTAGGCCCCAATTACTATTGTTTGTACCCCTAAAAGGCTAGATGAGGAGTAGGGGGGGTATGGAACAGGCAGCACCCTCAAACCTTCAGAAGTATGAGATGAACCCCAACAACTTGGAAAGGTGGATCTCTCTCACACGTACCAACACAGACTATCCCCCAATTTAACTGATCCCCAAAGGTTTTTGATTAAATAGCGGAATAGAAAATATGATCCAAAAAAAGTGTATGTATATCACACGTACACAACCACACTAGGCCCCAATTACTATTGTTTGTACCCCTAAAAGGCTAGATGAGGAGTAGGGGGGGTATGGAACAGGCAGCACCCTCAAACCTTCAGAAGTATGAGATGAACCCCAACAACTTGGAAAGGTGGATCTCTCTCACACGTACCAACACAGACTATCCCCCAATTTAACTGATCCCCAAAGGTTTTTGATTAAATAGCGGAATAGAAAATATGATCCAAAAAAAGTGTATGTATATCACAGGTACACAACCACACTAGGCCCCAATTACTATTGTTTGTACCCCTAAAAGGCTAGGAGTAGGGGGAGTATGGAACAGGCAGCACCCTCAAACCTTCAGAAGTATGAGATGAACCCCAACAACTTGGAAAGGTGGATCTCTCTCACACGTACCAACACAGACTATCCCCCAATTTAACTGATCCCCAAAGGTTTTTGATTAAATAGCGGAATAGAAAATATGATCCAAAAAAAGTGTATGTATATCACACGTACACAACCACACTAGGCCCCAATTACTATTGTTTGTACCCCTAAAAGGCTAGATGAGGAGTAGGGGGAGTATGGAACAGGCAGCACCCTCAAACCTTCAGAAGTATGAGATGAACCCCAACAACTTGGAAAGGTGGATCTCTCTCACACGTACCAACACAGACTATCCCCCAATTTAACTGATCCCCAAAGGTTTTTGATTAAATAGCGGAATAGAAAATATGATCCAAAAAAAGTGTATGTATATCACACGTACACAACCACACTAGGCCCCAATTACTATTGTTTGTACCCCTAAAAGGCTAGATGAGGAGTAGGGGGGGTATGGAACAGGCAGCACCCTCAAACCTTCAGAAGTATGAGATGAACCCCAACAACTTGGAAAGGTGTATCTCTCTCACACGTACCAACACAGACTATCCCCCAATTTAACTGATCCCCAAAGGTTTTTGATTAAATAGCGGAATAGAAAATATGATCCAAAAAAAGTGTATGTATATCACACGTACACAACCACACTAGGCCCCAATTACTATTGTTTGTACCCCTAAAAGGCTAGATGAGGAGTAGGGGGGGTATGGAACAGGCAGCACCCTCAAACCTTCAGAAGTATGAGATGAACCCCAACAACTTGGAAAGGTGGATCTCTCTCACACGTACCAACACAGACTATCCCCCAATTTAACTGATCCCCAAAGGTTTTTGATTAAATAGCGGAATAGAAAATATGATCCAAAAAAAGTGTATGTATATCACACGTACACAGCCACACTAGGCCCCAATTACTATTGTTTGTACCCCTAAAAGGCTAGATGAGGAGTAGGGGGGGTATGGAACAGGCAGCACCCTCAAACCTTCAGAAGTATGAGATGAACCCCAACAACTTGGAAAGGTGGATCTCTCTCACACGTACCAACACAGACTATCCCCCAATTTAACTGATCCCCAAAGGTTTTTGATTAAATAGCGGAATAGAAAATATGATCCAAAAAAAGTGTATGTATATCACACGTACACAACCACACTGGGCCCCAATTACTATTGTTTGTACCCCTAAAAGGCTAGATGAGGAGTAGGGGGAGTATGGAACAGGCAGCACCCTCAAACCTTCAGAAGTATGAGATGAACCCCAACAACTTGGAAAGGTGGATCTCTCTCACACGTACCAACACAGACTATCCCCCAATTTAACTGATCCCCAAAGGTTTTTGATTAAATAGCGGAATAGAAAATATGATCCAAAAAAAGTGTATGTATATCACACGTACACAACCACACTGGGCCCCAATTACTATTGTTTGTACCCCTAAAAGGCTAGATGAGGAGTAGGGGGAGTATGGAACAGGCAGCACCCTCAAACCTTCAGAAGTATGAGATGAACCCCAACAACTTGGAAAGGTGGATCTCTCTCACACGTACCAACACAGACTATCCCCCAATTTAACTGATCCCCAAAGGTTTTTGATTAAATAGCGGAATAGAAAATATGATCCAAAAAAAGTGTATGTATATCACACGTACACAACCACACTAGGCCCCAATTACTATTGTTTGTACCCCTAAAAGGCTAGATGAGGAGTAGGGGGGGTATGGAACAGGCAGCACCCTCAAACCTTCAGAAGTATGAGATGAACCCCAACAACTTGGAAAGGTGGATCTCTCTCACACGTACCAACACAGACTATCCCCCAATTTAACTGATCCCCAAAGGTTTTTGATTAAATAGCGGAATAGAAAATATGATCCAAAAAAAGTGTATGTATATCACACGTACACAACCACACTAGGCCCCAATTACTATTGTTTGTACCCCTAAAAGGCTAGGAGTAGGGGGAGTATGGAACAGGCAGCACCCTCAAACCTTCAGAAGTATGAGATGAACCCCAACAACTTGGAAAGGTGGATCTCTCTCACACGTACCAACACAGACTATCCCCCAATTTAACTGATCCCCAAAGGTTTTTGATTAAATAGCGGAATAGAAAATATGATCCAAAAAAAGTGTATGTATATCACACGTACACAACCACACTAGGCCCCAATTACTATTGTTTGTACCCCTAAAAGGCTAGATGAGGAGTAGGGGGAGTATGGAACAGGCAGCACCCTCAAATCTTCAGAAGTATGAGATTGTGTTCACTGTACCCCACAAAGATTGAGTTCACTGCACCCCACAATGATTGTGTTCACTGCACCCCACAAAGATTGTGTTCACTGCACCTCACAAAGATTGTGTTCACTGTACCCCCCAAAGATTGTGTTCACTGCACCCCACAAAGATTCTGTTCACTGTACCCCACAAAGATTGTGTTCACTGCACCCTAAAAGGATGTTGTTCACTGCACCCCACAAAGATTGTGTTCACTGCACCCTAAAAGGATGTTGTTCACTGCACCCCAAAAAGATTGTGTTCACTGTACCCCCCCAAAGATTGTGTTCACTGCACCCCACAAAGATTGTGTTCACTGCACCCCACAAAGATTGTGTTCACTGCACCCCAAAAAGATTGTGTTCACTGTACCCCCCAAAGATTGTGTTCACTGCACCCCAAAAAGATTGTGTTCACTGTACCCCCCAAAGATTGTGTTCACTGCACCCCACAAAGATTCTGTTCACTGTACCCCACAAAGATTGTGTTCACTGCACCCCAAAAAGATTGTGTTCACTGTACCCCCCCAAAGATTGTGTTCACTGCACCCTACAAAGATTCTGTTCACTGCACCCCACAAAGGATTTTGTTCACTGCACCCCAAAAAGATTGTGTTCACTGCACCCCAAAAAGGATTTTGATCACTGCACCCCAAAAAGGATGTTGTTCACTGCACCCCAAAAATGATTTTGTTCACTCCACCCCAAAAAGATTGTGTTCACTGCACCCCACAAAGATTGTGTTCACTGCACCCCAAAAAGATTGTGTTCACTGTACCCCCCAAAGATTGTGTTCACTGCACCCCACAAAGATTCTGTTCACTGTACCCCACAAAGATTGTGTTCACTGCACCCCAAAAAGATTGTGTTCACTGCACCCCAAAAAGGATGTTGTTCACTGCACCCCAAAAAGGATGTTGTTCACTCCACCCCAAAAAGATTGTGTTCACTGCACCCCACAAAGATTGTGTTCACTGCACCCCAAAAAGATTGTGTTCACTGCACCCCAAAAATGATTTTGTTCACTGCACCCCAAAAAGGATTTTGTTCACTGCACCCCAAAAAGGATGTTGTTCACTCCACCCCAAAAAGATTGTGTTCACTGCACCCCAAAAAGATTGTGTTCACTGCACCCCACAAAGGATTTTGTTCACTGCACCCCAAAAAGATTGTGTTCACTGCACCCCAAAAAGGATGTTGTTCACTGCACCCCAAAAAGGATTTTGTTCACTGACACCCAAAAAGATTGTGTTCACTGCACCCCACAAAGGATTTTGTTCACTGCACCCCACAAAGATTGTGTTCACTGCACACCAAAAAGGATTTGTTCACTGCACCCCAAAAAGATTGTGTTCACTGCAGCCCAAAAAGATTGTGTTCACTGCAGCCCAAAAAGATTGTGTTCACTGCAGCCCAAAAAGATTGTGTTCACTGCACCCCAAAAAGATTTTGTTCACTGCACCCCAAAAAGATTGTGTTCACTGCAGCCCAAAAAGATTGTGTTCACTGCAGCCCAAAAAGATTGTGTTCACTGCAGCCCAAAAAGATTGTGTTCACTGCAGCCCAAAAAGATTGTGTTCACTGCAGCTCACACACAGAAAAATGGATGTGGATCACTGACACCTGCCTATCTCCAATCCCACACCACACAGCAATATCGATTGTAGTTTGTAGAACACAGTTTCCCTAAAATTCAGCAGACTCTGTCCCTAACAGGATTGAGAAGAGATCGTAGATCAGGATTGAGTGCAGATTCACCCCACCCCCCACACAGCAATATCGATTGTAGTTTGTAGAAGACACTGACCCTATAATTCAGCAGACTCTATCCCTAAAATGCCTACAACTCGCCCTGCCTAAACACTCCGACCTGTCCCTCAATTCTATCCGGACACAAATGGTTTTTTCCTGCCTATCTTTCCCTAATCAGCAGCCAGCACATTGATGTGTGCTCTGTCCCTTAGCTAAGCAGCAGAATGACGCTGCTGCGGCGGCTGCCTCGAACTTATAAAGACTTGGTCACATGCTTCAGACGGCCAATCACAGCTACTAAGACATTTGCAGGCATGGCTGGGATGGCTTAAGGCACACCAGTTAAACGATTGTTGATTGGCTGTTGAAAGCCCGCCATGAAAAGAGCGCCAAAGCATGCAAAACCCGGAAATAAAACGACCGAACACGGATTTTTACCCGAACATACAGTAAAGTGTCCGTGTCCGTGTTCGGGTAAAAAAAATCCAATTATTCGGTACGAACACGAATAATACAGTCCGTGTTCGCTCAACACTAATCGCAATGCTATAATGGAGTATAAATTGAAGGATTTATGAATAAATGGTTGTGGAACGAATCATCTGAGTTTCCATTATTTCTTATGGGAAAATTTGCTTTGATATAAGAGTGCTTTGGATTACAAGCATGCTTCCGGAACGAATTATGCTCGCAATCCAAGGTTCTACTGTATATATATAATATGTATATATATATATTTATTATATATATATATATATATATATATATATATATATATATATATATATATATATATATATATATATATAACGTGTGTATATATGCACAGTTTATATACTTTAACTTATTTAGAGTCATTTATTATATTATTTTTTTGATTTTGTGTTTCAAACTTTATCATACCCTAGATGTCATAAAGAAGAACGCACAGTAAAAAAAAATCATATGTAAATAGTTGGTTTGTGCTGCTCGTCATTAAGAATTACTAGCAAAATAATTGTACCGCTTTCAGCACCTAAAATCGGAGAGAATCATACCACCAGGGAGATTAAAGAAGAACTACACTCACTGGCCACTTTATTAGGTACACCTTGCTAGTACCGGGTTGGAACCCCTTTTGCCTTCAGAACTGCCTTAATTCTGGCATAGATTCAACAAGGTGTTGGAAGGATTCCTCAAAGATTATGCTCCATAGTGACACGATAGCATCACACAGTTGCTGCAGATTTGTCGGCTGCTCATCCATGATGCCAATCTCCCGTTCTACCACATCCCAAAGGTGCTCTATTGGATTGAGATCTGGTGAGTGTGGAGAACATTGGAGTACAGTGACCTCATTGTCATGTTCAAGAAACCAGTAATGAGATGATTTGAGATTTGTGACATGGTACTTTACCCTGCTGGAAGGAGCCATCAGAAGATGAGTACACTGAGCCATCAGAAGATGGGTACAATGTAGTCATAAAGGGATGGACATGGTCAGCAACAATACTCAGGTAGACCGTGGTGTTTAAACAAAGTTTTTTGGTACTAAGGGGCCCAAAGTGTGCCAGGAAAATATCCCCCACACCATTACACCACCACCAGTTTGTATAGCTGAAATTGCATTGCATTGGAACTGAAATGGTGGAGGACCCTTTATTTGGTCCGCACTGCAATTTGATTGCATGGAGTTCAGACCCATGCAATCCGATCCCTGGCCAATTTCACAGTTCGCACTGCATTCTACAAACTGATTTGGGGTGTCATTAAGATTACGTTGACACCCGCAGTGGTTAGCAGAGAGCAGTGTGAAGTGCCTGCGAGCCAGATGCGATGCAGGAACCCACACAGAAATTGTGGTGGTTCCTGCATCACATCAGTGTGAACCCAGCCTGAATGTACTCACAAGGATTACATATAGAGGTGTCAAACACAAGACCCGTGGCCGGAATCCACCCCTCCAGGCTATTTTATGTGGCCCTCGCACCTCTCCTGCAGCTACAGGAGAGTTCTAGCCCTCCTTTGGTCCTCCTCTAGACCCTGCACTTTCTTCTTCCCAGCAACGCCCCAGCTTCTTCCCAGCAGCAGCACAAGGTAATGGAGGGTGGGAAACTCTTAAATTCTGATGGTGGGGGGGGGGGGGGGGGCTCTTGACATCTGATGTAAGAGGGGGTGGGGTGCTCTGGACATCTAATCTTACAGATTCAACCAGCCCTTTGGGGCAATCATAATGCTGATGTGGCCCGAGAAGAAACCGAGTTTGACACCCCTGCACTAGAGAAAAAAAATAAATGTGATGGTAGCCATTAAACATTCAGTCTCTTTCTTTGTGTACCAGAGACTTCAAAGAAGATCTCAACGTGTCTCCTATTCTTTGGCGCAATAGCACATACTTCTTATCCTTGAAACAAACTCGAGATCAACTGGAACCGTTCTTGCAAGAATTTTCTAACCAGTGTGGACACTATTATTTTCAATGTCTGGTGTGCTCATAAAGTGTACAGTAGAGGCGTGTTGCTACAGTTAGCGGCAGGAGAGAGGAGGAGGATGCAAGGTGTCGACTTATTGCTGTCAAAAATTAAATCCTTAGAGGTACAGTACAATCTAAAACTTAACCCACTTCTACCCTTACTGAAAATCTTTTGTGGTGTAGGCAACAACTCCTGCTACTTCTGTTGAATGAACAGGAGAAAGCATTAAAGACTGCAAAAGCGACATGCTATGCCCAAGGTAACAGAGCAAGCAAACTCTTGGCCAGCATGCTGAGGACCAGGCAACTAAAGTCCTGGCTTCCCTTTGTAATGGATTTGGTAAGGAATTCACAAGTCTCCCATCCAACTGATATCGCTAATGCTTTCCAGAAGTACTACTCCACATTGTACAAATTAAAGGATTAACCTACCACTGCCCAGCCTACGGATGCTGCTATCTCTGCATTTCTAGATACATACAACTTCCCATAGTAGACCCCACCGTGTAAGCCAAACTGAATGCACCTATTACCTCTTCTGAAATCCTTTAATTTTATATGGTCTACTTGAGCCCAAATCTATGTTTGATTCAAACAGACAGTTCATGAATACTGTATGGTGTTGTGGTGTACATGGCATGCTTTCCTTGTTGTTTCTCCTTTCTTTTCCTTCTCTTTTGTTTCAGGCTTTGTTTTCCCTAGAAATTAGGAATGTCTGGGGAATGTCTGTTCTTGGATATTTTTCTCTTTTGAAAGCCCCTCTGTCCAATTGAGATTATGAGTGGGCTTGGTTCTTAATACACTATATTGTCAAAAGTATTGTGACACCTGCCTATACACGCACATGAACTTTCATGACATCCCAGCCTTAGTCCGTAGGAGTCAATATTGAGTTGGCCCATCCTTTGCAGCTATAACAGCTTCAACACTTCTGGGAAGGCTGTCCATAAGGTTTAGGAGTGTCTATGGGAATGTTTGACCATTCTTTCAGAAGCACATTTGTGAGGTCAGGCACTGATGGTGGAAAGAAGGCCTGGCTCGCTGTCTGCGCTCTTATTCATCCCAAAGGTGTTCTATCGAGTTGAGGTGCACAAAGCAAGGTCCATAAAGACAAGGATGAGCGAGTTTGGGGTGGAGGAACTTAATTGGCCTGCACAGAGTCCTAACCTCAAACTGATAGCACACCTTTGGGATGAATTAGTCCAGAGACTGCGAGCCAGGCCTTCTCGTCCATCATAAGTGCCTGACCACACAAATGCGCTTCTGGAAGAATGGTCAAACGTTCCCATAGACACACTCCTAAACCTTGTGGACAGCCTTCCCAGAAGAGTTGAAGCTGTTATAGCTGCAAAGGGTGGGCTAACTCAATATCCAACCCTATGGACTAAGACTGGGATGCTAATAAAGTTCATCTGCATGTAAATACTTTTTTACAATATAGTATATATTGTATTATGTATGCCTTATTTTCCTTACCTGAGAGCGGTGTGCTCATTATGTAATCCAATGGTGTGACACATTGTCAAATGCGATGTCCAGTTGTGTCTGGTGTATTTTATTTTCTTTCTTTGTAAAAATTCAATAACAATGATTGGATCATAAAGATGAGTGCCTATGAATCCCTGGCCATAGAGATGAAGCACCCATTTTCTTTTTGAAGTCTTTGCAATATGATGGACTTTATTTGCCTTCATGTTGCTGCACTTTGTTCTTAAAAATGGACAATACAGTTGACTGTTGTTACTGCACTTGTATTCATTCTCAGGCCTTTGGGCCCATGTATCCGCACTTTTTTTTTAATTCAAATAAAGTACTTGTGGAATATATAAAGAAATGAGTGACCAGCAACTGTTCAGTATGAAGAAGTGAGTCAAAGGTTTTATGAAGAAAAGTTTTGCAATGGTTTTTCCTGAATGTTAGAGTAAAGTAATGTATGTAGGAGATTGTGGACCCGGATCCATAATCCGTTTACCTTTGGACACCAGATATATGGCATAGTGCCCTCCTGGAGGCATGCTCGGTAACACGTAGAGGGATGATTTGGTATAAAGTAGGCCAGATAGGCTGGTATAAAATAAGGCATAAGATTTTGTGTTCGGATTCCAAGCAGAAACAAGGTGCAGTCATTGAGTTCTTGATGAAGGAGGGATGCAGGCTGTCTGACATCCACAGAAGGCTACAGACAGGGCCGGACTGGGAATAAAATTCAGCCCTGGAAATATTTTCATACCAGCCCCATAGCATTATTATACCAGCTCAACAGCATGTCATTGTATTCTTGTTCATAAAAAGGAAAACCATGCATTTTTAAGCACATCTGAAGAGTGTATTATAGATAAGACAGATATGTAAGCATATAGGGCTTTATACATATTAACTCCGGTTCAAAGTGGAAAAAGTGCAGACATGGTACAGGAGGTGGTCATAGGCTGTGTGGACATGGCACAGGAGATGTCAGAGGCTGCGAGCATTGTACAGGAGGATATGTCAGAGGCTGGGGGCATAGTACAGGAGATGCAGGGGCTGCGGGCATGATACAGAGATGTCAGAGGTTGCGAGCATTGGTACAGGAGATGCAGGGGCTGTGGGCATGCCACACGTCACTGGTTGCTAGATGCCAATCGGGCTGGCCTTCCCTAGCAACCAGTGCAGCGGAGAGCCGGAGACAGTCGAGGGCGGCACACCAAAGCAGCGGGGGTCAAGTCAGGGCAAGTCATAGGGCGCAAGTCAAAGTCAAGTCGCAAGTCATAGGTCGCAAGTCAAAGTCAAGTCGAGTCATTTATAGAATTCTGTCAAGCAAGTTGCAAGTCCTCAAACAGGTGACTCGAGTCTGACTCGAGTCAAGTCATGTAACTCGAGTCACCCACCTCTGCTACCTGGCTGGTTCATACCACCACATTGCAGTGGTGTGCACTTAAGAAAAGTATAGCAAGCCATACTTTTTTCCAGATCATCAAGACAAACCACCTCCTCGCACTGCATGGCGGCCAATAGAACTTTGTGAAATGGCACCTTGTGAGTGACATTTCCATGGATTTTATATACAAAGAAAAAGTGAACAGTGCGCTGTACTGTGATTGGCACTTTGGCACCTTGGTGTCTTTCCACCACACACCAGCCGGTGCTTTGTAACACAATGGCCAGTGTGAATGTACCCCTAAATAAACTGTAACCCTATTCTAAAATGCTGGACATTATCATAGTTTGCACTGAAAGCAATGACATTGACCCCTTTCCCCCAGCCAATACCAACTAATTCACTCCAGTCGTGTTATCTGGTATGAAAGAGATATTGTGTCATTATTAGCATTGTGACTCATAAGCATTTATTAAGCATTGTGTTAAAACAGGCTTGATTACTTTTTCCTGTGTGATCTTTCATTGTATTCAATTCTATCGTATTCTGTCTTTGTGGCTTCTTCTTCTTCCCTTATTGGGCAGTATAAGGGGGAGGCTGATTAGTGGGGACTTCAGAAGTTGGGTATGATAGCAGTGCTGAGGCCATGGCATTTTTCTGAATTAGGAACACCTGGAAGAATGACACAAATACAGAAGCTAGAATACAGACATCAAACTGTTTTAAACATCATTATACCTTAGCTATAGCGTATTTGAAAATTGACACATTAAAAAGACCAATAGGCTTATGATAATTACAACATACAGTATCTGTGTCTCATTTACTTAACGTCTCACTAAACCCACATCATAAACTATAATTATAATAATAAATGGTGTATCACATGCTCTTCATACTCACTCAGTCACTATGAGATTCGTTTTCTGTATTCTGCAAAAAAGCTGGTTGATCCTGCTGCTCTATATCTCCCCCTTCTGTCCAAGTCCCCAGTTCAGCTAGGGATTTTGCCAGAGGCGTAACTAGAACCTTCAGGGCCCCAGTGCAAAAAACATTAAGGCCCCCCCCCCCCGGGCCCCTGACCATCAAGCCTGGGGCTCTTCCCACTGATCCTTGGGCCCTTTACTCTTGTTGTGGGGCCCTTTCACAAGAGTGGGCCCCCTTACTGCCATCTTGGGGCCTCCCCACGGTGGTGAAATGTCAATGCCAGGGCCGAGCCGCAAGTGTGACCTCTATGATCCTGGAAGTTCACCCACTGGTGTCAGTCGTTTTTATTTTTTGGTATTTTAATTGTATTATTTTTTATCATTTTATTTAATTTTTTTACAATGTCACTGGCTATGACTCTGTCCGTTCAGAAAAGGAAGGAGCTGGTAAATTACATATTTACTGACTCCTTCCTGGTTCTCTATTGTGACACATCCCCTGCAGCAGCTGGCAGGAGAGGGGAGGGAGTACAGTGGGGTGGGGGGGGGGGACCAGTGGAGCCCACAGGGGTTAAATTTTCAGCTTTTAGCGCTGTTGCATTTTGAATGACAATTGCGCGGTCATGCAACATTGTACCTAAACCAAATTTGTGTCATTTTTTCCCCACAAATAGAGCTTTCTTTTGGTGGTATTTGATCACTGCCAGTTTTTTTCTTTTTTGGTGCACAAATAAAAAAGTACAGAAAAGTTTGAAAAAAAAAAAAAGTTTTTTTGTTTAGGTTATAAAATTTTGTGAATAGATACGTTTTTTCCTGCACTGATAAGCACTGATGACGCCGCACTGACAGGCACTGATGAGGAGACACTGATTGGTTGGCACTGATGGGGTGGCACTGATATGCAGCACTGATGGGCACTGATATGTGGCACTGATAGATAGCACTGATATGTAGCATTGGTGGGCACTGATAGGCAGCACTGATGGGCACTTATCGGCGGCACTGATCGGCACTGATGGGCGGCACTGGTGGGCAATAATGGGCACTGGTGGGCGGCACTGGTGGATGGCAATAACGGGCACTGGTGGGCAGCACTGATATATGGCATTGGTGGGCAGCACTGATAGGAGGGCACCACTGGCAGGCTGTTTGCCATCCCTGGTGGCCATGGTGGGCATCCCTGGTGGTCATGGGTGGGCATCCCTGGTGGCTCTAGTGGCACCCCCCCCCAGGGCTGCACTGGTAATCAATCATCTGATTACCAGCACAGACCCCCCTGTGATCAGTGAGTACTTAGAAATACTCACTGATCACCGCAGCTCCAGTATTGATCCTCTTCTTCTCCTCCCTGACAGGATCTGTCAGGGAGGAGAAGAGATCGAAGCCGTTACAACGGCTGTATTTACATTGCATGACGGCTGTGATTGGACACAGCCGTCATGTGATCAGAAGGGCCAATCACAGGGCCCTCCTGATGCATCTCGTTGCGCTGTGTCCGAGGGACACAGGCACATCGAGATCGCGCCGCTGCGCGTGCACGCGGTGGCGCGATCTCGCTCCTTCTGAAGCACGTTCCGGAACGTCCATTCAGAAGGACGAGACTCCCACCCGGCGTATATGTACAATGGCCGGGTGGGAGGTGGTTAAAGACCAACTCTAGGAAACCTGAAAATTCTTGTTAAAATTAGGGGACAGTGAAAGCAATTTAACTTACCTGTTATTTTGTTCCCCTGACAGATGGTGCTCTGACAGTAGAATGCTCTTTAATGTCCTCATGGCCAACGCAGAGCTATGGACCCTGCATCAGTCTTTAGTATGTCGGAGGACATAGGCTACATTCACACCTAAAGGGCCATACACACTATAAGATTTTCTGAAGACTTTTTCCTTCAGATTTACCTTTTCTATGTAGTGCAAGGCCCTGCCAGATTGCATACAAATTGAAAGTGTTTAGGTTTGACCTCATATTATCTGGTTTTGGTAAATCTAAAGGAAAAAGTCTTCAGAAAATCTTATAGTGTGTATGGCCCATAAGACTGGCCATATGTTATGCAATTTTCTTTCCTTCAACAACGGGCTATAGCCAGCAGCAGTGATCGCACTAAAATAAAACTGACAGGCTGGTACTGAAGTCAATCAATAACCAGCCTGCCCATGGATGAATCAAAATTTGACTGGTGCCTGCTGAACTGGCTGAATTTCATAGTTAAATACTTAATCTGATTGAAAAAGACACTTGTCCATCCAGTTCAACTAACATAAATAAAAAAAAATAAAAATGATTTTGATCCGTCTATGGCCGGCTTAAGTGTCTCAGGTGTGAATGGGGAGCAGGTGTGTTAAATTTGGTGTTATCGCTCTCACTCTCTCATACTGGTCACTGGAAGTTCATCACGGCAAAGAACGGAGGATCTGAAAAAAAGAATTGATGCTCTACATAAAGATGGCCTAGGCTATAAGAAGAGTGCCAAGACCCTAAAAGTGAGCTGTAGCGCAATGGCCAAGACCATACAGCGGTTTAACAGAACAGGTTCCACTTAGAACAGGCCTAGCCATTGTCGACCACAGAAGTTGACTGCACATGCTCAGCATCATATCCAGAGGTTGTCTTTGGGAAATAGACGTCGGAGTGCCGTGCTGCCAGCATTGCTGCAGAGGTTGAAGGAGTGGGGGTCAGCGTCAGCCTGTCAGTGCTCAGACCATACATTTTACACTTCATCGAATTGGTCTTCATGGCTGTTGTCCCAGAAGGAAGCCTCTTCTAAAGATGATGTACAAGCAGTTTTCTGAAGACAAGCAGGCTAAGGACATGGATTACTGGAACCGTGTCCTGTGGTCTGATGACACCAAGATAAACATATTTGGTTCAGATGTGTCAAGCGTGTGCGGCAGGAAAAAGAAGAGGAGTACAAAGACAAGTGTGCCTTGCCTATAGTCAAGCATGGTGGTGGGAGTGTCATGGTCTGGGGCTGCATGAGTGCTGCTGGCACTGGGGAGCTACAGCTACAGTTCATTGAGGGAACCATGAATGCCAACATGTACTGTGACATACTGAAACAGAGCATGATCCCCTCCTATCGGACACTGGGCCGCAGGGCAGTATTCCAACATAATAATGACCCCAAACACACCTCCAAGATGACCACTGCCTTGCTAAAGAAGCTGAGGGTAAAAGTGATGGACTGGCCAAGCATTTCTCTAGACCTAAACCCTATTGAGAATCTGTGGGACATCCTCAACTCGAAGGTGGAGGAGCACAAGGTCTCTAACATCCACAACCTCCGTGATGTCGTCATAGAGGAGTGGAAAAGGACTCCAGTGGCAACCTGTGAAGTTCTAGTGAACTCCATGCCCAAAAGGGTTAAGGCAGTGCTTGAAAATATTGGTGGCTACACAAAATATTGACACTTTGGGCCCAATTTGGATATTTTGACTTAGGGGTGTACTCCCTTTTGTTGCCAGCGGTTTAGACATTAATGGCTGTGTGTTGAGTTATTTTGAGGGGACAGCAAATTTACACTGTTATACAAGCTGTACACTCAATACTTTACATTGTAGCAAAGTGTCATTTCTTCAGTGTTGTCACATGAAAAGATATAATAAAATATAAAAAAAATGTGAGGGGTGTACTCACTTTTGTGAGATACTTAATACACACACACACACACACACACACACACAGGGCAAAAACAAAAAAACAGAAAATTGAATTGGAATGACGTGTGATGACGAAACCAGGACATGTGTAGGTGTATACCTGATACGCATTGGGAAGGACAAAGGACAAAATTGTTCACCAGATCAAGTATGCTATAGATGACGGTTATGATTGGTGATTCATCCTTGACCACTTACGGACCGCCCACTGTGTATTTACGACGCTACTTTGATGTTAATTACCGGGGTTATGGCAATGTACATGGTAATTTCTGTACATTGCAAGGATTTTAACAAACATTGTTGCAGATTTCTAACGTTTATTGTTCTGAAGAAATCATTGTTTGTTCTTCTGTACCTCTGTGATGAGTGGGTCAAATGGGAGTGGTTTCATAATTATCTGTCAGCTGTGGCAGCTGCAGGGCTCCAATGAGGAAATCCGCTGGACCTGCATCCCTTTAGACGTGTTCCTATTGGGAGTATCTCACCAAAAATGAAATTTTGTTGCAGGGGATGCCAGAAATCTGACTTGTATCTTATACATACTTCTGGGAAAATTGGTGAGCCAATCACACAAGCAGGACATTTTTTTTCTGGGGTGTGGTCAGTACACAATCTGTGTACAAAACAGCTTCAGGTAGCCATATTGCATTGCATTTTCAGAAGATTGCAGATTGAAAAGGAAAGGTCATTTTTAATAACATTCAATTACAATATGAATGTGTCACAATTGTATACGCTATATTGTTTTTTTCTTTATTTGCTATTTTATTCCCCCCACGAAAGTGCAGTTACCCTTTAAGGGAGGGCTCCTTTCTCGACCAGCCCTGCCAAAAGGGGGCTACAAGGGCAAGAAAGGAGTTAAAAAAAAAAAATACGTCAAGTTCTTCCACCTCCGATTCGCTCATCCATGTCTTTATGGACCTTGCTTTGTGCACTGATGCGCAGTCATGTTGGAACAGGAAGGGGCCATCCCCAAACTGTTCCCACAAATTTGGAAGCATGAAATTGTCCAAAATGTCTTGGTATGCTGACGTCTTAAGAGTTCCATTCACTTGAACTAAAAGACCAAACTTACCCCTAAAAACAACCCCACACCATAATCCCCCCCCCCCTCCACCAAATTATTTAGACCAGTGCACAATCAAGGTCCATAAAGGCATGGATGTGAGAGTTTGGGGTGGAGGAACTTGACTGGCGTACACAGAGTCCTGGTCTCAACCCAAAGGGACACCTTTGGGATGAATTAGAGACTGTAAGGCAGGCCTTCTTGTCCAACATCAGTGCCTGATCTCACAAATACGCTTCTGGAAGAATGGTCAAACATTCCCATAGACACACTCGGACTACTAAACCTTGTGGACAGTCTTCCCAGAAGAGTTGAAACTGTTATAGCTGCAAAGGGTGGGCCAACTCCATATTGAACCCTACTTACTAAGATTGGGATGACATTAAAGTTCATGTGCGTGTAAAGGATGTGCGTGTAAAGGCAGGCGTCCCAATACTTTGGTGATATAGTGTATGTCAACCATGACTGTCTGACAGGACTGGACTCACCTTAGCAACACTGTTATTCATATAATCTCTACCCTGGTCTTCTATCATTTTCTTTGCAAGGTAGACATGAATACCCTAAGACAGAAGGTAGAGTGTTAGAGTCACAGTACTGTGCAAAAGTTATAAGCAAGTGTGACGAAATGCTGTAGTAAGTAAGAACGCTTTAAAAAAATATACAGTATATTTTCAAATCTTTCTTTTTATCAATTTACAAAATTAAAACGTAAGAGAACAGAAGAAAAATCTAAATCAAATCAATATTTGATGTGACTACCTTTTGGTTTCAAACCAGCATTAACCACTTTACCACCGGAGGATTTTGCTGTCTTACGTCCAGGCCACTTATTGCGATTCGGCACTGTGCGAATTTAACGGACAATTGTGTGGTCATGCGACGCCGTACCCAAACAAGATTTACGGCTTTTTTTTCCCACAAACAGAGCTTTCTTTTGGTGGAATTTGATCACCTTTGCGATTTTTACTTTTTGCGCTATAAACAAAAAAAGAGCGTAAATTTTGAAAAAATAACAATATTTTTCACATTTTTTTTTATATGAAATTCCCCCCAAAAAAATGTAAAAATCAAAATTGTTTTAAATTTTTTGTTTTCTGCTTCCTATGTTTGGTAAAAAAAAAAAAATGACAATAAACGTATTTTGATTGGTTTGCGCAAAAGTTATTGCGTTTACTAACTAAGGGAAAGATTTCTGTCATTTTTGGTGTTTTTTTTTTTTAACGAGTAATGGCGGCGATCTGCGATTTTTTTGCGGGACTGCGACATTGCGGCAGACAGATCGGACCCTTGACTGACATTTGTGACACTTTTGGGGGTACCAGTGACATTACTACAGTAATCAGTGCTATAAATATGCACTGTTACTATAAAAATGACACTGGCAGGGAAGGGGTTAATTTTATTGGAGAGGGAGGGGTTAATGTATGCCTGGTGCTTACTAACATGTGTGGGGGAGGTGACTGAGTGACACAGGGACAGATCGCATGTACAGCTATGCTGAACCCTGCAATCTGACCCTGCCTGTCACTTAGGAGATCCGCCCGCTTTGTTTACACAAGCGGGCGGATCTCCAAACTTGATTCCCTGACGATCGGGGAAGAGCAGAGGCGATCGCCGCCGCTCCTCCCCTGGCCCGACTCCTGCTGTGAATGAATACAGCGGGAGCGAGCCTCCGGCGGCGCGTGAGCGCTGCCCACAAGGGGAGGAGTCCAGCGACGTAGGTTTACGTCGCTGGGCGATAACCAACCACTTTGCCGCAGTAGAGCTCGAGTGAGCGGTCAGCAAGTGGTTAATTCAATTCATCAAGCTTTTTATAGGAAGCACAAAGAAACCAGCAACGTTAAGGACTGTGGTTGGCCAAGGAAACTCAATACAGCAGATGAAAGACACATCATGCTTACAGTACTTCCCTTCAACATCGGAAGATGTCCAGTAGTGCCATTAGCACAGAACTGGTGAAAACCACCCATCTACTGTCTGGAGGAGTCTGGCCAGAAGTGGTCTTTAACCACTTCTGGACCGGAAGGAATTGCCCCCTTAATGACCAGGACATATTTTGCAATTCGGCATTGCGTTATTTTAACGGACTATTTCGCGGTCGTGCGCCGCTGTACCCAAATACAATTGATGTCCTTTTTTTCCCACAAATAGAGCTTTCTTTTGGTGGTATTTGATCACCTGTGCGACTTTTATTTTTTTGCGCTATAAACAAAAAAAGAGCGACAATTCTGAAAAAAAAAAAAAAAAACAATATTTGTTGGTCTGAATTTTCCCAGCCAAAAAAGAGGTTGCTCCCCAAATTAAGATTTTTTTTTCTCAGCGAATAAACATGTTTGGTGCTAACAAGTGTGTGCATTTATAACAACATTCTCCAGAGGAACTTCATTTTGCAGTTTGAACATGCTATAGGATATGCATGGTCTGTTTAAGCCCAAAGAAGTCAAGTAATACAGTTATCTCAGAAAAAAAAAGAAAAAAAAAAGGGGGGGTGTATAATACATGTTTATATAAAACAGCCCAAAAGAAGGTATTTCGTGACTTAAGGGGGGAGTCCACTCTAATACTAAAACTGCGACATCTACAGATATCCATGATCCATGATGTAAAACATACCTCTTCTGAAGCCGATCTAGTCCGGTCTCCAGCAGCGGAAGCTCTGCAGAGGACACAATCGACAACGGCTGTGAAATTAAGAGGAAGTGACGTCACCCACAGAGTTACTATGGGGCTTCCGTTGTCAGCTGCCTCCTCTGCACCTGTCCCCAAAGCGAAGCCGCCGCTGACACCTTAGCGTGGTACCTAATCGGATCGGCTTCAAAAAAGGTATGTATAGTGATTTCTTCTTTACATGGTTAGATAGGTTGGTCTAAAATCGTGGATGTCTGTAGATGTAGGGATTTTAGTGTTAGGGTGGACTTATTCTTTAAGGTAACCAATTTCTATGTAGCCAAGTAAATGGAAAGGAGCTGGCTCACTGATCATTACCAGCATCCTGGATATAAATGTGGCTACCCTATAATAAAGCTCTGATGCAGGGCCACTGATAAGGCAGTACAATCGATCCTGTTGGACCAGGCTGGGCCCTATCAGCTCATCAGAGAGCCAAGGCAGCTTTATAGTGCATTACTTTCAAACAAATGTAGCACTACTCTGGGAGCTGCCGAGTGTGGGTTCCCCTGGGTTACCATTGGCAACAGTAGAGCATTCAAACATATTTCCAAGTGTTTTTACCTCAGACAAGAACCAGTCCAGTTTCTTTGGTTTTTAGGGTCTATTGAGAACTTGGATAAGAGAAGGGGTGAGTGGGATACTCCAACAACTGAACTATGAACAAGAAAAGGCAGGGACTGTATAGAAAATACTGCTGATAGTGATGGAAGATCTGGCCAATTGCATACCGGAAAAGGCTGAGACCTAAACGTCAAATCATTAAAAAAGTGAAAAAGACGTATATTAACACCTATCACTCAACACATAAGGGCAGCACTTGAAACACCTTATATAAACATAAATCATTTAGGCTCCGTTCACATGTCAGCGTATGGATCACGGGCAGAACCGCCGCGGTTCCGCCCGCGATCCGGAGATTATTGCAAATCGCGGGACGCCTGTACGTTGCCCGTTGATTTGCAATAGACCCAAAAAAATCGCGGGACGCATTACGACCAAAAAAGTACAAGAGCTTCTTTGGAGCGTATTGCGTCCCGCAATTTTTTTTTGCGCGATGTTACCGCGATTCGGCAGGCGGAAATCGCGGCAACATCACTCAGCATTTGGGGTCTATTGCAAATCAACGGGCAACGCACAGGCGTCCCGCGATTTGCAATAATCTCCGGATCGCGGGCGGAACCGCGGCGGTTCTGCCCGTGATCCATACGCTGACATGTGAACGGAGCCTAAGGCTAAAAAAAAAACATCATAACAATCCGGATCTAGTACATAAAATATGCTACATATAAAATAGCAGTGCATGGATATATTATGGCACATCTCAAAATATATATACAGCACCATCTTGTGGACAAATACTAAAAAAACAGGTGAATGGTGATATTGCATCTAAAAACATGATACTACAAAAACGAAAATAAAGAGGAGGTCTAGTATGTCCAAATGTGCTATTAACATATATAAGGAATTGCTTGATACAAAATAAATTCAATCGGCAGCAATAACAGTGAAAACACCAGTGAGTGACTACACAGTTTGTATCGTGATGAAAAACAGTCCCAAAATATGCACAAATAAAGTCCAAATCAAAACTTCTTGTGATGAAACCGTAGAGCTGGAGAGGTGAAAACCACGTAAATAAAGTTCAGTATCCCACCACCAGCAGCGTAGTTTCTTACCAGAAAGATGAATAATAGGGCATATAAATATATAGTTCCGCTCCAGAGATCACACACCAAGGTAAACCAGAAGAATGTAACCCCTAACACCATCCAGGTGGAGTGGGAGTGATAAGCCTCTTACCAGATGAATGTATGGGTAGAGCTGTGAACCAACGAACACTCCTCTCCTCCACAGGGTATGGTAATGGATGGATCTCTGGTGGGTTATCGCTGTTCTTGTTGTTCTTTTCCGGGAACACTCGGTAATCCAAGGCACGCTGAGGTTCCCTGATATCGTTCCTTACTTAGCTCCCTTCAGTGCTGCTCACATGACCAGGGAGTAAAAATTGTGGTTCCTAAAAAATAAATTAATAATAAAAAGTGTTTTTATTTGTTAAGATGCATGGTGAGTATTTTGCAGCTCTCATTTATTTTGGAAAATTAAGAAAATAAAGGAAAAAGCATTTATTTTACGCTTTTTTCCTATTTCAAAACTTTGTGACAAAAAGTGAGATCTGCAAAACACTCAACATGCCTCTCTGCAAATAGCTTAGGGTGTCTACTTTCCGATAAGGGATACTTGGGGGGGGGTTGTGCTTTCTTGGCATTTCATGGCCTCTGAAACTGTGATAGGTAGTGAGGAGTGAAATCAACTATTTACGCCCTTGGAAAGCCTGAAGGCGGGGATTCGTTTTCTTGGTCTTGTATGTGGCTAGACTGCCAAAAAGTCTCACACATGGGGTATCCCCATACTCAGGAGAAGCAGCAGAAACTGGATTTTTGACTTACCGTAAAATCCTTTTCTCTTAAGCTCATTGACAGACGCAGGACTGATATCTTGATATCCGTAGGGTTATACTGCCCCTACAGGAGTAGGACACTAGGCAGGAAAAAAGTTCTGGCCACACCCATGGGCAGTCCCAGGGGGTATATCCTCTCTCTCCCTGCCACAGGATGTCAGTTATGTAACAAAGCAGTGTCAGAGACTCATACCAACCCAACTCAAAATAGAGGGGCGGTACTGCGTCTGTCAATGAGCTTAAGAGAAAAGGATTTTACGGTAAGTCAAAAATCCAGTTTTCTCTGTCGCTCATTGACAGACGCAGGACTGATATCTTGATATCCGTAGGGACGTCCCAAAGCAGTGCCATAAATGAGGGGTGGGATAATCAAAATAAAATCCAATCCAGAAGGCCAAAAACAGAGCCAACCAGAAGACCAGAGGACTCATCGAAACAAGCAGATGAGACCCACCTGAAAAAAACAAAACCCCCGAGGTAGACCAAAGGTCCCCTCAAACAGCAGCCTGCAAAACCTTGCGGCCAACAGAGGCATCCGCCGATGCCAGCACATCAACCTTATAACATTTTGTAAAGGTATGAACCGACGACCAGGTAGCCGCCTTGCAAACCTGAAGCACTAAGAGCCCGAGTAGAGTGCGCCTTAACAGGGAACGGAGGAACCCGACCCTTAATAGAATAAGCCTGCACCACCGTCTGTCTGATCCATCTGGAGATAGTCGCGGCAGACGCAGACAACCCCTTTCTAGGGCCATCCGTGATCACAAAAAGTGAATCAGCCTTACGAAAAGAGTCAGTAGTAGCCAAGTACACCCTGATCGCCCGAACCACATCCAAGGAGTGTAACGCAAACTCCCGAGGATGACTGGGCTTAGGACACAGGGAAGGTAACACAATATCCTCATTCAAGTGAAAGTCGGAAACCACCTTAGGAAGGAAGGATGGATTCGGACGAAGAACCACCTTATCCCTATGAACCACCAGATAGGGGGAACTACAGGACAACGCAGCCAGTTCTGACACCCTGCATGCAAAAGTGATAGCCACCAAAAAGGCCACCTTCTGGGATAAGGTAAGCAAGGGAATCTCCCTAATATTTTCAAAGGGAGGTTTCTGGAGAACTGACAACACCAAATTAAGATCCCAGGGCGGCAAGGGCGCGCGCACCAGAGGAGCCAGGTGCCGCACCCCCTGGATGAAGTTCCGCACCAAAGAATGAGTAGCCAGTGGCCTCTGGAAGAAGATCGCCAATGCTGAAACCTGACCCTTGATAGTGCTCAAGGCCAGCTTCTGCTCAACCCCCCATTGCAGGAAGGCCAACCCCCCGTTGCAGGAAGGCCAATATCCGAGCCACTGAGTAAGAATGTGGAGGAACCCCGAGGGACTCACACCACGCGATATAAGACTTCCATGTGCGATGATAGATCTTTCTGGAAGTCGCTTTCCTCGCTTTAATCAGAGTAGGAATAACAAACGGAAACCCCTGTCCTTCAGCATCTGGCTCTCAACAGCCAAGCCGTCAAAGCCAGCGATCATAAAGCAGGATGGAAGATCAGTCCCTGAGACAGCAGATCCTCCCTGAGAGGAAGTCGCCAAGGAGCGTCCGCGACCAGCCTGACCAAGTCGGCGTTACCAGGCCCGATGAGGCCAGTCCGGAGCCACAAGGATGACGAATTCCCTCCGCCTCTATCCTGCGAAGAAGTTTCGGCAGCAACTTGAGAGGAGGAAAGGCATACAGCAGCTGATACTGCCCCTACGGAGCAACCAGCGCGTCTGCGGCGTCCGCCCGAGGATCACGGGAGCGGGCTGCAAACCTCTGCATCTTCCTGTTGAGCCAAGATGCCAACAGATCCACGTCTGGGGTGCCCCAATGAAGTCACAACTGGTGAAACACCTCTGGATGAAGAGACCATTCCCCTTGATCCAAGGTCTGACGGCTGAGAAAGTCTGCCTGCCAATTTTCCATGACCAGAATGTGAACTGCGGTAAGAGCCGGAACAAACCGTTCCGCCCAATGAAGAATGCCGGCCACTTATACGGCCGCCAGAACACTCTTGGTGCCCCCTGGTGATGGACATAAGCCACGGCCATGGCATTGTCCGACTGAATCCGAACCGGGTAGCCCTAAAGATGCTCGATCCAGTGAACCAGGCAAAACCTGATCACTCTCAGTTCCAACACATTTATCGACCACCTGGATTCTTCCAGGGACCAGAGCCCCTGAGCAGCCAGAGACTCCCTGGTCCGCTCGCTCAGCCGGATCCGATTGTCCAGGGAATTGGGATTCCGGTTCCATTTGAGAAGAATCTCCTTTTTGAGAGTCCGCGTATGAAACTGAGCCTGCGGAGACTCCGTATCGAGGAGGAGGTCGTCCAGGTAGCCCAGGACCGATATGCCCCGCTGCCGCAACAGCACCAGAACTGGGGCCAAAACCTTTGTGAAAACCTGGGGAGCAGAAGCGAGACCAAAGGGTAACGCCACAATCTGATAATGGTCCTCTCCCACAGCAAAGCGCAGAAACCGCTGGTGTCCTGCGTAAATGGGAGCATGAAGATAAGCATCCTTGATGTCAATGGATGCCAGAAAATCCCCGAGATGCAGGGAGGCCACCACTGTGCGAATGGACTCCACTCCTTGTTGGAAGCGATCGAAACTCGATCTTGTATCCCAACCGTATGACCTCGTGAACCCATTTGTCTTGAATCCTGGAGAGCCACGGGTCCGGGAACCGGCGAAGACACCCCCCCACCCCTGATATGGGTGGGGGCGCACCTTCAGGCTGAAGCGGTCTTATCCTCAGGTCTGGAAGGACCGTATTTTTGCTTACCAGACCAGGGTCTCTTGAAACCCCCCGGGCTTCGCCTTGTCGCCCGCCCTGGAAGAGCGAAAAAACTTCTTGTGAGCTGAAAAGGAAGGTCCCTGTCTGCAATGAGGTTCCTTACCCTTATTAGCCTGTGGTAGAAAGGTGCTCTTGCCCCCAGTGAGATCCTTGATAATCTCATCCAAGGTAGCACCAAACAGGCGATCCCCCTGAAAAGGGAGATCAGTCAAGGCTTTTTTGGAAGCCTGATCCGCCGACCAGCACTTCAACCATACCATGCGCCGGAGGACCACCGCCGAGATCGACACACGCCCCAGCAATGGAGCAGCGTCCAGTGCGGCGTCACAAACAAACTGTAGCCCCTGGACCATTTGCTCCAGCAACTCCGCCACGGCAGGAGGGAGACTTCTCCCCTCCAGGTCATGGCGTAACAGCTTGGCCCATTCCGTCAACGTCTGTGAAACCAGAGCAATGGTAAACACTGGCCTCAAGGCCGACCCTGCCAGGGAGAATATGGAACGGGACACAGATTCTGCCCTACGATCAACTGGATCCTGAAAGGACGGGGAATCCTCCAACGGGATAACAGTAGCCTTATTTAGTCTGGAAACCGGCGGATCCACCAAAGGTGGCACCGTCCATTTTTTAACCGCTTGCCGACCGCCGCAAGTAAATTTACTGCGGCGGTCAGCCCCTCACAGGCAGAGTGACGTTAATTAACGTCACTAGCCTGGGGGATCTGGGGAGCGAGCGCGCGCCGCCGGAGGCGCGCTCCCGCGCGGTCACGGACTCCCCCACGCGTGTGACCGGCGGACCCGATGTCCGCCGGTCACTCGGCGATCGTCGGGGGAGAGGGAGAAAGTCAGGCAGCTTGTGTAAACAAGCTGCCTGTCATTCTCCTCGGTGTAAAAACACTGATCATACGGTTCTATTATGTAGAACCGTTGATCAGTGTCCTTACACCTCAAGTCACAGCCAATCACAGTAAGAATCACGCCCCTAGGGACACACACAGCCCCTCCCTCTCAAATAAAGTAAACCCCTTCACTACCAGTGTATTTTTACAGTAACAGTGCATATTTATAGCACTGATTACTGTAGAAATGTCATTGGTAACCCCAAAAGTGTCAAAAATGTCAGTCAAGGGTCCGATCTGTCCGCCCCAATGTCGCAGTACCGCAAAAAAAACAAAAAAAAAAAACAAAAAAAAAAAATCGCAGATCGCCGCCATTACGCGTTAAAAAAAAAACAACAAAAATGACAAAAATCTTTCCCTTTGTTAGTAAACGCGATAACTTTTGCGCAAACCAATAAAAATACGCTTTTTGCGATTTTTTTTTACCAAACATAGGTAGCATAAAGCAAATTGGCCGAAAATGTTAAAAAATTTTGATTTTTACATTTTTTTTTGGGGGAATTTCATATAAAAAAATGTGAAAAATATTGTTATTTTTGCAAAATTGACGCTCTTTTTTTGTTTATAGCGCGTGATCAAAAAAAAAAATCGCACAGGTGATCAAATACCACCAAAAGAAAGCTCTGTTTGTGGGGAAAAAAAGGACGTCAAATTTGTTTAGGTACAGCGTTGCACGACCGCGCAATTGTTTGTTAAAGTCACGCAGTGCCGAATCGCAAAATACCCCCTGGTCGTTTAGCAGCCAAATCCTCTGGGGCTTAAGTGGTTAAGGAGGGACTCTTCAAACGGGTAGCGCCTAGCAATCCGTTTGGGCATCCCTGGGGGTCGTTTTGGATGGACCCACTCCTTCTTAATGATATTGTCAAAGCATTTGGGAAAGGGAAACACCTTTGCCACCCTGGAGGGCTTGCGAGTGCCAAAGGCAACTTCCGTATGAGCTGCATCCGCAGGTGCAACCTCCAGTTTTAGGGTCTCCCGGACAGACACAATCAGTGCGTCCACTAGTGCCTTGTCTTGCGCTATGGCGGAGGCAGAGAGGTCATCCTCACTATCAGAGGAGACGGGGCGCGAGACAGCAGCCCCAGAGGAGGAACCTGCAGCAGCAGCGACTGGCTCAGGATCAGAATCTGAGGCATCAGACAAGACAGGGGTAGGCGGGGTCGCTTTTTAGCCCCCCGTCTCTGACAGGCCACCTCCACCCAGGACACAAATGACTCCAGGACAGCCGAAAGCGCATCAATGGTGAGCGGAAAATTGGAGGGCCCTGCGGCCACCTTGAGGGGATCAGGTGGGGACACATGTGCAGCAGGGTCCATGGCAACACCAGGGGAACCCGTCAGCAAAGTATGACTAAATTGGAAAAAAAAAAAAACACCTTTTTTTTTTTTTATGTCACCCAGCGCTACAGCGCCCCTCAATGAGACAGCGTGCCTCGAAACCCCCGCAGAGAGAGAGAGAGAGACCCCCAAAAGGCTCACCACATGATGCACCAGAGTTCAAAAGGACTGCTCTCAGCATTGTCTACATGACAAGGAAGTCCTGTCGAGCGATCTTCCCGTCTCTAGGGAGGGGCTCCGCCCGCTCACACGCCCTCAGTAACTCCCACAGCTGCCCAGCTCTGCAAACAAAACGAGCTGGGTGTACCAAGATGCCCGCCCCCATGAGCCACATGAGAGACTCCAAACAAATGGCAGCCCCGCGCGCTGCGGTGGGAAGGGGGGTCCCCACATCTACTAACAGACGATCGATCGGCAGGTAGGCCCTGGGAAGCCAGGGAGGAAACCCCCCGCACAACAGCTGTCCGCACTCGGGACCCCCCCACCCCCTTAGCGGCTTGAATGAACAGCTAGCCACCCCACACACACACAAACCCCCCCCCCCCCGTAGGGAGAAAGGGAGGGGGGGAGAGGGACACCACAGGGGGAGGGTGCACAGGGGAACAGAGGGGAACCCAGATTAGTGTGGGTCCGACCATCCCAGGGAGGGGCCCGGGTCCACCCCAGAGTCAGCCATGAGGAGCAGGGGGGAAACATTTACTCACCATACCGGAACAGAGCAGGTGCCACTCCAGACAAAAACCCCTCACCGCCCAGTGTGGGGGGGGGGGTGTCGGCCAAAGGAGACGCTGCGACTTGGCCGTCGACCGGTCGTATGCGACTCGGCGGGACGTTTAACCCGCGGGCCAGTCCCTGTCCAGCGGGACTATGTCGCGGCCGACCCAGCGCGGAGCTGGGTCTGCACGCGCTCGTAGGCCGGCTGGGGTGACCACTGTATCTCAACATCCAGCCCGTCGCCCAGATCCGGTATAATTGCTTGAAGATCTCACAGGAACAACTGGAGAAAAAAGCTAACAAAAAAAAAAAGATTTATCTAAAAAAGCTTGCCAGGACCAGAGATCCCAGCAAGCAACTTAGGTCCTTACTCCTGACTAGGCAGAAAAAAAACTGACACCCTGTGGCAGGGAGAGAGAGGATATACCCCCTGGGACTGCCCATGGGTGTGGCCAGAACTTTTTTCCTGCCTAGTGTCCTACTCCTGTAGGGGGCAGTATAACCCTACGGATATCAAGATATCCAGGGTTCATACACATTTTCACCAATAAAATTCCATGACTTTTCCATGACTTCACGTAAATATTCATGACCTAATGTTTCATGAAATGTCTATGTATACATGTTAAATAAGAAGAAAATCTATGTCACACCCAGCATATTTTTACTAAAATAAATGACAATCTTTGTAGTGTACAGTACCTCTGCAGTTAGGGTTTCGTTTCTGGATACAGCGTGACTCAAATGGTCCCTTGTTTTACAGTGGATGAGATGGAAGCACCGCTGCCGCAGCTGGGAGCCGGTGTCACTTCAGGCGTACGGGTAAAAAAAAGCCAGCGATCAGATTGGAAGCGGTCAAGCACGTAGCTGCAGACTGGTGCTTTGCACCTTTAGCGTGGCTAGACAGCGCTGCCTCTCCCATGTTCGAAATGTCAAACGTTTTACGACACACACTGTACATTTAGCGGACATGATACAGGAGGTGGTCAGAGACTGCAGATATGATACAGGAGGTGGTCAGAGACTGCGGACATGATACAGGAGGTGGTCAGAGACTGCAGACATGATACAGGAGGTGGTCAGAGACTGCAGACATGATACAGGAGGTGGTCAGAGACTGCAGACATGATACATGAGGTGGTCGGAGACTGCAGACATGATACATGAGGTGGTCAGAGGCTGCAGACATGATACAGGAGGTGGTCAGAGGCTGCAGACATGATACAGGAGGTGATCAGAGGCTGCAGACATGATACAGGAGGTGGTCAGAGGCTGCAGACATGATACATGAGGTGGTCAGAGGCTGCAGACATGATACATGAGGTGGTCAGAGACTGCAGACATGATACAGGAGGTGGTCAGAGGCTGCAGACATGATACAGGAGGTGGTCAGAGGCTGCAGACATGATACAGGAGGTGGTCAGAGGCTGCAGACATGATACAGGAGGTGGTCAGAGGCTGCAGACATGATACAGGAGGTGGTCAGAGGCTGCAGACATGATACAGGAGGTGGTCAGAGGCTGCAGACAAGATACAGGAGGTGGTCAGAGGCTGCAGACATGATACAGGAGGTGGGCAGAGGCTGCGGACATGATACAGGAGGTGGTCAGAGGCTGCGGACATGATACAGGAGGTGGTCAGAGGCTGCGGACATGATACAGGAGGTGGTCAGAGGCTGCGGACATGATACAGGAGGAGGTCAGAGGCTGCAGACATGATACAGGAGGTGGTCAGAGGCCCAAGCCACAGTCATGAGGTGCAGGCGGACTGGTATGGATGGCACAGTCAGACAGTGAGATGCACAAAATGCAGCACAGTAATCTTTTAGGCCCAAGTCACAGTCATGAGGTGCAGGCAGACTGGTATGGATGGAACAGATCTGATGGTGCACAAATGCGGCACTTACTCTTGGAGAAAGAACAGTGGTGCTCCTGCTTGCCGAAATAAAGCTGTTCAGGCAGTCATGAAGGTGCAGCTGGACAAAATGTGGCGCTTACTACTCTTTGGCCGAACCTAACAGTCCCACAAACAGGCAGAAAAGAGTTCTCACAGAAAGGTGACTCAGGATTGGATGCTTAAATTTATTTACATTTATTTTTTAACATTCCCGTATAGGACTGGTACAGTAGGTGTCCTTCCGGGTCCGCAGTTTGCCCTACTGTCGGTCACTGGCCAGCAGCAGCAGCCGAGGAGATGATCGTGCACCAATCACTGGCAGCGGGGAGGGCCGGCCGCGGTTTGCCTGGATGTGACTGGCCAGCAGCAGCAAACCAATCACAGGCATCGGAAGCGTCACTGGAGGACGGGCCGGCAGCATGAACGTGATGACGCGGGGGTGCGGTAACCGAAACGGTTACCGCCCCCTTCCGCGTCATCATCACGTTCAATCATGGCGGCGGGTAGCGCGGCAAGCACTGGGCAGCACACAGTGAGTGAGGCGTTACACATAATGTTTTAAATGAATCAATGGTGCTGGGGCCATGCTGCAAACATGTTTTTACTTTCAGTAGGTCTTTATCAACCACTTGAAGACCAGAGATTTTTCTGACATTTGTTGCTTACAAGTTAAAATCAGTATTTGTTGCTAGAAAGCTACTTGGAACCCTCAAACATTAGAGAGTTATTTTTTAGCAGAGACAATAGAGAATAAAATGGCGGTCGTTGTAATATTTTATGTCACACTGTATTTGCGCAGCAGTCTTTCAAACCTAAATTTGGAAAAAATACACTTTAACCACTTGCCGACTGCCTAACGCCGATCTACGTCGGCAGTCAGCCCCTCACAGGCAAAGTGACGTAGGGCTACGTCACTAGCTTGTGAGGGTCTAGGGAGCGAGCGCGCGCCCCCGGAGGCGCGCTCCCACTCCCGCGTGGTCACGGACCCCCCCGCGCGTGTGACCAGCGGACCCGATGTCCGCCGGTCACTCGGCGATCGGCGGGGGAGAGGGAGAATGTCAGGCAGCTTGTGTAAACAAGCCACCTGTCATTCTCCTCGCTGTAAAGACACTGATCAAACGGATCTAGTATGTAGATCCGTTGATCAGTGTCCTTACAGCTCAAGCCACAGCCAATCACAGTAGAAAGCACGCCCCTAGGGATACACACAGCCCCTCCCTCCCAAATAAAGTTAACCCCTTCACAACCAGTGTATTTTTACAGTAACAGTGCATATGTATAGCACTGATTACTGTAGAAATGTCACTGGTAACCCCAAAAGTGTCACAAATGTCAGTCAAGGGTCCGATCTGTCCGCCCCAATGTCGCAGTACTGCAAAAAAAATCGCAGATCGCCGCCATTACGCGTTAAAAAAAAAAACAACAAAAATGACAAAAATCTTTCCCTTTGTTAGTAAACGCGATAACTTTTGCCCAAACCAATCAAAATACACTTTTTGCGATTTTTTTTACCAAACATATGTAGCATAAAACAAATTGGCCGAAAATTTAAAAAAATTTTGATTTTTACTTTTTTTTTTGGGGGAATTTCATATAAAAAAATGTGAAAAATATTGTTATTTTTGCAAAATTGACGCTCTTTTTTTGTTTATAGCGCGTGATCAAAAAATCGCACAGGTGATCAAATACCACCAAAAGAAAGCTCTGTTTGTGGGAAAAAAAGGACGTCAAATTCGTTTAGGTACAGCGTCGCACGACCGCGCAATTGTCCGTTAAAGTCACGCAGTGCCGAATCGCAAAATACCCCCTGGTCAGGAAGGGGGTAAAATCTTCCGGGGCTTAAGTGGTTAACCACTTCACGCAAAATCACGTACCCGTATGTCATTTTGTTGACGTGGTTGTGTGTTTCCGATGTAGTAACCCAGAAGCGATGTAATCTGGAAGCGACGTCACTTCCGGTTTACTCGGCAGCCAATAGAGGCAGATTGAAAAAATCCAAGGTATTCAAAAATGCAGATATATTTTAGCAGTGACCCTAATTAATAAAATGACCGTTGTTGCAACATTTTATGTCATACTGTATTTGCGCAGCGGTCTTTTAAACGCAATTTGTTTTAAAAAAATACAGTTCAATTAAAAAAAAAAAAACTAAACCGTAAAATTTTGTGACAGGAAGTCAGCTAAATCTGGGAATGTAGTCACAGGAAGGAGATACATTTCCACCTGATTTAGAAAGTCCATTAATTAATTTAGGGTGTTGGCTACAGAGCTAGCCAGCAGGAAGTTGAAAGGCCTTCACCTGTTCAGAATGAGGGAGTTAAGGCTCTATAATTTGTTCAGAGAAAGTCCTATTGTTTGCTGCCTCCAGAAGCTGTGTCCTGAAGCCATGTGGGCTGGGAGCAGGAGGACAGTCAGCGTGTGCCTCCCGACAGGATGTGTGGGCCTGGGAAAAGACCCCCCGGAGTGATGTGTGCCCGGGACGGTAACCAAGGGTGAATACGTCTCAAAGGTGAGAAGACGAACTGTTGATGTGAAAGAAACAAAGGACTGTGTTGCCCTGTGAAGCTATTATAAAAGGACTATTGAGTGTCCGCTGTAGGACAAGGAAGTCTGCCCGACGGTAGGTTGGAGACAGACACTTAGGCAGGTTCCAGTTGTGAGAAGGTAGCCGCCCACAGAGGCAAGGATTTATTTTCTGTTTTATTTTATTTTGATGTTTTTGCTGCATGCACTGGTATGAAGAAAATTGACCTAATAAACCAAACTATTGTTTTTCAACCACTCCTCGGCTATCTCCCTGTGTGCCGACCCCCCCAAGGGGTCACCCATACGCCTACCACCGAGCTAATCCCTTACATATGGTGGAGGTATGCAGTGGGCATAAGCAGAGATCCCTGCAAGGAAGTGCAAATGTTTGATGAACTTTATCTGGTGCATGAGATTGCACAATCTATGTGTGCAGGAGAGAAGATCCTGACAGAAAAAAAAAGTGTTTTAAAGAGACAGCGGTCTCAAAATTATTTGATGAACTTTGTTGTGTCTGGTGCAAGTGACTGTACAAACTGTGTGTGCAGGAAAAGAGATCTTGCAAGAGAGAGAAAAACTACATGTGTTAAAGAGACAGTGGTCTGAAAATTTTTTGCTGGACTGTGAAAAATTTGTTTGTGGAGTTATTGAAGATGGGGCGTTCAAAACGCCTGAAGAATGCAAAGATAGATGAAATGAGAGACCGGATTCTATGGATGGAGGGGATGTTACCGTCTGAACCAGCCCCATCCATGCCTAAAGAGAGTCTACTAAAGAGGAAGGTTGTTGTCCCTAGCAACACTGATGAAACTGCTATGGAGACGCAGTGTGCTCAGATGAAAAGTAAGCTCAAAATGGAGGAGATGTTGAAACATCTGATTATATCAAATGCAGCTCAACAGCAAGCAAATGCAGCTCAACAGCAGGCAAATGCGGATTTTCAGCAGAGCTTTGCAGCTCAACAAAAGGCTCATCAAGAGAGCATGGCAGGCTGGAAACAGAGACGCCAGCAGCCAATGGAGGCCATCGGTTTGGAGGAAACCGAGTATGTGTGCAGGGCTGAGTTGGATGCCTTGCAACGGAAAATGGAAGAAAAGGAACAAGCCTTGGAATTGCTTAAAATGGAGCATAGAAACTTGCAGGAAATGAATGAACTACTCAAGTCTCATGTGTTACAGTGGGAAGAATCCACTGCTCTTCTTTTGGTCGAGTTGCAAAAACGCAGAGAGACTATAATGGAGAAAGATACCATCCTCATGGAAAAGGAAAGTGAAATTCAGACTTTGCAGAAGCAAAGTATGGCTGATATGTTGGAGTTGCGTAATCAGCTGGAAAAAAGTCTTCAGTCTTTGGGAGCTACAAAAATAGACCTGCAGGAGTCGCAGGAACAGAATGTCGCTCTGAAAACGACATTGTCTCTCAGCGACAACGAGAAAAGTGAAAGAGAGGCTAAATTACTGAGTACTGTGTATGAGCTCACTACTTTGAGCAATGTGGTAGATGAATGGCGTGCGGACTGTGAAAGTTGGAAAGGGGAAGCCCAACGTGTCCAGCAGCAGTTAAAGGAGAAAGAAGCCTGTGTGGCAGAATTACATTCTTATTCCCAGATGCTAGCCAATGAGGTGAAGGCTCTTATGCAGGGAAAAGGAGATTGTGAATATAAGAGGGAAAAAGTAGAGGCACAGCTTCTGGAATCGCAAGTCAAGGTGTCAGAAGGTGACCGATTGTGTGCTAAGCTGTCAGAGAAGGCAAACCGACTGCAGGTTGAGTTGGACAATGTTACAAATCAGCTTTCTCAAGCAGACAGAAAATCTAGAGAAATTGCGGAAGATTTTTCTATCTTGGAATCGCAGCTGCAAGACACGCAGGAACTCTTACAGGAAGAGAGGTGTCAAAGGCTGAGTTTTAGCACAAAGCTCAAACAAATGGAAGATGAGAAAAATGGCTTCCTGGAACAATTAAAAGAGGAGGCGGAAGCAAAGAAAAACCTATCAGAGCAAGTCGCAACATTGCAAGCTCAGATAGCGGATATGAAAAAACGCATGGAAGAAAGCGTTGGTTCATTACAGTGTGTTGAAGATGTGAAAAAGAAGTTTGATCAGATGCTTGGTGAAGAGAAGACTGTGTCTGCAAAATATGCAGAAGAACGCGCACGTGCAGAAACGGAGGTGCGTGATAACGAGAGCAAAGCCCTGTTCTTGGCTCGCTCTTTGGAGGAAGCTCTAGAGTGTAAGGCTGAACTAGAAAGTGTTAAACAGCTGCGTACAGAAATGGAAGAATTGGTCAGCTCCAAGGATGATGTTGTGAAAAGCGTTCAGGAGCTAGAAAAGTCTAAGCGAGCCTTAGAACAGCAAGTAGAAGAGATGAAGATTCCGTTGCAGGAACTGGAAGAGGAATTCCAGGCAACAGAGGATCTGTCCCAAAGAGGGGATAGTGTGCCTGATGCAGTTTTTAAAAGGATCAGTGTTTTGGGGTCTGTCCTGAGTGAGCCTCAGAAATGTGACGACATGTGGCTTGAATCACCCCTTTGGAATAAACCGTTCCTTCAAAAACTTCAAGCATTGGAAAATGTATCATTAGAACTTCAGCAAACAAAGGAGCTGAGTAAGAAATGTGGTGATTTCTCAGTTCAGGCTGAAAACCTAGTGGAGAAAACTAAGGCTGTTGGTGAAAACGTGAAGCAAATGAATAAGTGCCTTTCAGGGAGTGTTTCCAAAATGGAACTGGTGAAAGACGGGTGGCAGAAGTTTGATCGTGATCTTGAGATGCATTCCATGTGGAATTCAGATAGAGAAAAAGAACTAGGTGACCTTGAGCGGTCAAATAGTTCAGCAGAAAGTGCATTGAAGAAACCTGTAAAAGAATGTGTTGCAGTTCCATGCTTCTTCACTGATGCAGAGAGGAGGTCTATAATGGATACCACCCAGATCGCTGGGTTCAACTGTGTTGTTGCTTTTGACCCCTATGTTGGTGGAAGGAAAATTGATAATGTTCTGGTTGGCTTCTTCTGTGAAGAGTTTGGCAAGAAATATAAACTCAATATCAAATCAAATAGTAGGCCTTTACTGCGACTCGCTCAGGAGGGCGAAAAGTTTAAGAAGTTGATGAGTGCAAATGCTTCAGATCTGCCTATGAATATGAAATGTTTGGTGAATGATATTGATATCTCTGGGAAAAGGAACAGGGGTCACTTTGAAGAAATGTGTGACAGCCTGTTGTCTCAATTGGAAAATCCTCTGCACAGCATCTTAGAGCAAGCAAAGCTCAAGAAGGAAGATCATTCCCTTTTACAACAAAAAGTCAATGATTGTGTACAGCTGTATGGAGAGGCAACTCAAGTCACAGAGGGATGTCAAGAGTCCCTACTTGGAACAAAGCTTAGTGAAGCAAAGGTTCTCAAAGTTTTGTGGAAAACATTTATGGATTGCAGAGAGAGGCGTCTTAAGAATGTTGAAGACATTAAGACTAGCCCAATTGAGTTGCCTATGGATCACGGTCCTCCATGGTGGATTGGACAGACGGTTATGAGGGACAAGCTGTCTGACATTTATGAGAAAGCTGTCAATGAAGATGACAGAAACGAGAAGGAGCAAAATAATGCCAAAAATGCAGTTGAAGAATGTGTATATGAGATGAGAGACAAACTGTGTGGCATTTATGAGAAATCCGTCAATGAAGATGACAAAACAGTTTCATCCGGAAGCTTGAGGATAATAGGAGGCTTATCAGTGAGTCAGCAGTGCCTGACACATGCGTGCCTGGAAATATGTGTCCCAACCCTAGGGTTGAAACAAGAGGGGGGGGTATGTGACAGGAAGTCAGCTAAATCTGGGAATGTAGTCACAGGAAGGAGATACATTTCCACCTGATTTAGAAAGTCCATTAATTAATTTAGGGTGTTGGCTACAGAGCTAGCCAGCAGGAAGTTGAAAGGCCTTCACCTGTTCAGAATGAGGGAGTTAAGGCTCTATAATTTGTTCAGAGAAAGTCCTATTGTTTGCTGCCTCCAGAAGCTGTGTCCTGAAGCCATGTGGGCTGGGAGCAGGAGGACAGTCAGCGTGTGCCTCCCGACAGGATGTGTGGGCCTGGGAGAAGACCCCCCGGAGTGATGTGTGCCCGGGACGGTAACCAAGGGTGAATACGTCTCAAAGGTGAGAAGACGAACTGTTGATGTGAAAGAAACAAAGGACTGTGTTGCCCTGTGAAGCTATTATAAAAGGACTATTGAGTGTCCGCTGTAGGACAAGGAAGTCTGCCCGACGGTAGGTTGGAGACAGACACTTAGGCAGGTTCCAGTTGTGAGAAGGTAGCCGCCCACAGAGGCAAGGATTTATTTTCTGTTTTATTTTATTTTGATGTTTTTGCTGCATGCACTGGTATGAAGAAAATTGACCTAATAAACCAAACTATTGTTTTTCAACCACTCCTCGGCTATCTCCCTGTGTGCCGACCCCCCCAAGGGGTCACCCATACGCCTACCACCGAGCTAATCCCTTACAATTTGCTTATTTTTTTTTGTATAATTTTTGAAAGATGATGTTATGCCGAGTAAATAGATAGCTAATGTGTCATGCTTTAAAATTGCGCACGCTTGTGGAATGGCGACCAACTACGGCACTTAAAAATCTCCATAGCGCATGATTTAAAAATGTTAAACATTTACCTGTTTAGAGATAAAGAGGAGGTATTGTGGTATAATTATTGCGCTCGCTCTAAAGATCACGGCGATACCTCACATTTGTGATTTGAATGCGGTTTACATTTGTGGGCGCGACTTACGTATGCGTTTTCTTTGGGGTGCAAGCATAAAGGGATGGGGCGATTTTAAAAAATTTATTTTTTTTGTCTTTTTTCTCTTTTTTACACTGTCCCTCTAAAATAGTTTTCCTGATCGCTTTTACTGCTTTGATAAGGAATGTAAACATCCCTTGTGACAGTAATAGGCAGCAACAGGTACTCTTTATGGAGGGATCTGGGGTCTAAAAGACTCCAAACCCCTCCTCTGCGCTTCAAAGTATTCAAAACGACAAAAAAACGGAATTTTTGTAAAATCTTACCTGTAAAATTCCTTTCTCTGAGTCCTCCGACAGTTGCCGCCTCTTCATATTCGTCACAATGGGGTATTAGACTTTGCTCCGAAGGAGTAGCTAGGCAACAGAATATGTTAACATTAAAGCTTTTAACATATCCCACCCTCAAGGGGTGGTCCCCTCAGTCAATACCCTCCTACTTCCTGCAACCATATCTCAGTTTCAGTGGAATAGCAGTAGAGTATATAACCAAAAACCCCAAAAGAGGGGCGGGGGCGGCGACTGTCGGAGGACTGAGAGAAAGGAATTTTACAGGTAAGATTTTACAAAAATTCCGTTTTCTCTTACGTCCTCCGACAGTCGCCGCCTCTTCATATTCGTCACAATGGGGACGTCCCAAAGCAGTGCAAACATGAGGGGTGGGAAACGCATCCGCGCCGTAAGGCAACGCAGTCTCCGCATCAAAGAAAGGAACCTTACCAAAGGAAGGAAACCAGCTGGGCAATAGGAAAAAAACTTGCTCAACAGGAGCAACAACCCAGGAAAAACAAATAACCAGGGGATCAAAAAAAAAAAACTTATCCCAACAGCCAGGGATCCCAACAGGTGACCCTAGGGAACAGCCGCACTAAGAACCTTGCGGCCAAAGGAAGCATCCGCCGATGCCTGAACATCCACCTTGTAGAATTTTGTGAAAGTGTGTACGGTCGACCAGGTCGCCGCCTTACACACCTGGGCTACAGAAGCCCCATGACGACAGGCCCAAGACGTACTCAGAGATAGTGATGTCGCGAACCTAAAATTCGCCGTTCGCGAACGGCGAACGCGAACATCGGCAAATGTTCGCGAACCGGGCGAACCGCCATAGACTTCAATAGGCAGGCGAATTTTAAAACACACAGGGACTCTTTCTGGCCACAATAGTGATGGAAAAGTTGTTTCAAGGGGACTAACACCTGGACTGTGGCATGCCGGAGAGGGATCACGCAAAAAAAAGTTCTTAAAAATTATAATTTTTTGATAGAGAGCCAATTATTGGAAAAATTAAAAAAAAATAAAAATAAAAAATTTCTTTGGATTTAGCATCTGGGGGGTCTAAAAGTGTATCTGTCAAGTTTCAGCTCTGTAGCATGTCCAGAACCCCTAAAAAACAGAATTTTTCTTATATTTTCAGGAATACGGCTTCTCTGCGGCTGGCTTTTTTTCTTGCAGGCATTTAGCGGGCATTTTTTTAGGCAGGCATGTCATTTTTTGTATTCAGTGTCTGGGGGGTCTAAAGCGTGTACCTGTCAAGTTTCAGCTCTGTAGCATGTCCAGAACCCCTAAAAAACAGCATTTTTCTTATATTTTCAGGAATATGGCTTCTCTGCGGCTGGCTTTTTTTCTTGCAGGCATTTAGCGGGCATTTTTTTAGGCAGGCATGTCATTTTTTGTATTCAGTGTCTGGGGGGTCTAAAGCGTGTACCTGTCAAGTTTCAGCTCTGTAGCATGTCCAGAACCCCTAAAAAACAGCATTTTTCTTATATTTTCAGGAATACGGCTTCTCTGCGGCTGGCTTTTTTTCTTGCAGGCATTTAGCGGGCATTTTTTTAGGCAGGCATGTCATTTTTTGTATTCAGTGTCTGGGGGGTCTAAAAAGTGTACCTGTCAAGTTTCAGCTCTGTAGCATGTCCAGAACCCCTAAAAAACAGCATTTTTCTTATATTTTCAGGAATACGGCTTCTCTGCGGCTGGCTTTTTCTCTTGCAGGCATATATATCAGTGGTGGGTGGGCAGTGGCACAGTACACTCTCTGTGGACCTGACAGCAGTCACTGGCACCCAGGCAACTGCAATTTAAAAAATATATATATTTTTTTACTTTGCAAGCTGCTGTGCCACCTTATATATCAGTGGTGGGTGGGCAGTGGCACAGTACACTCTCTGTGGACCTGACAGCAGTCACTGGCACCCAGGCAACTGCAATTTAAAAAAATATATATTTTTTTTTACTTTGCAAGCTGCTGTGCCACCTTATATATCAGTGGTGGGTGGGCAGTGGCACAGTACACTCTCTGCGGACCTGACAGCAGTCACTGGCACCCAGGCAACTGCAATTTAAAAAAATATATATTTTTTTTTACTTTGCAAGCTGCTGTGCCACCTTATATATCAGTGGTGGGTGGGCAGTGGCACAGTACACTCTCTGTGGACCTGACAGCAGTCACTGGCACCCAGGCAACTGCAATTTAAAAAAAATATATATATTTTTTTACTTTGCAAGCTGCTGTGCCACCTTATAAATCAGTGGTGGGTGGGCACACAGTGGCACTGCAGTGGGCACAGTACACTCTGTGGACCTGACAGTCACTGGCAGCCCAGGCAACTGCAATAATAAAAAATATTTTTTTTTTTCAATTTATTGCAACAAGATGCTGTGCCACCGTATATATATCAGTGGTGGGCAGTGCACTGCAGTGGGTACAGTGCACTCTGTGGACCTGACACAGCACTCACTGCAATTATGACAGAGGAAAAAAAAAATATTTTTTAAAATGCCAGGTACTGTGCCTGTGCCACCCGAAATGAGTGTGGTGTGCACACAGTACAGTCTGTGGTAGGTCTGTGGCCTCTCACACACAGCGGGCAGGCAACTGCAGTGTACAATATATATATATATATATATATATATATATATATATATATATATATAGGAAAAACTCTATTACCAGTTACCAGCCCTTAAAAGGGCTTTTGGGGACGCTAAATATATATATATATATATATATATATATGTATATATATAAAAAAAAAAAACCTCAATTACCAGCCAAAAACCTCAATTAAGGGCTTTTGGGGACACTAGATAGATAGATATATATATATATATATATATATATAAGAAGAAACAACTCAATTACCAGCCCTTAAAAGGGCTTTTGGGGACGCTAGATATATATATATATATATATATATATATAAAAAAAATACACAAATACCAGCCCTTGGAAGGGCTTTTTGGGGTGCTGTCCTTACAGCAGTAGTGGACCAAGAACACTGCAAGACCAGGAACACTGACTAACTGTCCCTAGCTTAACAGCAGCAGCAGCAGCAGCAGCTCTCTCCCTACTCTCACTACACACACTGCTTCAGAATGATCTAAGATGGATGCTGCCCTTGCTTATTTATAGGAGGTGGGAGGCTGTGGGAGGGAGGTATGCTGATTGGCTGGAAATGTGTCTGCTGACTGTGAGGTTCAGGGTCAAAGTTTGCCTCAATGATGTATTATGGGGGGCGGACCGAACATCGCATATGTTCGCCCGCAGCGGCGAACGCGAACATGCGAAGTTCGCCGGGAACTGTTCGCCGGCGAACAGTTCTATACATCTCTACTCAGAGATCTAGTAGAGTGCGCCTTCACAGGCATAGGGGGAACTTTCCCCTGCAAGACATATGCCTGTTCAACGGTCTGCCTGATCCATTTGGCGATGGTAGAAGCCGACGCCGCCATGCCCTTCCGAGGACCCTCTGGAAGAACAAACAAAGAATCCGTCTTTCGAAAAGACTCAGTCGATTTAAGGTAAACCTTAATCGCCCGAACAACATCCAAAGAATGTAGTCTCACCTCTTTCGGATGTTTAGGCTTCGCGCACAGCGAAGGCAAGACAATATCCTCATTGAGATGGAATTCCGAAACTCGCTTCGGAAGAAAGGAAGGATTAGGTCGCAAGACCACATTATCCAAGTGAATAACCAGATACGGAGACTTGCAGGACAAAGCCACCAGCTCCGACACTCTGCGAGCCGAAGTGATCGCAACCAAAAAGGCGACCTTTTTGGACAACATAGACAACGAGATCTCCCTGATCTGTTCAAAAGGAGCACATTGTAACACAGATAGAACGAGATTCAAGTCCCAAGGAGGCAGAGGTTCCCTCCTAGGAGGAACCAGATGCCGCACACCCTGAACAAAAGTGCCAACCAAGGAGTTGGAAGGAAGCCACGGGACGTTGAAAAAGAACGGCCAGCGCAGACACCTGACCCTTTATCGTAGCCAGCGCCAAACGCTGATCGACACCTGTTTGAAGGAAGGACAATACTCGAGAAACCGAGTACGTGCGGGGTGAAAACCCCCTGGACTCACACCAGGCAAAATAGGCCTTCCAAGTACGGTAGTAAACCTTCCCCGAGGAAGACTTCCTCGCGTTGATCAAGGTATGAACGACCTCAGGGGAGAGACCCCTCTCCTTCAGGACCTCGGTCTCGACAGCCAGGCCGTCAAAGCCAGCGACTGTAAAGCAGGATGGTATATCGGCCCTTGAGACAGGAGATCGTCTCGAAGAGGCAGACGCCACGGGCGTCGACCGCCAGATTCACGAGGTCTGCGTACCAGGACCAGCGAGGCCAATCCGGCGCCACAAGAATCACCGTGCTGCGTTCCGAGTGCAACCTGCGAAGGAACCTGGACAGCAACTGAATCGGTGGAAATGCATACATCAGCTTGTACTGATGCCACGGGGCCACTAACGCGTCCAACGAGTCTGCCCGAGGGTCGCGCGTCCTTGCCACGAACCTTCTCACCTTGTTGTTGAGACGAGACGCGAACAGGTCCACATCTGGAAGACCCCACTTCGCGCACAACATCTGGAAGACAACCGGGTGGAGAGACCATTCCCCCTGATCCAGGGTCTGGCGACTCAGATAGTCCGCCTGCCAGTTCTCCACCCCTGGAATGTGAACCGCCGTTATCGCCGGGACATGAGTCTCGGCCCAAGACAGAATGTCGGCCACTTCTCGAGCCGCTCGGGCACTCCTGGTGCCCCCTTGGTGGTTGATGTAGGCCACCGCCGTGGCATTGTCCGTCTGCACCCGAACCGGACAGCCCTGCAGCCGGTCCGTCCAATCATGAAGGCAGAGATTTATCGCACGCAATTCCAGAATGTTGATCGGAAGGGAGGACTCCCCCTCCGACCAAGTTCCCTGGGCAGACAGAACGCCCAGAACACCACCCCAGCCCGACAGGCTGGCATCCGTAGTGATCACCGTCCACGAGATAGGACGAAAAGACTTGCCCCCCGACACCATCGGGGACTGGAGCCACCACAGAAGGTCCCTTCTGGTGCGATGGCCCAACGAGATGTGAAGATCCAGAGATTGAGGTCGCCCGTCCCACATGGACAGGATCTCCGATTGGAGACCCCGCGTGTGAAACTGGGCGAAGGGAATCGCCTCGAAGGCAGAGACCATCAATCCAAGACATCTCATGCACGTCCGCAGAGACGAGTGCGGAACGTCCCTGAGGGACCTGACTTCCTCCTGAAGAGTCCTGAGTTTGTCTTCCGGCAGGAAGACCTTTGCCTGAACCGAGTCCAGGATCATTCCCAGGTAGGGAAGACGAATCGACGGACTCAGCATCGACTTTGGAAAATTTATCGTCCAACCAAACTCCTGCAGAGTTTGCATCGTGACAGACAGGTCCTTTTCCAGACCCTGGCTGGTCGCAGACCGAACCAGGATGTCGTCCAGATACCCCAGGACAGAGATGCCCTGGGCCCTCAGCAATGCCAGAACCGGTGCAAGCACCTTGGTGAAAACCCGTGGAGCCGAGGCGAGACCAAAAGGTAACGCCACGAACTGGTAATGATCCTCCGCAATGGCGAATCGAAGGTACCTCTGGTGACCCTCGAAAATGGGGATGTGAAGATACGCATCCTTCAAATCGATGGAGGCCATGAATTCCCCCGGAACCAGGGCAGCCACCACCGACCGCAGGGATTCCATGCGGAACTTGCGAACCCGCACAGAGCGGTTTAGAGCCTTCAAGTCCAGAATTGGACGAACCTTGCCCTCCTTCCTGGGCACGGTGAACAGATTGGAATAAAACCCCCGAAATCTGTCCCGATGAGGCACCGGAACCACCACTCCCTGAGCCCTCAGGTCTCGCACCGCCAGGTGCAGGTCCCGTAAACGCTCTGGAGACAGTTGAAGAGTTGAGGGAAAAAATCTGCTCTCCGGCCGAGAGAGAAACTCGATCTTGTAACCAGATCGAACGATCTCCTGAACCCACCGGTCCCGCACGCGGGCCAACCAGGGTTGAAGAAAACCGAGCAAGCGTCCCCCCACCTCAAAACTGGGTGAGGGCGCCCCTTCAGGCCGCACTGTTATGAGCAGCGGGTCCGGACTGACCGGACTTCTGTTTACCAGACCAGGGCTTCTTTTGAGAGCCCTGTCCCTTGAACGGTTTGCCCTTGTAGTGCGACCGAAAGGCACGAAAGGACCCCTGAGGAGGCCGAAAATTAGCATGTTTCTTCCCAGAAGTCCCCTTAGCCTTGGGGAAATGGGGCAAGAGAGTGCTCTTACCTCCGGTGATCCCCTTAATCAACGCATCCAAGGACTCCCCAAAAAGGCGAGACCCATCATAAGGCAGATTGGCTAAGGTCTTACGCGACGATTGGTCCACCGACCAACACTTCAACCAAACCAGGCGGCGAGACAACACCGCCACGCTGTGTACACATGCAGCCAACAGGGACTAAGTCCAAGTCCGCATCACACAGATACATGACACCCTGGTGGATTTGATCCACCATATCCAGGGTCGCCGGCGAGGCCGAATCGGCCACTAGGAAGCGCCTAAGCATCTGCGTCCAACTTGCGACAGCCTGGGCCGCCATAAGAGAGGCAAACAGAGCTTTAAGCATCGAACCCGTAACAGAATAAGTATGACGGGCAAGAGACTCCAGTCTTCTATCCGTGGCATCACGGAACACCGGGGAATCCTCTGCAGGAATCGCAGTGGATTTGTTCAAAACCCCAATTGCGTGATCCACCGGGGGTGGCACACACCACCGTTCATCAGTGGAAGGCAAAAAAGGATAACGCAGCTTGAACCTACTTGGCACAGCAAAAGGTTTGCGTAAATTGCGCCATTGTTCCTTAACAGCGCACTGAAAATCATCATTGCAGGGAAAAACCTGCGGCGTCCTGCGTTTTCTCTGCGTCCCATAAGCCGCCAAGGCAGCGGGGGGACACACTTCATCCTGCAAACGCAGCGTTTGTTTTATGGAAGCAATCAATTCATCCATGATTGCAAGCTCTTCAGGCGAGCCAGGGGGAGAATTATCACCCCCTCAACCTCAGCCTCCACCTCGGACCCCACTAGATCCAGGGAGGAGCGGGACCCTGATAAGGAGACCCCCGCCATAACAGCCCCATCACCTTCACCCTCAGAATCAGAGGAAATAGAAACTCTGGGTCTTTTAGTAGATTGAGTAGCCACCAGCATCTGCACCTGAGCAGCAAGGCCAACCACAATAGTGGCCAAATCCCCCCCTGGGGGGGAAACAGCGGTCCCCTGGCTTTCCACCAAGCTGGCAGGAAATTTGCCCTCCTGAGAATCCATTGCCCCAATATGATATGCCGGAGAATAAAGGGTTAACTGCCCCTTTAACAAGCGCGGCGAGCGCAGCCCACCGCACCACACACAAGCACAATGAGACCCCCACAGGGAACAATAAACTGAACACAGGCAATGGATATAGCAAGAACAGAAGGATAAAACCTGAGGAGACCCTCGCCGCTGCTGCTGCCTCGATCGGTGTACCCAGGAGAAGAGGAAGTGATGAAACCAGGGCGCTCTATTAAAGCCTATGGGAGGCTACAAGAAAATGGCCGCCTGCATGGAGAACATGCGGCCGGAGCGAGTGCAGGCAAAATGGCGCCGTATGGCGCCGAAACCGCCGCTCCTACAGTACAGTTATGCATATAACACCATCCATATAAAAAAACATGGCAGATCGCCGCAGCGATCGCTGTATCGTGCCCCAACATGCCACAAAACATGCCCCACAGCACACAGCTTCTCACACTGAACAAGGCTGACACAGACAGTGTCACACAGCTCCCCCCCCCCTTGCAGCCCGCAGCATGCAGCAGAGTGATAGGGAGACAAACAGTGTGAACAGAGGCAGGTTACACAGTCCCAGACTGACACCCCCCCCCCCGACAGACAGGTCCCCACATAGATACACTTACCTCTCAATGGTGTGGGGGACCCGCACAGGCGAACAAGCCGCTGCACATGAGGCAGGGAGAGTCGCATACAAGACGCACAAAATTGGGGTTAAGAAACCGCACAGCGTCCAGTGAGGTAGCCACCTCACCAATCATCCCTGCACCGAACAGGGATGGGTCGTTCACTGTGCCAGGAGCGTTACCTGGCTGAACGCTCGATGGCAGGCTGGGAAGCCACTGATCCACGACCTGCGACCAGGGGGATCAGCCCGAGACCCAGCCCGCATGATCTTCTTCGTCAGAAGAACTAACTAATGCTGACAAAAAGAACAGCTAAGTAAAGAGAGAGAAAAAAAACTCAAACAAAAAATCAAAAAAAAAGAAAGAGGCTGGGGCACAAAGCCCCAGCACAGAGAGAACCAGCTACTCCTGACAAGCTAGACATTGAAACTGAGATATGGTTGCAGGAAGTAGGAGGGTATTGACTGAGGGGACCACCCCTTGAGGGTGGGATATGTTAAAAGCTTTAATGTTAACATATTCTGTTGCCTAGCTTCTCCTTCGGAGCAAAGTCTAATACCCCATTGTGACGAATATGAAGAGGCGGCGACTGTCGGAGGACGTAAGAGAAAATATATATTATATATATATACACACACATATATAATGTTTGGGTGTGCCAAGTAATTTTCTGTTTTTTAATTCAATTCATCTTTATTTTCATATCTTGTTTACCCATTGTGAGGGATTAGCTCGGTGGCGGGCGTGGATGACCCCTTGGGGGGTGCGTTTTCACAAGAAGATAGCCGAGAAGTGCTTGCAAACAACAGTTTGGTTTATTAATGCATTTTTTCTTTACCAGACTGCAAGTGTCAAAACCAGCAAAATAAAATAAAAGACAAAATAAATCCTTGCCAATGTGAGCGTCTACCTTCTCACACTGGAACCTACCTAAGAGTCTGTCTCCAACCTACTGTTGGGCAGACTTTGCTGATCCTACAGCAGACCATCAATAGTTCATTTATAATCTCTTCACACAGCTAAGTTCATTTAACATGTCCCTTTTCCTCTTCATATGGAACATGTCCCTTTGTTTTCTCTCCACATAGAAAAACAGTCCATGTCCTCACCTTTGAGAAGTCTTCACAACTGGTTAATTTCCCCTTCACACAGGAAATGTCCATTGGTTTCTTTTCACCTAGATACGATCCAAGACCTCACTTTGAGTAGTCTTCACACTTGTTTACCCTCCTTAGCGCACATCACTTCAGGGGGTCTTCTCCCATGCTCACCAGCTTGTCGGGAGGCACTCATCTGTCTGTCCTCCTCTCCCAGCCCACACGGCGACAGGAGGCAGCAATCAATAGAACTTCCTTTGGACAAATTATAGAGGCCTTCATTTCCTCATTCTGAACAACTGAAGGCCTTTCAACTTCCTTAGACAGTCCTGGCTACCTCTGCAGCCGACACCCTATAGTAATTGGTGATTTGTCTAACCCAGGTGGAAGTGTAGCTCCTGTCTGTGACTACATTCACAGATTTACCTGACTTCCTGTCACACCATATACAAGCTTTCTATACAATACATAAAAAGAAAACTGTAGCAAATTTATCAATATGACACAAAAATCACAAAAAGAGTATTTTAATTGATTTGCTCAAAAGTTATAGTGTTTACAAACTACGGAATCGATTTTTTAAATTTTTATACATTTGTTTGTTTTTATTAGAAATAGCGGCGAGCAGTATTATTTTAGCAGGACTGCGACATTTTGGCAGACAGATTGGCCCCCTAACTGACATTTTTGACACTTTTTGGGGACCAGTGACAAAAAACAGTATTCAGTGCTAAATAATATGTACGGTTACTGTATAAATGACACTGGCAGGGAAGGGGTTAACACTGAGGGTGATCAAAGGAGTTAATGTATGCCTAAAAGTGATTGACTGGGGGGGGCTCTGTAATAGTCACAGAGAGATCGGGGTTTCAGCTTAGCTGAAACTCCTGATCTCTCCCTGCCTGTCTGACAGAAGACTTGCCTGCTTCGTTTACATAAGCAGGCGGGTCTTCTATCAGTTTCTCAGACGACTGCGGGAGGCCAGCGGCAATTGCTGCCCCTCTTCCATGGCCCACCTTCTGCTGTGTCTAAACACCTCATGCCTCTGCCTCGTGCACAAAATCACATAGACCGATGTGATTTTGCGCAGCCGAGCCGCCCTGCCCCAGTAATACTGTAGTTGCTGGTCGGCAAGAGGTTAAAGACCCCTCAGCATTGGTGTCAGTGGATGAAATAAAGACCCCCAGCATTGATGTCAGTGGACGCATCACTAAAACCCCCAGCATTGAGGTCAGTGGACGCAATAAAACCCCCCCCATCATTGATTTCGGTGGACGCAAACCCCCCCCCATCATTGATGTCAGTGGACGCAATAAAACCCCCCAGCATTGATGTCAGTGGATGCATTTATTGACCCCCAGCATTGATGTCAGTGGACGCATCACTAAAACCCCCAGCATTGATGTCAGTGGATGCAATAAAACCCCCCCCATCATTGATTTCGGTGGACGCAAACCCCCCCCCCCCCATCATTGATGTCAGTGGACGCAATAAAACCCCCCAGCATTGATGTCAGTGGACGCATTAAAGACCCCCAGCATTAATGTCAGTGGATGCATTTATTGACCCCCAGCATTGATGTCAGTGGACGCATTAAAGAGCCCCAGCATTGATGTCAGTGGACGCATTACATCCCCCCCCATCATTGATGTCAGTGGACGCATTAAAGACCCCCAGCATCAATGTCAGTGGACGCATTTATAGACCCCCCAGCATTGGTGTCAGTGGACGCAAAAAAAACCCCATCATTGATGTCAGTGGACGCAATAAAACCCCCCAGCATTGATGTCAGTGGATGCATTTATAGACCCCCAGCATTGATGTTAGTGGACGCATTAAAGAGCCCCAGCATTGATGTCAGTGGACGCATTAAAGAGACCCAGCATTGATGTCAGTGGACATAATAAAGACCCCTCATCAGTGATGTCAGTGGACGCATTAAAGACCCCCAGCATTGATGTCAGTGGACGCATTAAAGACCCCCATCATTGATTTCAGTGGATGTGGTAAAGACCCCCAGCATTAATGTCAGTGCACGCATTAAAACTCCCCAGCATTGAGGTCAGTGGACGCATTAAACCCCCCAGTATTGATGTCAGTGGACGCATTAAAACCCCCAGCATTGGTGTCAGTGGATGCATTAAAACCCCCAGCATTAGTGCCGGTGGACACATTAAAATGCCCAGCATTGATGTCTGCAGATGCATTAAAGACCCCCAGCAATGATGTCAGTGGATGCATTAAAATCCCCCAGCATTGGTGTCTATTGATGCATTAACCACTTCTGGACCGGAAGGATTTGCCCCCTTAATAACCAGGCAATATTTTGTGATTCAGGACTGCGTTGAATTGCGCAGTCCTGCGACGCTGTACATAAATAAAAATGATGTCCTTTATTTCCCACAAATAGAGCTTTCTTTTGGTGGTATTTGTGCGTTTTTTATTTTTTGCGCTATAAACAAAAAAACAGCGACAATTCTGAAAAAAAAAAAAATATATTTTTTTTACATTCTGCTATATGACATTCCCAAAAAAAAAAAAAATTAAAAAATCAAAATTTTTTAACATTTTAGGCCAATTTGTTTTCTGCTACATATTTCTGGTAAACAAAAATCACAATAAGCGTATTTTGATTGCTTTGCGCAAACGTTATCGCGTCTACTAACTATGGGAAAGATTTATGTAATTTTAATTTTTTTTTACTAATAATGGTCGCGATCTGCGATTTTTAGCGGGACTACGACATTGTGGTGGACAGATCGGACCCCTGACTGACATTTTTGACACTTTTGGGGGGACCAGTGACATTACTACAGTAATCAGTGCTAAAATATGCACTGTTACTGTACTAATGACACTGGCAGGGAAGGGGTTAACACTGAGTGATCAGGGGTTAAATGTGTACCTAGAGGCGTGGCTTGTGAAATGATCACAGAGACCTGTGTTCCTATATAGCAGGATCACAGGGGCACTATGATCATTCCAGGGAGAAGGAAGGCCGGCTGTGTTTACAACAGCTGACCATTCTTCTCTCTCAGCGGGGAACAATCGCGGGTGTCAGGCGGCAATTGGAGCCGCTTGCCCTGTGCATCGGCTTTCCCGCTGACGAGCACTCGCCCCCTAGCTGCCTGCTCGTGAGGCAGGCAGTCATAAAGTGGTTAAAGACCTCCAGCATTGATGTCAGTGAACGCAATATAGACCCCCCTAAGCATTGATGTCAGTGGATGCAATAAAGACCCCCAGCATTGATGTCAGTGGATGCAATAAAGACCCCCAGCATTGATGTCAGTGGATGCAATATAGACCCCCCTAAGCATTGATGTCAGTGGATGCAATAAAGACCCCCAGCATTGATGTCAGTGGATGCAATAAAGACCCCCAGCATTGATGTCAGTGAAGGCAATAAAGACCCCCAGCATTGATGTCAGTGGATGCAATAAAGACCCCCCAGCATTGATGTCAGTGGATGCAATAAAGACCCCCAGCATTGATGTCAGTGAAGGCAATAAAGACCCCCCTCAGCATTGATGTCAGTGAAGGCAATAAAGACCCCCAGCATTGATGTCAGTGGATGCAATAAAGGCCCCCAGCATTGAGGTCAGTGAAGGCAATAAAGACCCCCCCCAGCATTGATGTCAGTGGATGCAATAAAGACCCCCGTATTGATGTCAGTGAAGGCAATAAAGACCCCCCTCAGCATTGATGTCAGTGAAGGCAATAAAGACCCCCAGCATTGATGTCAGTGGATGCAATAAAGACCCCCCTCAGCATTGATGTCAGTGAAGGCAATAAAGACCCCCAGCATTTATGTCAGTGGATGCAATAAAGACCCCCAGCATTGATGTCAGTGGATGCAATAAAGACCCCCCTCAGCATTGATGTCAGTGGATGTAATAAAGACCCCCAGCATTGATGTCAGTGAAGGCAATAAAGACCCCCCTCAGCATTGATGTCAGTGAAGGCAATAAAGACCCCCAGCATTGATGTCAGTGAAGGCAATAAAGACCCCCAGCATTGATGTCAGTGAAGGCAATAAAGACCCTCAGCATTGATGTCAGAGAAGGCAATAAAGACCCTCTGCATTGATGTCAGTGGATGCAATAAAGACCCCCAGCATTGATGTCAGTGAAGGCAATAACCACCCCTAGCATTGATGTCAGTGAAGGCAATAAAGACCCCCCTTCAGCATTGATGTCAGTGGATGCAATAAAGACCCCCCTCAGCATTGATGTCAGTGGATGCAATAAAGGCCCCCAGCATTGATGTCAGTGAAGGCAATAAAGACCCCCAGCATTGATGTCAGTGGATGCAATAACCACCCCTAGCATTGATGTCAGTGAAGGCAATAAAGACCCCCCTTCAGCATTGATGTCAGTGGATGCAATAAAGACCCCCCTCAGCATTGATGTCAGTGGATGCAATAAAGGCCCCCAGCATTGATGTCAGTGAAGGCAATAAAGACCCCCAGCATTGATGTCAGTGGATGCAATAAAGACCCTCAGCATTGATGTCAGTGGATGCAATAAAGACCCCCCAGCATTGATGTCAGTGAATGAAATTAAGACCCCCCCCCCATTGATATCAGTGGATGCAATAAAGACCCCCAGCATTGATGTCAGTGGATGCAATACAGACCCCCAGCATTGAGGTCAGTGAAGGCAATAAAGACCCCCAGCATTGATGTCAGTGGATGCAATAAAGACCCCCCTCAGCATTGATGTCAGTGGATGCAATAAAGACCCCCAGCATTGATGTCAGTGGATGCAATAAAGACCCCCAGCATTGATGTCAGTGAAGGCAATAAAGACCCCCAGCATTGATGTCAGTGGATGCAATAAAGACCCCCCTCAGCATTGATGTCAGTGGATGCAATAAAGACCCCCCTCAGCATTGATGTCAGTGAAGGCAATAAAGATCCCCCAGCATTGATGTCAGTGAAGGCAATAAAGACCCCCAGCATTGATGTCAGTGGAGGCAATAAAGACCCCCAGCATTGATGTCAGTGGATGCAATAAAGACCCCCTCAGCATTGATGTCAGTGGACGCATTAAAAAACCCCCAGCGTTGATATTAGTGGACATAATAAAGACCCCCCCCCAGCATTGATGTCAGTGGATGTAATAAAGACCCCCAGCATTGATGTCAGTGAAGGCAATAAAGACCCCCCTTCAGCATTGAGGTCAGTGGATGCAATATAGACCCCCAGCATTGAGGTCAGTGAAGGCAATAAAAACCCACCTCAGCATTAATATCAGTGGATGCAATATAGACACCCAGCATTGATGTCAGTGAAGGCAATAAAGACCCCCAGCATTGATGTCAGTGGATGCAATAAAGACCCCCCAGCATTGATGTCAGTGAAGGCAAAAAAGACCCCCAGCATTGATGTCAGTGGATGCAATAAAGACCCTCAGCATTGATGTCAGTGAAGGCAAAAAAGACCCTCAGCATTGATGTCAGTGGATGCAATAAAGACCTCCAGCATTGATGTCAGTGAAGGCAATAAACACCCCCAGCATTGATGTCAGTAAAGGCAATAAAGACCCCCAGCATTGATGTCAGTGAAGGCAATAAAGACCCCCAGCATTGATGTCAGTGAAGGCAATAAAGACCCCCCCAGCATTGATGTCAGTGGATGCAATAAAGACCCCCAGCATTGATGTCAGTGGATGCAATAAAGACCCCCAGCATCGATGTCAGTGGATGCAATAAAGACCCCCCTCAGCATTGATGTCAGTGGATGCAATAAAGACCCCCCCTCAGCATTGATGTCAGTGAAGGCAAAAAAGACCCCCCTCAGCATTGATGTCAGTGGATGCAATAAAGACCCCCCTCAGCATTGATGTCAGTGGATGCAATAAAGACCCCCCTCAGCATTGATGTCAGTGAAGGCAATAAAGATCCCCCAGCATTGATGTCAGTAAAGGCAATAAAGACCCCCAGCATTGATGTCAGTGGATGCAATAAAGACCCCCAGCATTGATGTCAGTGGATGCAATAAAGACCCCCAGCATTGATGTCAGTGGATGCAACAAAGACCCCCCTCAGCATTGATGGCAGTGAAGGCAATAAAGACAACCCAACATTGATGTCAGTGAAGGCAATAAAGACCCCCCCCCCCCCCCAGCATTGATGTCAGTGAAGGCAATAAAGACCCCCAGCATTGATGTCAGTGGATGCAATAAAGACACCCCCCCCCCCCCAGCATCGATGTCAGTGAAGGCAATAAAGACCCCCAGCATTGATGTCAGTGAAGGCAATAAAGACCCCAGCATTGATGTCAGTGAAGGCAATAAAGACCCCCCCCCCAGCATTGATGTCAGGGAAGGCAATAAAGACCCCCACCACCCAGCATTGATGTCAGTGGATGCAATAAAGACCCCCAGCATTGATGTCAGTGGATGCAAAAAAGACCCCCTTCAGCATTGATGTCAGTGGACACATTAAAACCTGAAGCATGGATGACAGTGGATGCATTAAAACCCCCCAGCATTGATGTCAGTAGACGCATTGAAGACCCCAGCATTGCTATTAGTGGACATAATAAAGACCCCCAGCATTGATGTCAGTGAAGGCAATAAAGACCCCCAGCATTGATGTCAGTGGATGCAATAAAGACCCCAAGCATTGATGTCAGTGAAGGCAATAAAGACCCCCAGCATTGATGTCAGTGGATGCAATAAAGACCCCTAGCATTGATGTCAGAGAAGGCAATAAAGACCCCCCCCCCCCCCCCAGCATTGATGTCAGTTAAGGCAATAAAGACCCCCCCAGCATTGATGTCAGTGGATGCAATAAAGACCCCCCCAGCATTGATGTCAGTGGATGCAATATAGACCCCCAGCATTGATGTCAGTGGATGCAATAAAACCCCCTTCAGCATTGATGTCAGTGGACACATTAAAACCTGAAGCATGGATGACAGTGGATGCATTAAAACCCCCAGCATTGATGTCAGTAGACGCATTGAAGACCCCAGCATTGATATTAGTGGACATAATAAAGACCCCCAACATTGATGTCAGTGAAGGAAATAAAGACCCCCCCAGCATTGATGTCAGTGAAGGCAATAAAGACCCCCAGCATTGAGGTCAGTAAAGACAATAAAGACCCCCAGCATTGATGTCAGTGAAGGCAATAAAGACCCCCAGCATTGAGGTCAGTGAAGGCAATAAAGACCCCCCTCAGCATTGATGTCAGTGAAGGCAATAAAGACCCCCCTCAGCATTGATGTCAGTGGATGCAATAAAGACCCCCAGCATTGAGGTTAGTGAAGGCAAAAAAGACCCCCAGCATTGATGTCAGTGGATGCAATAAAGACCCCCCTCAGCATTGATGTCAGTGAAGGCAATAAAGATCCCCCAGCATTGATGTCAGTGAAGGCAATAAAGACCCCCAGCATTGATGTCAGTGGATGCAATAAAGACCCCCAGCATTGATGTCAGTGGACGCATTAAAAAACCCCCAGCATTGATATTAGTGGACATAATAAAGACCCCCCCCCCCCCCCCCCCCAGCATTGATGTCAGTGAAGGCAATAAAGACCCCCAGCATTGAGGTCAGTGGATGCAATATAGACCCCCAGCATTGAGGTCAGTGAAGGCAATAAAGACCCCCCCCCCCAGCATTGATGTCAGTGGATGCAATAAAGACCCCCACCATTGATGTCAGTGGATGCAATAAAGACCCCCACCATTGATGTCAGTGGATGCAATAAAGACCCTCAGCATTGATGTCAGTGAAGGCAATAAAGACCCCCTTCAGCATGGATTACAGTGGATGCATTAAAAAACCCTATAGCATTGACGTCAGTGGACGCATTGAAGACCCCCAGCATTGAAATTAGTGGACATAATAAAGACCCCCCAGCATTGATGTCAGTGGACATAATAAAGACCCCCAGCATTGATGTCAGTGAAGGCAACAAAGACCCTCAGCATTGAGGTCAGTGAAGGCAATAAAAACCCCCCTCAGCATTAATGAAAGTGGACGCAATAAAGACCCCCTAGTATTAGTGTCAGTCTATGCAAAAAAGACTCCCAGCATTGATGTCAGTGAATGCAAAAAAGACCCCCCCCCCAGCATTGATGTCAGTGGACGCATTAAATAACCCCAGCATTGATGTCGGTGGATGCATTAAAGACCTCCAAGCATTGGTGTCAGAGGCTGCATTATTAACTCCTAGCACAGGTGTCAGTATTATTAAACCCCTCCCCCACATTAATAACCCCCAGCATTGGTGCAGGTGGACGCATTAAAGACCCCCCAGCATTGGTGTCAGTGGATGCAATAAAGACCCTCAGCACTGAATTCAGTGGGCACAATAAACCCCCCAGTATTGATGTCGGTGAACGCATTAAACCCCCCAGTATTGATGTCAGTGAACGCATTAAACCCCCCAGTATTGATGTCAGTGAACACATTAAACCCCCCAGTATTGATGTCAGTGAACACATTAAACCCCCCAGTATTGATGTCAGTGAACACATTAAACCCCCCAGTATTGATGTCAGTGGACGCATTAAACCCCCCAGTATTGATGTCAGTGGACGCATTAAAACCCCAAGTATTGATGTCAGTGAACGCATTAAAGATCCCCCAGTATTGATGTCAGTGGACGCATTAAACCCTCCCAGTATTGATGTCAGTGGACGCATTAAACCCCCCCAGTATTGATGTCAGTGAACGCATTAAACCCCCCCAGTATTGGTGTCAGTGAACGCATTAAACCCCCCAGTATTGGTGTCAGTGAACGCATTAAACCCCCCAGTATTGATGTCAGTGGACGCATTAAACCCCCCAGTATTGATGTCAGTGAACACATTAAACCCCCCAGTATTGATGTCAGTGGACGCATTAAAACCCCAAGTATTGATGTCAGTGAACGCATTAAAGATCCCCCAGTATTGATGTCAGTGGCCGCATTAAACCCTCCCAGTATTGATGTCAGTGGACGCATTAAACCCCCCCAGTATTGATGTCAGTGAACGCATTAAACCCTCCCAGTATTGGTGTCAGTGAACGCATTAAACCCCCCAGTATTGGTGTCAGTGAACGCATTAAACCCCCCAGTATTGATGTCAGTGGACGCATTAAACCCCCCAGTATTGATGTCAGTGAACGCATTAAAACCCCAAGTATTGATGTCAGTGAATGCATTAAACCCCCCAGTATTGGTGTCAGTGAACGCATTAAACACCCCAGTATTGATGTCAGTGGACGCATTAAACCCCCCAGTATTGGTGTCAGTGGACGCATTAAACCCCCCAGTATTGGTGTCAGTGAACGCATTAAACCCCCCAGTATTGGTGTCAGTGGACGCAATAAAACCCAGCAGCATTGATGTCAGTGGATGCAATAAAGACCCCCAGCATTGATGTCAGTGGATGCAATAAAGACCCCCCTCAGCATTGATGTCAGTGGACGCATTAAACCCTCCCAGTATTGATGTCAGTGGACGCATTAAACCCCCCCAGTATTGATGTCAGTGAACGCATTAAACCCCCCCAGTATTGGTGTCAGTGAACGCATTAAACCCCCCAGTATTGGTGTCAGTGAACGCATTAAACCCCCCAGTATTGATGTCAGTGGACGCATTAAACCCCCCAGTATTGATGTCAGTGAACACATTAAACCCCCCAGTATTGATGTCAGTGGACGCATTAAACCCCCCAGTATTGATGTCAGTGGACGCATTAAAACCCCAAGTATTGATGTCAGTGAACGCATTAAAGATCCCCCAGTATTGATGTCAGTGGCCGCATTAAACCCTCCCAGTATTGATGTCAGTGGACGCATTAAACCCCCCCAGTATTGATGTCAGTGAACGCATTAAACCCCCCCAGTATTGGTGTCAGTGAACGCATTAAACCCCCCAGTATTGGTGTCAGTGAACGCATTAAACCCCCCAGTATTGATGTCAGTGGACGCATTAAACCCCCCAGTATTGATGTCAGTGAACGCATTAAAACCCCAAGTATTGATGTCAGTGAATGCATTAAACCCCCCAGTATTGGTGTCAGTGAACGCATTAAACACCCCAGTATTGATGTCAGTGGATGCATTAAACCCCCCAGTATTGGTGTCAGTGGACGCATTAAACCCCCCAGTATTGGTGTCAGTGAACGCATTAAACCCCCCAGTATTGGTGTCAGTGGACGCAATAAAACCCCGCAGCATTGATGTCAGTGGATGCAATAAAGACCCCCAGCATTGATGTCAGTGGATGCAATAAAGACCCCCCTCAGCATTGATGTCAGTGGACGCAATAAAGACCCCCAGCATTGATATTAGTGGACATAATAAAGACCCCCCCCCCAGCATTGATGTCAGTGGATGTAATAAAGACCCCCAGCATTGATGTCAGTGAAGGCAATAAAGACCCTCAGCATTGATGTCAGTGAAGGCAATAAAGACCCTCAGCATTGATGTCAGTGGATGCAATAAAGACCCTCAGCATTGAGGTCAGTGAAGGCAATAAAGACCCTCAGCATTGATGTCAGTGGATGCAATAAAGACCCCCCTCAACATTGATGTCAGTGGATGCAATAAAGACCCCCAGCATTGATGTCAGTGAAGGCAATAAAGACCCCCAGCATTGATATCAGTGAAGGCAATAAAGACCCCCCTCAGCATTGATGTCAGTGGATGCAATAAAGACCCCCTTTCAGCATTGATGTCAGTGGATGCAATATAGACCCCCCATCCACACATTTGAAGTGGATGATGAAGGAATCCTCTCCGATGTGCTATTGTATTCTAACACTGGGGATTCCGCCGCTGTCAGAATACATTGATCAGAACAGCAGGCATTTGGCTGGTGGGCACATCTAACGTGAAAAGGAGCTTTGGTAGGCACATCTGATGAAAGGAGTAGCTCTGGTGGGCACATCTGATGTAAGAGGGAGCTCTGGTGGGCACCTGTGATGTAAGGGGGGGGCATTGGTGAGCACACCTTATGTAAGAAACAGCACTAGTGGGCACATATGATGTAAGGGGGAGCTCTGGTTGGCACATCTAATGTAAGAGGGAAGCTCTGGAGGGCACATATAATGTAGGGGGGAGCTCTGGTGGGCACATCTGATGTAAGAAAGAACTCTGGTTGCCATTTCTGATATAAGGGGGAGCTCTGGCGGGTATATCTGATTTAAGAGGGAGCACTGGTGGGCACCCCTGATGTAAAAAGGAGCTCTGGTGGGCAAACCTGATGTAAGAAGGAGTACTGGTAGGCACACCTTATGTAAGAAGGAGTTCTGGTAGGCACATCTGATGTATGAAGCAGCTCTGGTGAGCACATATGATGTAAGGGGGAGCTTTGGTGGGCACATAAGTAAGAGGAAGCTCTGGTGGGCACATCTAATGTAGGGGGTGCTCTGGTGGGCACATCTGATGTAAGAGGGAGCTCTAGTGGGTTCACTTGATGTAAGAAGTAGCTCTGGTGGGCACCCCTGATATAAGAAGGAGCTCTGGTTGGCACAGCAGATGTAAAAAAAAAGTTCTCAGGTGAGCATTTCTGATGTAATGGGGAGCTCTGGCGGGCACATCTGATGTAAGAGGGAGCTTTGATGGGTTCACGTGATGTAAGAAGGAGATCTGGTGGGCACATCTGATATAAGGTGGAGCTCTGGTGGAAAAACCTAAAGTAAAAAAGAGCTCTGGTGGGCCCAACGAGTTGGACTCCCTATACTCCAAGGGAAAACCCAAACCTTCGCCAAAATATCTACGAAATTGCATTTAGGACCCTCAGAATGGCTTTGCTATGGTCAGATCACTGCCTGCCTCCGCCAGAATCCCCAACTACGTCCTCAGATCCCCTCTGCATTATGGACTTACCTATCCTCTTCCTCGTGGACGACAAAGAGCATTTCCACAATATACCCTATCCTTGGAGAAAAAACGATATTCACGGAGACCCATCCCCTGGTGAAATGGGAGCGTGACATGGGGGTCGCCTTCTCATCTCTTCAGTGGATGAAAGCTTTCACCTTAGGACACAAGGCCACACTTATCGCCTCGCTCAGAGAGCTACAGATGAAAATCGCCCTCAGATGGTACATCACACCGTCTCTTCTGGCAAAATTCAAGGGAGACTCCCCAGCTGCATGTTGGAAGGGGTGTGGACACGTAGGCAAACTTAAACACATTCTATGGAACTGCGTACCCATAGCCACGCTGTGGACTGAAGTATTTATCTTGCTCTCCACGATCCTGAAACAGCCGATCCCTCCCTCCCTCGAACTAGCCCTACTGAACCTATCAATTGAACAAATCCTGGTGCGCTCGCGCACGGTGGCCCTTCACATACTCTTGGCTACCAGAATCTCTATCACAAGAAAATGGAATTGTATCCAACCCCCTTCTCTCGCAGAGATTATATCCACGACACAAACTCATCATACATATGAACTGCTTATGACTCCTTCGTGTGCATCATTCCAAAAAGAAAAAGCCAAATGGCAACAATGGTCAGATTGGTACACCACACAGTTTGCTAACTGACAGCTTCCTTCTCATCCAGACTTAATTATTATGAGCTGCAATGTTAACTAAGGCCACTAGAGGGCATTAAAGTACTGAACAGAATTGCTGTTTGAATCTGATGATTACTTGTATGCTAACTCACTTTCAAACGCTAGATGGCAGTACTTATTTTTCATACCTATGTACAATAAACCTGCTTTACTCCCCCTTGTTTTCCCTTACTACTGATTAATGCTGGCCATACATGTTCAACTTTTGTTGTACATGTAACCCTGTGTATTTTACACAGGCTGTATTATCTGAAATGCCCAGTAGATGGCAGATGGACTCAGTATGCTGTTAATAAAACATTGAGCATTGATCACAGGACTTGGCTTTTTCAGTCACATGATTGTGGCATCATCACAGTGTGACCAGGAAGTGGTGTGTGAGGAGATGAGAAGACTGAGGGAGATAGACACCAGCTCTGGATGACTTCTTATCCTTCTGCTCAGGTTTTATCACCTATTAATGTCCTGGGAGGACTTCCTACACAGCTCTGAGGAAGGAGGTCATGGAAGACTTCTAGAAGTTACCACATGCTCAGCCAGAGAAAGGACATGCGACTAGCTGTGAAAGACTGCAGCACAGAGATAGAACCCTGCTGAGAGAACTTGCTTCACCCAAGACCACACCAGCTGAGAGAGGGACCCCTGGCAAAGACAAGCGCTGAGTCCAGACGTCTGGTGAATCCAGTGAGAGGAGACTGCAGCGGACTGATCGGGTTAATGGTGTTGTGAGGGTAAGCCAAGCCTCTCCCTGTATCACCACAGGGCACCTGTCTCCTCACTCACAGTAAAGACTCTGAGGTCCAGAGTGGACATTGCACATCTCAGGCTGCTTCAGTGACCCTGCGGAGCAGGACTTATAAGGGCCCCAACTCTCCTATGTGCACCAATGGCCATTAGGGTGAAGATAAGGGGGTAGGACGCAGGTGTGCTAGTGGGTGGGTGAGGAAAATCCACATTGCATTGTTATCTGTGTTACTCTATTGTATTTTCCCATGTATGTTGGTTCATTTGCTACTTACTATATAAAGTTAGTTCCAGTTAGGCTGTGTCAGTCTCATTGCACCAAGTATGTTCCCAGTGGGACCCCACATCCCTACCCCGGATGCCCCACTGGGTGGAGGCACTGCCGCAGACATGTACCCCAGCTCCCAGATAGCGGAGGCTCAGGATCCGCCTGTCAGGCATAGTGAGTTAACTAGGTTTAGGGAACCCAAAGACACTATGGGGCGCCCTCAAAACCCCGTTACATACAATTTTCTGTTAGATCTACAAACCACATAATGTGAGGTCAAAGCTAAACAACACATTCACTTGTATCTAATTAGGACGCTTAGACTGAGAGCTCCAGCGTGTGCCCGGGACATTTCCGCATCTACGCCCATCTACAGCGCACTTTCAAGCCTACGATCCTCCTGCCAGGATGACTGAATACCCGGACAATTACATGGCATACCGCAGAAGACGCGCGGACGCGGTCCTGTTAAAGAAATTGTCAGAATTCTTCCCTACCGTCTCCTCCAGTCTCCGCCAACATGGCGGCGGAGACAAACCGCCGGTCCGCACTGGAAGCTCTCTAGTGGCGGCTGTGATTGGCGCTCGAGCAGAGAACACAGCAGAACCCGTGCTGCAGACACAGGGACACATGTCAGCAGTCAACAGCGCCCAGCGCTCCGGGGATTCTTCACCCCCCACACCCTCCACGCAGAGCCCTGCAAAATCCGGGCCTCGGTGGGACATAGAACAACAAGCTGCCTTAACGATGTCTATGGAGGTAAGCCAGGATCAATATCATCCCATGTCACATCAGCCTGCACCCAATCCTTTCTCCTCTTTTCAAACCACGGGACAACTTGTATCTGACACTATGATCAAAGACATGCTAAAGATGTTGCATTCTTCCCTACAAGCTAAAATTGACATTTCCATCTCCTCCTGTCATTGTGAAATCAGAAATCACTGGTCTAGGGGAAAGAGTGGACACTGTTGAAAAAAAAATGTGTGAATTCACCACATCTTAGTCAATTCCCACGCCGTTTACCAGGAAGATATGCACCGCGTTCAGGCCAAACTGGCTGATCTTTAGGACAGAGCACGTCGTAACAACCTAAAAATCAGGGGAATTCCCGAATCTATAGCACCCAATCAATTGCCTCATTATGTTAACCACTTGCAGACCGCTCACTGAGCTGGTACTGCGGCACAGTGGCTCGTTCCCATCCAGCGACGTAGACCTACGTTGCTGGACTCCTCCCCTTGTGGGCGGCGTACGCGCGCCGCCGGAGGCTCGCTCCCGCTGTATTCAGTCACAGCGGGAGTCGGGCCAGGGGAGGAGCGGCGGTGATCACTGCCGCTCTTCCCCGATCGTCGGGGAATCGAGTTTGGAGATCCGCCTGCTTGTGTAAACAAAGCAGGCGGATCTCCTTAATGACAGACAGTGACAGATTGCAGGGTTCAGCATAGCTGAACCTGCGATCTGTCCCTGTGTCACTCAGTCACCTCCCCCCACACACATTAGTAAGCACCAGGCATGCATTAACCCCCTCCCTCTCCAATAAAATTAACCCCTTCCCTGCCAGTGTCATTTTTACAGTAACAGTGCATATTTATAGCACTGATTACTGTAGTAATGTCACTGGTACCCCCAAAAGTGTCAAAAATGTCAGTCAAGGGTCTGATCTGTCCGCCGCAATGTCGCAGTCCCGCAAAAAAAACCGCAGATCGCCGCCATTACTCGTTAAAAAAAAAAAACCACCAAAAATGACAGAAATCTTTCCCTTAGTTAGTAAACGCAATAACTTTTGCGCAAACCAATCAAAATACGCTTATTGTGATTTTTTTTACCAAACATAGGTAGCAGAAAACAAATTGGCCAAAAGTTTTAAAAAATTTAGATTTTTACATTTTTTTGGGGGGAATTTCATATAAAAAAATGTGAAAAATATTGTTATTTTTTCAAAATTTACTCTCTTTTTTTGTTTATAGCGCAAAAAGTAAAAATTGCACAGGTGATCAAATACCACCAAATGAAAGCTCGGTTTGTGGAAAAAAAAGGACGTAAATTTTGTTTGGGTACGGCGTCGCACGACCGCGCAATTGTCAGTTAAAATCGCACAGTGCCGAATCGCAAAAAGTGGCCTGGACGTAAGACAGCAAAATCCTCCGGTGGTAAAGTGGTTAAAGATCTCTTTCAAAAGGTGGTGCCTGATCTGTCCTCTGCTGATTTAATGATCGACAGGATCCATCGTATCCCTAAACCATCATTTCTCCCTCAGGAAGTCCCAAGAGATGTGCTGATGCGGATCCATTTTTTCCAGGCTAAAGAGAGGATCCTGGAAGCTTTTCGACACAAAGAGCATCTCCCTGAACAGGCTGTGCCCCTCCAGGTACTCCCTGACAATTCCCAATATACTCTCCAACTCAGGCGTAATCTCAACACCATCACTAAAGTGCTGAGGAATAATCGGATCATTTACAAATGGAAGTATCCCACCAAACTTTGTGTGACTCATCAAGGTACCACTTCGTATGTTACTAGTCTTGACCACGGTCTGCAACTTCTTCGCCAGTGGAGCATTGTAAAAGATCCACCAAACGTACCGCTGGGCTGGGCATCTCCTTCTCCACACCATGTTCAGCCGGATTGGCAGGTGGTATCCAGGAGGTCTAGACCCTCCCAACGTCACACCTGAAGGTCACATCGTCCTATGTCTCTGGGTACACCTGGCCTTTCTCACTTTTATGAGTACACTCCATCGTACTCCTCTCCCCGCAATTTTTACAGTTTCTACTGCTCGTACGGACCCTTTTAGGTTACTTTGTTTTTGTTTTCCTTTTGTTGCTGGTTCCATTTTTTTTTTCCATACAGTGCCTTCTCCTGAACTATGACCTCGCCCAGCTTATTCGGGACTGATCCAACGTATCAAGCAGACGTCTCTTTTCTTCTGGGATTTCTTCTCCAACTCTGCACTTTCTCAGACAAGTGGACACGGCTCCAGTTCTACTTCGCTGACCTTCCTCGCACCATAGTTCTCCTTTACTGCATCTCCATTCACTCAAAGGTACTGTTTTTTTTTTTACAGTAGTGACTGGCCATAGATTGGCATATCACATCCTATAACATACCAATGGATCGGACTATACCAGTTTCTCCATTTAGCCTTCTACTATGCCTCTCCAACTGCTATCGTTAAATGTTAAGAGACTGAATCATCCCGCCAAAAGATATTCACTATGGTCGGAGGCCACTTGCTCTAAGGCGGACATTGTGGCGGTTCAAGAGACCAACTTTCAGGTGAACCGAACCCCCCATTGTTCCCATCCTAAGTACCCACATGTGTTTTTAGCACCGACTCAGGTGAAAAAAGAGGTGTCTTGCTGGCATTTGCAGACTCTGTCTCCCTTTCCACTTCAACCGTGGTGACGGACACAGATGGCAGATATGTAATTGTTGTGTGTGTTATCGATAATTGTCCATATACAAACGTAAATGTCTATGCACCAAATACGCACCAGCTGCGTTTTATACGTAAATTGTGGTACAAAATCAATAAGGTAAAAGTCGGGAAATTGATTGTGCGCGGTGACTTCAACTTGGTGGTGGACTATGCCGGGGATTCCTCATCCAGGGGGAAATCCAGACTACCCAATCTTACCAATCTACTTCAAACGGAGGATATGCATGATGTGTGGCGCTACCACCACGTTGAAGAGCGCGCTTATACTTACTTCTCACCTAGCCAATTCGGTTTAGGGGATCCAGAGGCCAATCATTAGTGAATAAGCCCCCCAGTATATAAGATAGCCCTGCCAAATCTCTAGCATTGTAATACAGGGGCTGTGGAAGAGAGTGGAAGCAGTTCTGTTACTCCTGCTTCAAAGTGTCATTTAGCAATTATTAGTGTGAGGAAAGGGATATCTAGTGTAGTTAGGGTACTATTTTCCACTATAGTTAGATTTAAAAATATCGTTTCTGTAGGGAAAGTGTTAGGTGTCAGGGGACTGTAGTGTAGTGTAGGATTAACTGACTCTGACTGCTATGGCAGGGTGACCAAACCCTTCCATGTCAGGGTGACCGCTATAGAGAAAAGATTGTTTCTCTTAGATCTGCTATAGAACAGGATAGTGGCTTCACCCCTGTCACACCTGGCTTTTTGTGGCAGGCGGTTTTTTTGGGCATTTTTTGGGGGTCTTTGGAGGCAGGCATAAAAACATCAGAACTTCTGTGTAGGGGTATATATACACACACACATGTATGTATATATACACATACATATATATAGGTGTGAAAGTAGCAGAACACTATACTTGCGCTAATGAAATAATTAAAACCCATATGGCTTCGCTCCTTTCACACCTATATGTGTGTATGTGTATAAATACATATAAGTGTGTGTGTATATATACCCCTATACACAAGTTCAGATATTATGCCTGCCTCCAACAACCCACAAAAAATGCCCAAAAAAAAAGCATGCAACAACACACCTGGGCGTTTTTGTAGCAGGTGTTTTTTTGGGCATTTTTTGGGGGTCTTTGAAGGCAGGCATAACATCTGAACTTCTGTGTAGGGGTATATACACACACACAAACATGTATGTATATATACACATACACGTATATAGGTGTGAAAGTAGCAGAACACTGTGCTTGCGCTAATGAAATAATTAACACCCATATGGCTTCGCTCCTTTCACACCTATATGTGTGTATGTGTATAAATACATATAAGTGTGTGTGTATATATACCCCTATACACAAGTTCAGATGTTATGCCTGCCTCCAAAGACCCCCAAAAAATGCCCAAAAAAACGCCTGCAACACTACACCTGGCGTTTTTGTAGCAGGCGTTTTTTTGGGAATTTTTTGGGCGTCTTTGGAGGCAGGCATAACATCAGAACTTCTGTGTAGGGGTATATACACACACACACACACACACATGTATGTATATATACACATACACATATATAGGTGTGAAAGTAGCAGAACACTATGCTTGCGCTAATGAAATAATTAACACCCATATGGCTTCGCTCCTTTCACACCTATATGTGTGTATGTGTATAAATACATATAAGTGTGTGTGTATATATACCCCTATACACAAGTTCAGATGTTATGCCTGCCTCCAAAGACCCCCAAAAAATGCCCAAAAAACCGCCTGCTACAAAAAAAAACGCCCAGGTGTGTTGTTGCAAGCGTTTTTTTTTTGGCATTTTTTGGGGGTCTTTGGAGGCAGGCATAACATCTGAACTTGTGTATAGGGGTATATATACACACACACTTATATGTATTTATACACATACACACATATAGGTGTGAAAGGAGCGAAGCCATATGGGTGTAAATTATTTCATTAGCGCAAGCATAGTGTTCTGCTACTTTCACACCTATATATACAATATCCTCTGATGATGTCTATGTGGACGATACGCGTCAGGAGCTCACCATAAGAACTTCTATCTACATGTTTTATTGCCTGTTACGATGCGAACATTGTAAGTGCAAGTCTTTTTTTATTAAAAGGTTTTTTTTAGCAATATTACGCTATGTGCACTCTTCTTTCTGGCTTTTATGAAGCCTGGCTATGAGAGATCTACATCCCTCTACAAACCACTTCATAAGCCTGAAATTACATCCATGGTCGTATCTTAGGAGGAATCTGGATCATCTTTAAAAGCCCATTTGGTCTGCTTGCTATATGGTAATGTAGACCCATTTGATCTGGTGAGCACCCAATTAATTTGGTTTTATCTGGTGATGGGATATCTTCTTTCATTTTAAAGATATGTTGTGTTCACCGTCAAGATTCATCACACTCATGGGACTATTTTTCTTTCTGTATGGAAATTTTTTTGACATGGGACTTAAATCATTATTTGGTTTTTTTCCACCATGTTATCACAAGTTGGTATTGTCATGTTAATGCCTTCCTCCAATTTTTTAGCGCTGCTTACACTGTGGTATTAGCGCTTATTAGAATTCTTTTTCTTTTTTATATATACCCCTACACAGAAGTTCTGATGTTATGCCTGCTCCAAAGATGCCCAAAAAATGCCCAAAAAAACGCCTGCTACAAAACCGGCAAGGTGTGAAAATAGCGGAGCCCTATCCTGTTCTATTGCAATTCTAATACAAACATTTTTTTTTCTGGTTCTGGACATGTTACAGAGCTGAAACTTCACAGGTACACTTTTAGACCCCCCCCCCAGACACTAAATCCAAAGAAATCTCTTTTTTTCTTTTTTTTTTTTCAATAATTTTTTCAATAATTGGCTCTCTATCAAAAATGACAATTTTTAAGAACTTTTTTTTGTGTGTGATTAATAGTCCCTGTGGCATGACCCAGAACCCTAGGCACTTTTTAGGGGCATTTATTGGGTTTTAGGGCTTCAAAATGGTGTTTTTTGATTACCGAAGTTCGGGTCCCATTGATTTCAATGGGGTTCTGAAATCCTGGCTGAAATTTCGGGAAGTTCGGGTGTTCTGGTCGAACCGAACTTTTGAAAAGTTTGATCATCCCTAAGTAAGACCGCTCCGCAGCCCGTGCATCCCTGCACCATGCCCGCAGCCCCTGCATCTCCTGCACCATGCCCACAGCACTGCATCTCCTGCTTGATGCCCTCAGCCCCGCATCTCCTGCACCAAGCCGGCAGCTCTGCATCTCCTGCCCCATGCCCTCAGCCTCTGCATCTCCTGCACCATGCCCTCAGCTTCTGCATCTCCTGCACCATGCCCACAGCACTGCATATCCTGCACCATGCCCGCATCTCCTGCACCATGCCCGCAGCCCCTGCATCATGCCCGTAGCCTCTGCATCTCCTGTACCTTGTACGCAGTCTTTGCATCTCCTGTACCATGCCTGCAGCCTCTGCATCTTCTGTACCATGCCCACAGCCTCTGCATCTTCTGCCCCATGCCCTCAGCCTCTGCATCTCCTGCCCCATGCCCTCAGCCTCTGCATCTCCTGCCCCATGCCCGCAACCTCTGCATCTCCTCTACCATGTCCGCAGCCCCTGCATCTCCTGTACTATGCTCACAGCCCCTGCATCTCCTGTACCATGTCTGCATCCTCTTCATCTTCTGTACTGTGCCACAGCCTCTGTATCTTCTGTAGCATGTCCGCAGTCCTTGCATCTCCTGTACCATACCCGCAGTCCCTGCATCTCCTGTACCATGCCGCAGGCCCTGAATCTCCTGTACCATGTCCAGAGCCCCTGCATCTCCTGTACCATTCCCACAGCCCCTGCATCTCCTGTATTATGCCCCCAGCCTCTGACATATCCTCCTGTACCATGCTATCAGACTCTGACATCTCCTGTGCCATGTCCACACAGCCTATGACCACCTCCTGTACCATGTCCACACTTTTAACTGGAATTTGCTTATATATATATATATATATATATATACTGTATATATATATATACAAAGCCCTATATGCTTTCATATCTCTCTTATCTATAATGCACTCT